>NW_015505649.1:487395-515514 GCF_001515645.1 Sinocyclocheilus grahami
TAAATAAAATAACTATTGTAGTTATTTTTTTTATTTCAGTTCTCTACCTCTAAATTTCATGTTTAATTAAATTTCTTTCTTGCCATTTATTTGTAATTGTAAAATTCACTAGCAAATTCTGAGTGAAAATTTCTAGACTAATTTTATTAAATGCTAAATCATTTTAAATAAACAATTATAATCGAAAAATATGTAATTTTATTATAATTTTATTTATTATTATTATTTTTAAATATGTCTAAAAAGGCAACAGAACCACACTTGTACATGTATTTTCGTAGTATCTGTCTTAGATGAAGCATTTCAAGGGCAGGTTTGTCCTCCTTCACTTGGCCCCTTTTTAATAAAAGTATGATTCATTAACATTATTCACAAGCAATGCATTTTTCATATATGCACTTACAAGCTGAAATCAGCCTTATTTCTCATCAATAATGGCCTGGCTCTGGCTGACGCTGCTGTCCTGCCTGAGTTAGCGCTGACGTGTGACGGGCCCCATAAAGCCCCGTATAAATCAGTTCAGAAGCCAGAAAGATTCCCTCAGTCTCACCGTTATTGTCCCTCTGTGGGCCTCCATCTCATAAGCCACTAACCTGTCACATCACAGGCAGCTCTGTGAGCCACACAGATAAGCAGATGAGATGAGCCAGAGCCTTGATCAAAACTCAGCCGTATATCGCCGCTCATATGCTATGACTGGCTGACTTTTTGTCAGGGCCTGAAAAATGTATATAAATATGCTTTTCCGATTGTCCTTTTTACCCAAAGGGTTCTCATTTGTGAGCTGAAGCGCCTGGAAAATATCAGCCAATCCCCTTTCACCTCTCATATCACCAGCAGTCTGCAAGGCCTGTCCACTATCTATGCTTACGGCAGGGGTGCTGACTTCATACACAGGTAATATTCACACAGCAGAATGCCCTCCATGACTTTGCAGAACTTTTCTCTCTGAAACAAACACTGAAGTGAAACTTTACTTGAGGTCTGTATACACCGTGGCCGCAGAAAGTGTGCACAAAGTTCAAACGACACACAGACAATGCTCAAGCCACACTCACAAATGGCATTGCATCAGAAAATCATGAAAAATGCCAAACCTAGTGGCTTTTATTGGAAAGAAACTTTAAAATACACACTTTTCAAGAAAACTTCGCGTCGTGCCTGACAACCCGAGGTGGTGACCTCGGGTGTGCATTATTTTTCTAATAATTTAACGGCCCATCGTCAATTATTATACTACGGTTACCACACCTCAAGACATCGATCAGATGATATATTTAAAGGGATTCGTCCGGCTTTTGTACATAAATCGTTATTGTGAGTAGGATTATTTCTTCCGCATCTCATCCAACGCCTCTTTTGCTAGTTCCAAAACGTCATTTTAAAGCTGGTAATGGAGGCTTGAGCCGTTGATAGCATACTAATGCAGTTATTAATGAAGTTATTAAGAGCTCGTGTGAATTACGCTACCTCTGTGCATCCCTCAACAGTGTTCTGCAGCAGCGTCTCTAAACAGCGCTGTTATTACCTCGCTAGTGAGAAATGTCATGTGTAGCCTTTAAGTTGCTACACTATATAGGCTAACTGATAAAATCATCAGGGCAGCGCTGACAACACCTATTTGTGCAAACTGCATGACCATAGTGTGCGTGTGTGAGCACGTGTGATTGCAGTAATTCCTGTGTGCTGTATGAGTACTGTATGCTAATTCCCGTTATTACAGTTAACTATGTGAAGTGATATGGAACTGTAATGCGGTCAAGAGAGCTGCCTGGAACTACGTTCGCCGTGCGTTTCCCTGAAAATAATTGCACACCTCAGAATGTTCATCAGCCAATCAGATTCAAGCATTCAACGGCCCGTAGTATAATAAAATATAATTGATATATTAAAAAATATATATATATATAGATAGATAGATAGATAGATAGATATACAAGATGCAAAGTATGTTATGAATAAACTTGCAAAGTAAGGACTTTGGCTAAATATTGGTTATATTCCACCAGGAATCAAGCCCTGCTTGACACAAACCAAGCGTGTCACTATCTGTTCAGCTGTGCTATGCGCTGGCTGGCTGTGCGTCTGGACCTCATCAGCATTTCTCTCATCACCACTATAGCCCTCCTCATCGTCTTCATGCACGGCCGCATTCCTCCTGCCTACGCCGGTCTGGCCATCTCCTACGCCGTACAGGTGCGCCGCTCTCACACACTGTACATGAGTGGGGACGCTTGTAAGGCAGGACCGTTACTGTGCCATGATTAATTAGCATTGCTCACTATTGCTCAGTTGTTATTCACTGCTCATTTCTTTCCCTTCCCACATCCAGCTAACCGGCCTGTTTCAGTTCACCGTGAGGCTGCTTTCTGAAACCGAAGCCCGCTTTACATCAGTGGAGCGGATCAATCATTACATAAAGGTAGAAGCTTCTGTGACACATGCGTGCTGGTTGTGTCAATGGCAAATAGAAAGGGACAGACCATTTGTTATTCAACTGACACAGCGCACAAAAGACATCAGCTCTTTACTTTGCACAGGCCGCTGAGCCCAGCGGTCAGCGCGCTGCATACTGAGCCTGCTACATCCCGCTCAGCAGGCTTCATGGGATGCGTTTATTGCCAGACAGAACATCATAGCGAATGACACAGCTTGTTTCAGGAGGCTCTTATCAAAGCAGAACAGTACAGCTGTCTTACTGTGGCGGAGAGCATTTTACACTGATTAATGAAGCCAATAATGGTCTCGCTGAGTTCTGAAGTACAAAGTATCCAACTTATTTTGCATTGCAAAAGTTAGCTTTTTCTGTGAGACTACCAATTCATTAACTGCTATAGGTAAATAACTAGAAGAGTAAAGAAGTGCAGTAAAACTCTTTGATCCGTTTGAAATAGCTTACTTAATTTATGAATCAAATCAAATTGTAGTCTACAGGCTTGCCTTGCATTATGATAATTGTATATTAAACTTAAAGGGATAGTTCTCCCAAAAATGAAAATGTGCTGTTTAATTTACTCTCAGGCCATCCAAGATGTAGGTGACTTTTTTCTTCAGCAGAACAGTAAAGAAGATTTTTAGCTGAAACTGTGGTGCTTGGTGATTCATAAAATAAATAAAAAAAAGCATATCAAGAAACACAAAATGAATCCCCATGGCTCCTGATGATATATTAAGGTCTTATGAAGAGAAACAATCAGTCTGTGCAAGAAACCGAACATTATTTACAACATTATTACCTGAAATCCAGAGCCTCAGACAATGGGTCCGGAGTGATGTCTGGCTCATGATCGAATCATTCTTTCGAACCGGTTCTTTTTGATGAAATAATTGAACCGGTTCACCAAATCGGACTCTGGAGAAGCTGTGCAGAATAAGCCTGCTGGCTGCTGTTCTTTACCTTTGCTGTTTGAACACACTTCTTGTGTATAAAAAGTACCTATAAATATAACAAAATTGCAAGAAAACTTGGCATCTACTGGCAACTAGGGCTGGGTAAAAAATATAGATTTCTCGATATTAATCGATTCTTATTTTTCTGAAACAATATTGATTCTTAAATCCCAAGAATCAATTAGTCTAACCTGTTTTCAATTAATGAACGGGAACATTGTAACGCGCCTCCTATTCAATAAATCTCAATAAGCTTTGTGTTTTGTTACTTTTGATATCAAACAAAGTCTCCGATTTCGAATTCTGTCCATTTTATTACAATATTCAATCAAATACCATTTTGGCGCTGTTTAATGTGGAGTGGAAGAGAAGCGGTAGCACAAACTGATCGTCTCCTCCGCTTTAATAGCAGTTTCAGCACGAAATAAACATGAATGAACATCCGAAGGTGTTAAAAGAAAGAGTACAACTTACCGAAATGCGTCTCCTGTCTCATGTAATCAATGTTTCAAAAGATGTCAGTATAACAGCTTGTGTTATACGATCACATTTACATCAGAAAAAACAAACTTCAGCTAGAAAAATTAAGCACCATACGACATATTCATTATAATTTTTACTGTTCTTCAATATTTATGTTTGAATAAATTTGTCAAGTGACAGCCACCATTTAAATGTTTTTTGATTTGGAGTAGAAAAACAATTACGTAATTGTAAAGTAAGTATTATAACTTTATTATTATAAAAACTTCATTGAGTGTAATTTAAGTGTTTGTGTATAAATTAGTTAATTTATTATTAGTTTTTCCATGAGAAAATTTGCCATGTACTGCACCTGATATATATTCCAAATAATCACTATCGAATTAAATTTTGAATCAAATCGCAAGCTTGTGAATCCAAATCGAAACGAATCGTGAATTTTGTTCTCTGCCCTACTGGCAACTATAGATTATTTACAGGTATTCTATTCGTAAGGATATTGACGTAGCAACTGTTTTTGTCGTTAAGTAAGTTTCATTCATAATATTTTCCCTAAACTCGTATAAAATGTCATAGCACTATTGTCCTGCATAACCAGTAGCATAAAAAGCCTTTGAACAAATAAAAATCAAAACAAAAAGGCGCAAAAAAAAAAGACTAGTTTTTCCAGTGCTTACTAGCAGCAGCAGTATCGTCTAGTCAACTAGTCTCTCACATGCCTACTACAAACCAGTGTGTTTATAATTATGCATTAAAATAATTTCATAACATATACCAGTTTGCAATAAGCATAACAGCAGCATAACAGACTATTTTGTACAGCTGAATGACACCGGAAGCCTCGCACGTTCAAGTTACTATAATGGCAGCAGCTGCTCTTACATTAAAAATAATGCGGATAATCATTATTCACTCAGAACCTGGAAAGCGAAGGTACCCGACAGATCTGCGGCTCCTCCGCTCCTGCTTCCAGCTGGCCAGAAGAAGGACGAATCACCTTCCAGAATGTGGAAATGCGATATCGGGATGACCTTCCTCTGGTTCTGAAGAATCTCTCCTTTAGTGTACTTCCAGAAGAGACCGTAGGGATAGTTGGCAGAACGGGTTCAGGTACACCTGTCTACTTGGCTATTTTATCCTATCAGATGTCGTTTGTGTTCGTCTGTACTGCTGCGGTCGTGTTATTGGTGGAGGAAATAGATTGTGACACAGGTGGGTTGTTTCTTCAGGTAAATCTTCACTGGGCGTCGCACTCTTCAGACTAGCAGAGCTCAGCCGAGGATCAATCATCATTGATGGTGTCAACATCGCTCACATTGGTCTGGAGGACTTGAGGAGCAAGCTGTCAGTCATCCCCCAAGAGCCGGTTCTTTTCATTGGTACTGTCAGGTACGGTCCACGTCACTTTACCAAGACTAGCCGTGTGTTATCATTCCTGGAGTCAAAATGATGCAACCCATTTCACTTACACAGTGTCACATACAGTACTTCAATGTGAAACAGGATATTCAACAAGACAAAATGTACACTCTAAAAAATGCTGGGTTGTTTTAACCCAACTTTGGGTCAAATATGGACTAACCCAACTTTTGGGTTAAAAATGTAATTGAAAAATTTAGCCCAACAGTTGGGTTAAAACAACCCAGCATTTTTTAGAGTGTAGGACTAGACATTTTATCCATCTGGAATAGATCGGATTGTAAAAAAGTGGACATAAACTGCCGTTCAAACGTTTTGGATCAGTAATATATATATATTTTTTTTTTAAAGAAGGCTCTCAGATGCTTATCTAAGCTACATTTATTTAATAAAAAAAAACTTCAGTAATATTGTGAAATATTACAATTTAAAATAATTTTTAATGTTTTTTTTTTAAAGAAGGCTCTCAGATGCTTATCTAAGCTACATTTATTTAATAAAAAAAAACTTCAGTAATATTGTGAAATATTACAATTTAAAATAATTTTTAATGTTTTTTTTTTAAAGAAGGCTCTCAGATGCTTATCTAAGCTACATTTATTTAATAAAAAAAAACTTCAGTAATATTGTGAAATATTACAATTTAAAATAATTTTTAATGTTTTTTTTTTAAAGAAGGCTCTCAGATGCTTATCTAAGCTACATTTATTTAATAAAAAAAAACTTCAGTAATATTGTGAAATATTACAATTTAAAATAATTTTTAATGTTTTTTTTTTAAAGAAGGCTCTCAGATGCTTATCTAAGCTACATTTATTTAATAAAAAAAAACTTCAGTAATATTGTGAAATATTACAATTTAAAATAATTTTTAATGTTTTTTTTTTAAAGAAGGCTCTCAGATGCTTATCTAAGCTACATTTATTTAATAAAAAAAAACTTCAGTAATATTGTGAAATATTACAATTTAAAATAATTTTTAATGTTTTTTTTTTAAAGAAGGCTCTCAGATGCTTATCTAAGCTACATTTATTTAATAAAAAAAAACTTCAGTAATATTGTGAAATATTACAATTTAAAATAATTTTTAATGTTTTTTTTTTAAAGAAGGCTCTCAGATGCTTATCTAAGCTACATTTATTTAATAAAAAAAAACTTCAGTAATATTGTGAAATATTATTACATATTATTATTATTTTTTTAAATATATTTTAAAATGTAATTTATTTCCGTGATCAAAGCTGTATTTTCAGCATCATTACGCCAGTCTTCAGTGTCACATGATCCTTCAGAAATCATTCTAATATACTGATTTATTATCAGTGTTGGAAACACTTGTGCTGCTTAATATTTTTTTGGAACCTGTGATATTTTTTCAGGATTCTTTGATAAAAAAAAAAAGCATTTATTCAAAAAAAGAAATTCTTTGTAACAATTTACACGACTGTTCAAAAGTTTTAGGTCAGTACATTTTTTCTTTCTTTATTTTATTTTTTTTAAATGTATACTTTTATTCAGCAAGGATGTGTTAAATTGATAAGAAGAGACAGTAAAGAGTTATATTGTTACAAAAGATTTCTATTTTTAATAAATTCTGTTCTTTTGAACTTTATTCATCAAAGAATCCTAAAAAAAAGTATCAAAGTTGCCAAAGAAATAATAAGCAGCAGAACCAACACTGATAATAAATCAGCATATTAGAATGATTTCTGAAGATCATGTGACACTGAAGACTGGAGTAATGATGCTGAAAATACAGCTGCGCATCACAGAAATACATTACATTTTAACAATATATTCAAATGGAAAACACTTGTTTTAAATTGTAATAATATTTCACAATATTACTGTTTTTACTATATTTCTGATCAAATAAATGCAGCCTTGATGAGCAGAAGAGACTTCTTACAAAAACATTAAACATCTTCCTGATCCCAAACTTTTGAATGGCATTTCAGAAGTAGAGCAAGTAATTACATTTTGATGAAAGATTACAAAGACAAACATCCTCTTGATGAAGCGTGTGCAGTAAGACTAGGGTCAGTTTATGCTGACTAAGTTGCTTATATAACCAACAGATCAAATCTGGATCCCTGGGATCAGTATACAGATGCACAGATCTGGGAAGCACTGGAGAAAACGCACGTTAAGGACATGGTGAGTAAAAGCAGAAGGTTTTAGATTGACTTACTGTAGGAATGAAACGATCGCTGGTTTGACGATAAACCACGATTAAAAGTCCCAATGGTTAGTATTACCGTTTTAATATTTTAATTATCATTAAAACCTAATTTGATTATCGCTATTTGGAAAAAAAAAACTTGTGGTAAATACTGCTCAGCATTAAGAAAAGTTAATAAGAGTCTGTAGAACATGTTAGTAGATAACATGTTATGTTGTAAGTCACCCAACCAGTATTTTTTGTTTGTTTAAACCCCAGCCAACATTTTTAACAAACAAAAACAAAAAGTGCATAGTGCTGCTCATTTTAGTTGTTGTGTATGAGTACTATTTGAACACTTCCAGCCAGTGTTGGGGGTAATGCATTACAAGTAACGTGAGTTATGTAATCAGATTACTTTTTTCAAGTAACTAGTAAAGTAATGCATTACTTTTTTAATTTACAAGAGAATATCTGAGTTACTTTTTCAAATAAGTAATGCAAGTTACTTTTTTTTTCAATTTATTGACTGACAGCTCTCCTGTCCCCATGTTGAGAGAAATCAGAAGATGTTACTGTAGTTCTAAAATAAATATGAATATGCATAAATTAATCTCACTCACAAAAAAAAAACACACACAGATTCAGTATTCCTCAAAATGAATAAAAAGAATGCAACTCAGAATATGACGCAAACCTGCAATAATTAAATGTTAAACAGCACAAATATCCTTTATGTATTTAATCCCATTCTATTAACCAATGTCTTTGATGATTAGTTTTAGCAATAGATGTAAATGTGATCGTATAACACAAGCTGTTATACTGACATCTTTTGAAACATTGATTACATGAGACAGGAGACGCATTTCGGTAAGTTGTACTCTTTCTTTTAACACCTTCGGATGTTCATTCATGTTTATTTCGTGCTGAAACTGCTATTAAAGCGGAGGAGACGATCAGTTTGCACCACCGCTTCTCTTCCACTCCACATTAAACAAAATTAGCAATATTGTAATGCATTACTTTTAAAAGTAACTTTCCCCTACACTGCATCCAGCACATTTAAATAATACCGTGATAATATTGATAACCGTGATCTTTTGGTCACTATAGAGTCTATAGTCGTGATATGACGGGATATTCACCTCTAGCCTGACTTTGTATTGGCTTTGGAGTAGCTGTGCCTGAGAGCTTGTCACGTGTTGATTTGGTTTCAGGTAAGCCAGCTGCCTAATTCACTGCATTCAGACGTGACGGAGAACGGAGAGAACTTCTCAGTGGGAGAGAGACAGCTGCTGTGTGTGGCCAGAGCTCTTCTCAGACACAGCAAGGTAACTGTTGAACCCAGCGCTGCTTCTCAGCCGGACTGAAATAAGAAACAACACATTGTTCTTGCAAAAGTGAATCTTGAAATAAATGAATGCTTCCAGGAACTGTATTGTTGGCATCTGCCTAATTTGACTAGCTTCTATCAAGTAAGAGAATTTGGGCCAAAATATCATCAACAACTAAAGCTTTCTTCTCCCCCTTTAAAACGGATGAACTGGTTTATTTAGCTACTTTGCCTATATTTGATTATATGGTTAGTTGCAGTGTGTTAGTTGCATTCATCATGCTGTTGTGAAGCACTGGTGAATCTCAGCGGTTGTAAAATGGTGAAACATTGCCACCACATGGCAGACTATTGAAAGATCACAAGTATAGAGTTCTTTCCAAAGTCTTCTCTGTTGCGGACAATGTAAACATTTGCACAGTATGTGCAATGATATGAGATCGGGACATGATGTAACAGTTTACATAAAGCACAGGAGTTACATCAGTGACACCTGATTATCTTTCACATAGATACATGATTCCTCTTCAGGGAAAAGTTAAACCAGCGGTTCTTAGCATTCACATACAAGGCCAGCGTAAACGTTTGCTGAGGTCCCCTGGTTGAGAACCACCAGTTTATACAACTTAAATAATAATCATATATCTTTACTGAATAATTTGTGTATTTGCTTCATTACTTCAAATCACCATAGACTATTGGCTATTTTATTTTAAATTACAAGACAAGCCATTCGATTTGTCCTGCCACCGTTTCAGTTAGACATGTGTGACCCTGGAGCACAAAAGCAGTGTTAAATCGCTGGGGGATATTTGTAGCAATAGCCAAAAATACATTGTATGAGTCAAAATTATCGATTTGTCTTTTATGCCAAAAATCATTAGGATATTAAGTAAAGGTCATGTTCCATGAAGATATTTTGTAAATTTCCTACTGTAAATATATCAAAACTTAATTTTTGATTAGCAATATGCATTGCTAAGAACTTCATTTGGACAACTTTAAAGATGATTTTCTCAATATTTTCAGATTCCAGATTTTCAAATAGTTGTATCTCAGCCAAATATTGTTCTATCCTAAAAAACCATACATCAAAGCTTATTTATTCAGCTTTCAGATGATGCATAAATCTCAAATTTGAAAAATTGACCCTTATAAAATTGTCACAAATGTCACAAAAATGATTAAAATTGTCACATATGTCAAAACACACACAAAAAAGAGCGTGCTCTAAAAAACATTACAGTGCAGGAGAAATGACTGGCCATAACGTTCATGATCACAGATTTGTGCTGCATGTAATCTTGTGACGTGTGTTTCAGATCCTGCTGTTAGACGAGGCAACAGCTGCGATTGACACAGAGACAGACCGCCTCATACAGGACACCATTCGCACCTCGTTCAGTGGCTGCAGCACTCTCGTGATCGCGCATCGCCTCAACACTGTGCTGAACTGTGACAGGATCATGGTCCTGGACCAGGGGCAGGTGCGTCTCCTCCTTCATCTGCTGTTGTTTTAATGATTATGATACAGTGACCCCAAAGACTGTTTTGTTTTGTTTTGTTTTCGTCAATGGACTGAAAACACTCCTATAGTGTCTTATTATTCTAAATAAATGCACTGATTAACCATAAGAATTGGACATAAAAGATTAAGCTTACATCTAATACTAGTAACCTTACGAAGGTAAAAAATGTCCCTAGAAATCGATTTAAAGGGATAGTTCACCCAAAAAGAAAATTACCCCATGATTTACTCACCCTCAAGCCATCCGAGGTGTATATGACTTTCTTTTTTTAGACGGATACAATCGGAGTTAAATTAATTAAGGTCCAGGCTAATCCATGCTTTATAATGGGAGTGGATGATAGCCCAAAATTTGAAGTCCAAAAAATTGCACCCATCCATTATAAAAGAAGTCCACACGGCTCCGGGGGGTTAATAAAGGCCTTCTGATGCGTTTGTGTTAGAAAAATATCCATATTTACAACTTTATAAACCTTAATCTCTAACTGTCGTTGGGAGCCTTAAGTACCAGCACAAAAACACGCTCATCTAGTTATCGATATCGACAAAATCCCCAAAATTATTGAAATCTTTTTTTGCCAGTATCACTCACCCTTATGTTTAAGTGTCAGTGCATAGACAACAAAACATTCAACCAAGTGGCATTTACAAGAAACAGCTCAAGCATCCACAAAACACAAGTTTTTACAATGTTTTTTTTTTTTTACTGATAAAACCATAGATATAACACTCAAAATCAAGATATTTGGAGAATTGTCATTGTTCAGGTGCATCCAGCACATTTAAATAATACCGTGATAATATTGATAACCGTGATCTTTTGGTCACTATAGAGTCTATAGTCGTGACATCACTCACCCTTATGTTTAAGTGTCAGTGCATAGACAACAAAACATTAAACCAAGTGGCATTTACAAGAAACAGCTCAAGCATCCACAAAACACAAGTTTTTACAATGTTTTTTTTTTTTTACTGATAAAACCATAGATATAACACTCAAAATCAAGATATTTGGAGAATTGTCATTGTTCAGGTTCATAATTAATGTGATAATCAAACACAAAAGGTGCAGTCTTTAGAAATCTCACAGAGCATAATGAATCTTACATGTCAGATTACATGTGAATGTGAAAATATAATCGTATTAGACATTTTATTCTATAAATGCAGTGTATATACATAGACAGAGCTGTCAAATTAACATTTACACATGAAATTGAAATTACATGTTTAACAGTGGTGTGTTTTCAAACCGTTAATGTACATGTCAGATTACATGTGAATGTGAAAATATAATCGTATTAGACATTTTATTCTATAAATGCGGTGTATATTTAACAGACCTACCTCTTTATAGAAGTTTTCAGAATTTAATAAAATGCAGTACTGGATAAAAACCAGACATCAACACAAATACACATAGACAGAGCTGTCAAATTAACATTTACACATGAAATTGAAATTACATGTTTAACAGTGGTGTGTTTTCAAACCGTTAATGCATTTATCGGATGTATTCTTTCTATGTGTAGAATAACTGACTCAGAGCAGTGTGTCATTTGTTTAGAGATTGCACTTGGTTTGATATTTTGTGTCAAAACACTGCCTGTAATACACAGTATGGACTGCATGTACAGTAGCAAGTCAAAGTCATGCTGATGTGACATCTTCTCATCTTTGAAATAGATTTTGGAGTTTGACACCCCTTCAAACCTGCTGGCTGATGAAGACTCACGTTTTCGTGCCATGATGTTGGCAGCTGAAGAAACGCTTAGTCACCCCTAAGAAGTCAGCAGCCACTGAAGACATCCAGAGAGACACAGAGACACATCCGGAGAGAGCAGAGCTCCTCCAGCCAGCTGAGAAGACTGAAATCCTTGAAGCTGCTCAAACTGAGATTGTCCGTTTGTTTGGTGTACTTTAAGACGATGCTCATGTTGTTATTAGCACACAGAGAGATTCTGAGTTTATATAGTGTATGATGTCCGACGGAAACGTTCATGTTGATGGCACTTTATTTGTGTTACGTGGCTGAAGAATCCTGCCTTCCGCAGAAGCATCAGGACTCCTGGAGTCAGTCTGAACAAGTGTTGACTGAGTGTGTTTCTCATACGAGACTTCCTTCTACTTGGGTTTGGAGGAAGTAGATTTTGCACACTGATAATGTATTTGTTTTCCTGTCTTTAAGCATTTATTTGCTGTGTAAAAGTATGCAAGATATGTATCGACCATAAGGTATCCTATTGATTTGCCTTATTTGTATCTGAGGTTTTCAGGCATATATGAATCCAACCAAAGATGACGTTCAGATCAGTCACACATATCAAACATTCCAGAAATCAGCACAAAATGTTTATTTTTATATCTGCTTGTGCTTTTGTTGTTACTCATACTGTGTAAGTTGTGTGCCTCTGCTGTCATATATTTGGCAGATATCTGTCAAAAGCATTGTGCGAATAGTGTTTTAGTGACGAAAATGTGCAATGTGAATTCTTGCAATAATTCAACGTTCTTATTTGTACGATTTCTGCGTAATATGCTGTTCTGATTTAAAAAAAAAAATTTTTTTGCTTACAACTTTCATTGATTGTCATTATGCTGGGTTGATTATATCCTCCGGAGAATCCAAAGAGACTTTAATTTATGTTTGAAATCAAGGTAGTTTCATGCACACATGGAGGCTGGGAAGATTGTAATGCTAAATATCTCATTCATTCTTGAGGAGTGACTGTACTACTTCATCTCAAGACTACACTTTGTGATCTCTTCAGGAATGGATGACTTGGTTGGTTTTATTTTCCAGGCTGAAAATTGCACAGTGAACATTTATGTACCTGAAACATGCAAGGCCTTTGGGGGTCTATATATATTTTTGTATAAATATATATGGCATACCGTGCAGTATCTGTTTAGATGTTTGTCTTGGAAATATCAAGATAAAGAGAAACTGGTTCATAAGCTTAGATACAGTATGCTTATCATTAAGAGTTGCCTTGTTCTTTATGATTCAGAGATTATAGTTTTGTGGTTGTTTTATGAACACTTGTTTTATGATTGTTACAAAAAATACTTTAATTGAATAAAGATTATATTTATACATTTAACTGGTGTGTGTGTATGTGTGTTTAGGTAAGCCATGGTAATTTTTTATTTATTTTATTTTATTTTTTGACCTTGTGGAGACACTTTTTGGGGAAACAGTTTATAAATCATATTAAGCTGTGTGTTGTTTTTTTACAAATGTAAAAAGGGGATAGAATACAGTTTGCACAGTATAAAAGTCATCATGTTTATGGAAAGTCACCATAAAACATGGAAACCCAAGTCTGTTAGTGTGTGTGTGTGTGTGTGCTTTAATATCTTTTGTCAGAGTCAATTTTCATGTCATTTCTAATTATGCGTTATTTTTAGTATCGGGACTAATCACATCCAAAATAAACGTTTTTGTTTGCATAATATATGTGTGTGTACTGTGTATATTTATTATGTAGCCTATATAAATACACACACATGCATGTATATATACATATATATATATGTGTGTGTGTGTGTGTGTGTGTGTGTGTGTGTGTGTGTGTGTGTGTAAATATTTTTTAAATAGATACATGTATGTTTGTATATTTATATATACATCATAAATATACACAGTACACACACACACACATATTATGTAAATACATTTTTTTTTTAAATATGGCATACATTATATAAACATTATGTACTATGAAATATTATTGATGATTCCATGGCACTCACTTAGGACTTTTATCATCCTAAATAGTAAACATGAAAAGCATTTTTAATTTCCCAAATATGATCATTAATGAAAAACACAGCACAAAACAAATTAACCACAACGACGCTGCGAGAAAGTCAAATCCATCGAAGAAGCTCCGTTTGTTGTGCTGGAGGGACTCTTATGTTGTCTCGTGTTTACCCATCATTCTCGCCGGAGCGGAAGCAGCGGGGAAGCAGCGGAGCTCTAGCCGCAGAAGCAGCGCTCAGGCTCGGCCACACACCGGCTGACATGCCGCGGGGATGATGGCTGCCTTCGGCATTCTGAGCTACGAACACAGGCCTCTCAAACGGCCCAGACTCGGTCCTCCGGACGTTTATCCGCAGGACCCGAAGCAAAAGGAGGTTAGACGACTTTCCCTCTTCCTCTGTAGCGACATTTAATATATAAATAGCGAATTAAAGCGTGTTTTGAGAGCAGGCCCTGCTTTCACCTAACGGCCAATAACAATGAAACCAACGGCTCGGTTAGCTGAACCGAGACAGAAAAACATAATTTATGCCTCAAATGATTTCGGGCTTCATCTTTGGTTGGGATTGCAGATGGTTACAGAGAGAAAAGGGATTATTTTATTGGTTTAACTCGGCTTTAAAATCTGTATTTATCGAGCTTTCTATTTAAAGCTGCTTTCATCGCACCTTTAAAAAGGGCCTCGTGAAATCTACAAACGTTATCATCACTATTTTATGTATTTTAAGAAGGCATTAAAAGCGGTGTTAATTGCAAATAAATACTTGAGATGTAAACCGTCCTAGTAGCCTGTTACTGCTGTCGGGATGTTTATGTTTGTTGACAACTTCTACTGAATTGATGTGTTTATCGTGGATGCGTCTTAAAACCTAGCAAGCTTGTCTAGCTAGGCAACATTTCTGGGCATCACGGGTTCCTTAAGAATTGTGTGCATTGATGATCTATGCATGCAAAAAATATACGTGCATGTAATGCCTGTCTAGCTAGAAACAGTCTCAGTTGTCAGCAAACTGAAGAAACAGAAAATGCATATGCAAGTATATTTGAATATCTCTTTTTCATTATGTGGAGTGCATCATGAGTCTTATTATTTGTTGGCATTGCATGTGAAGTCTTATAATTGCACCTGCAGGTTTTCCTGTCTGAATGCAGTGTTTGTTGTGTTGATGCATTTTGAGAACTGGTTTGGATGAATGAGTGATTGTCGTTCTCTGGTGTTTGATTAACTCTCCAGCACACACTGAAATGAAAATGCATGCATGAGGCATTTAGTAACACATCTCTCTCGTTGGTTAGGATGAGTTGACGGCATTGAACGTCAAGCAAGGATTTAACAACCAGCCAGCTGTTTCAGGCGATGAGCATGGCAGCGCTAAAAATGTCAATTTCAACCCTTCAAAGGTAAGGTTATCAGTGCAGAGGTTATCTGCATACATGTGTGTTATCAGTCAAACCCTCATTCTTTTACAGATGCAGAACTTTATCTGTTTTTGTCGGATATCTGGACACAGATATTGAAAATGTTTACATACCACCCTCAGATTGTAAAACTTCCGTAGTATCTTGTAGGGCTGTGCAATATATCGAAATACCGCAATATGCATATCGCTACGGCTTGCAATATTTAGGGAACAAAAGACAAAGAAATAATCACTCGCTGCTCTTACCTAAATAACTTTTGTAGCTTAAATAAGAATCAGTGCATATCGAATTCATAGAGTAAAGCACACTAAGCAGTGTTGTATTTTTCCTTTTTATTATTCAGTTGCTAAACTCATGTTAAAATGACATTTTTATGTAATGCTCGAGTAAAACACTACCGTTCACGTTCAGAAGTTGTTGTAGGGGTGCTTTCTTCTCACAAAAAGTGAAACATGTATGCTAGTTATATTAGAATCAGAATGAGCTTTATTCACCACTTAAGTGTGCGCGAACAAAAAAGATTTGTTGTGGTTTTACAGGAGCTCTTGATACATGCATGCATACATACATACATACATACATACATGCATACATACATACATACATACATCTCGTGAAATCTACAAACGTTATCATCACTATTTTATGTATTTTAAGAAGGCATTAAAAGCGGTGTTAATTGCAAATAAATACTTGAGATGTAAACCGTCCTAGTAGCCTGTTACTGCTGTCGGGATGTTTATGTTTGTTGACAACTTCTACTGAATTGATGTGTTTATCGTGGATGCGTCTTAAAACCTAGCAAGCTTGTCTAGCTAGGCAACATTTCTGGGCATCACGGTACAGGAGCTCTTGATACATGCATGCATACATACATACATACATACATACATGCATACATACATACATACATACATGCATACATGCATACATACATACGTACATACATGCATGCATGCAAATAACCATATATATATGACACAAGATAGTTATAGAAGTTCACAGAACTGACTCGGCAACAGCTGAGTAAAACTGTTTCATCTGAGCATGTGGCACTTTAAGCATTATCGTATCGCATATCGCATTTTTCTTCAATATCGCACAGCCCTAGTATCTTGCATCAACATCAAATGGCAAAATGAATAAGAGCAATGTATCAAAAACAAACAATATGCATTTGACATTACTGTGGGTAAAGTCATATATATACAGCTATGGAAAAAATTAAGAGAACACTTGAAAGTTCTATGTTTCTCTGGATTTATAATTATGTGTTTGAGTAACACAATTTTTGTTTTATTCTGTAAACGACCGAAGACATTTTAAATAAAAATTTTGTCATTTAGAGCAGTGGTTCTCAAACGTTTTACAGCGGCGCACCCCTGGGGCATTTAACATTCTTCTGCGTACCCCCGCTCTTCCACTTAGACCGCAGTCACACCTTTTATATTAAAGGACAATTTGCCCCCTTAAATTGATTTAAAGGTGCTTTTTTTTACCTTTGAGGCAAATATTTTCTATCCTTATTAATTGTATCTCATGTCATATTTTATATCATATTCTTAACATTCCATTAAGTGTATTATTAATATATTAAATAAAGCAATAAATTGTGAAATCAAGGTGATACTTGTAGATTTAAAAATAAAACCACCAATACACTCTTAAAAATAAAGGTGCTTCACGATGCCATAGAAGAACCTTTTTGTCTAAATGGTTCCATAAAGAACCTTTAACATCTGAAGAACCTTTCTGTTTCACAAAAGCTTCTTTGTGGTGAAAGAAGGTTCTTCAGATTACAAAAAGGTAAGAAAGAGATGGTTCTTTGACTGAATGGTTCTTTGTGGAACCAAAAATGGTTCTTCTATGGCATCGCTTGAAGAACCTTTTGAAGCACCTTTATTTTTAAGAGTGTATGTGGCAGCAAGTCGCTGTCTTAATGAGCCAGGCGTCACGTCATTCATTCATTCATTCAGTAAAGAAGCAAAATGCTGTAGTTATGAATGTGTTATTAATCACTGACTCTCCAAATCGTTCAAAGCCGCAGATTCGTTCTCTAATGAAACACCGCTGTATGTTGCTTGGAGACGCACACCAGATGATATGGATTCCGTTGGCACTATTATTATTTTGTTGCAAAATAGAACAAACATGACTGTTTAAAATGTAGGCTACATTTCAAATGTAAAATGTTCACTTAATATTACCTTTTTTTGTTGAACTATTGTAAAAAATTAATGGCACATTTGCCATCGTTTGGATATTCAGGGAAATTTGCATTCTTGCTCGCATCTTAAACATGAACACAATAACACGCACAGTGTGTCTGTATCGAAGAGAGTTTAAATCGATCTCAGTCCGTGTCAACATTTGCTCGTCATGCTATTAAGTGAAGATCTACTTTAAAGATACATTGAACAGCAGTGCGATTTGCTAAAGCAGCATATTCAGTGGGCATCCCATCACATGCACGCTGCTTGTGTGTCAGAAGATGAGGTAAGCTGATTGGATATCATGTATTTGACCGTTTACTTACGGCACTCCCATTTTCCTGTTTTTACATTAGAGCGGCATTTTGCTTGTCAGAAATACGTTCGGTTTTAATGTTACTTTTGCGTTGGGGTAGAATTAAATGAATGCCAAAACTCAGAATCTAGGGCAGACTCTCAGTACATACCCTACATAAATACTTTCCCTCATTGATTTTACACAATAGTGGCCGCTGGCAAACAGAGGAATGCAATTTGAGCTGCTTTGCATGCACACAAGCAAACACAGTCTTAAATTGTAAAATGCGAATACGTGCGTGTGTAACACAACAAAACAAAGCAAACTGTTCCAAATGTACCTGTTG
This sequence comes from Sinocyclocheilus grahami, assembly GCF_001515645.1. Lineage (NCBI taxonomy): Eukaryota > Metazoa > Chordata > Actinopteri > Cypriniformes > Cyprinidae > Sinocyclocheilus > Sinocyclocheilus grahami. The sequence goes on from NW_015505649.1 coordinate 505,755, forward strand.
CCACACCCCTGCAGTCAAACCCTGGTGTGGCTTACTTTCAGAAAGCTCTTGTTAGCTTGGCAGCTGAATCAACAGAGCTCCATATGCCTTGATCTTGTAATGTAAATATATAGCAAAACAAAAGACCAATTTCTCATCTTGTTTTAGTCAATATAATCAAATGTAATATCACTGCTGCAGAACCTACCCACATTTCTGTTTGTTTTGTTTATATTTGGTCAACATTTGCCTTCACTTTCCAGTCAGTCTTTATAATGGTGACTCTATACTCTTTCAGATGCTGCTTCCAAACATAATATAACCAGGGGGGACTGTGAAACTGAAATGAAAAATTATTTGAGTTACACAGCTGATCGAATTGTCGGAAGAGGCCAAGAGATGTAGGTGAGTGCAGCATAGAAAATTAAAATCATATTTTAACACACGATTCCGTTCAAAAGCTCATTAGTCAAGACTCTATTACCTGAATTGGGCGTGTCAGAAACAGGAGACATTAAAAATGTGCAGAGTCGGGGGAACTCTGAAACCAGTATTGGGAACACTGCATTTGAAGACTTTCCAAAGGAAACACCATGTAATGCTTGCTATAGGGTCATCTACATACATACATGCATACATGCATACATGCATACATACATACGTACATACATGCATGCATGCAAATAACCATATATATATGACACAAGATAGTTATAGAAGTTCACAGAACTGACTCGGCAACAGCTGAGTAAAACTGTTTCATCTGAGCATGTGGCACTTTAAGCATTATCGTATCGCATATCGCATTTTTCTTCAATATCGCACAGCCCTAGTATCTTGCATCAACATCAAATGGCAAAATGAATAAGAGCAATGTATCAAAAACAAACAATATGCATTTGACATTACTGTGGGTAAAGTCATATATATACAGCTATGGAAAAAATTAAGAGAACACTTGAAAGTTCTATGTTTCTCTGGATTTATAATTATGTGTTTGAGTAACACAATTTTTGTTTTATTCTGTAAACGACCGAAGACATTTTAAATAAAAATTTTGTCATTTAGAGCAGTGGTTCTCAAACGTTTTACAGCGGCGCACCCCTGGGGCATTTAACATTCTTCTGCGTACCCCCGCTCTTCCACTTAGACCGCAGTCACACCTTTTATATTAAAGGACAATTTGCCCCCTTAAATTGATTTAAAGGTGCTTTTTTTTACCTTTGAGGCAAATATTTTCTATCCTTATTAATTGTATCTCATGTCATATTTTATATCATATTCTTAACATTCCATTAAGTGTATTATTAATATATTAAATAAAGCAATAAATTGTGAAATCAAGGTGATACTTGTAGATTTAAAAATAAAACCACCAATACACTCTTAAAAATAAAGGTGCTTCACGATGCCATAGAAGAACCTTTTTGTCTAAATGGTTCCATAAAGAACCTTTAACATCTGAAGAACCTTTCTGTTTCACAAAAGCTTCTTTGTGGTGAAAGAAGGTTCTTCAGATTACAAAAAGGTAAGAAAGAGATGGTTCTTTGACTGAATGGTTCTTTGTGGAACCAAAAATGGTTCTTCTATGGCATCGCTTGAAGAACCTTTTGAAGCACCTTTATTTTTAAGAGTGTATGTGGCAGCAAGTCGCTGTCTTAATGAGCCAGGCGTCACGTCATTCATTCATTCATTCAGTAAAGAAGCAAAATGCTGTAGTTATGAATGTGTTATTAATCACTGACTCTCCAAATCGTTCAAAGCCGCAGATTCGTTCTCTAATGAAACACCGCTGTATGTTGCTTGGAGACGCACACCAGATGATATGGATTCCGTTGGCACTATTATTATTTTGTTGCAAAATAGAACAAACATGACTGTTTAAAATGTAGGCTACATTTCAAATGTAAAATGTTCACTTAATATTACCTTTTTTTGTTGAACTATTGTAAAAAATTAATGGCACATTTGCCATCGTTTGGATATTCAGGGAAATTTGCATTCTTGCTCGCATCTTAAACATGAACACAATAACACGCACAGTGTGTCTGTATCGAAGAGAGTTTAAATCGATCTCAGTCCGTGTCAACATTTGCTCGTCATGCTATTAAGTGAAGATCTACTTTAAAGATACATTGAACAGCAGTGCGATTTGCTAAAGCAGCATATTCAGTGGGCATCCCATCACATGCACGCTGCTTGTGTGTCAGAAGATGAGGTAAGCTGATTGGATATCATGTATTTGACCGTTTACTTACGGCACTCCCATTTTCCTGTTTTTACATTAGAGCGGCATTTTGCTTGTCAGAAATACGTTCGGTTTTAATGTTACTTTTGCGTTGGGGTAGAATTAAATGAATGCCAAAACTCAGAATTTTGTTCGCGTACCCCCCATCCGTCATCTCACGTACCCCCAGGGGTACACGTACCCCAGTTTGAGAACCACTGATTTAGAGCTTGAAATGACAATTGGTCAAAATAACAAAAAGATGCCATGTTTTCAGACATGTTTGATATTCATTTTTAGAGAACACAATACTCATTTTTTGACTTCAGAAGAGTTAATAAATCAGTATGTGCTATACTATATATATATATATATATATAGAGAGAGAGAGAGAGAGAAAATACAAATTTTTTTAGTTTTCTGATACCAAAAACCTGTTAGCAGCAAGTCTTGTCTAGTACCCAAAACTGTAATAATCTTCTATCAGCTAAGAAGTTGACTGAGTAAAGCCAGAGAAGAGCAGTTTATTGAATAATCTTAGTTTCGTGTTTCAATGCTCAGACTTCATCTGAGCAGCACAAATGCAACGAGTGTTATACCACAACAAGCAATAGCAACGTCCTGTTAAAAACCAACATCCAACCTTAAAAACCTTGAAATTGAGACATTCTCTTATATCTTTACTCGTGAAGACAAATAACCCTTAAAGGGGTCATATGATGCGATTTCAACTTTTCCTTTCTCTTTAGAGTGTTACAAGCTGTTCGTGAGTAGATAAGATCCCTGAAGTTGCAAAGACTCGTCCACGCCCTCCTAAAACGCCTCATTTAAACACGCCCCCACACGTCTACCTCACGATGTGGGAAGATTTGCATAACACCGCCCAAATGTTCACGCAAAGAAAGAAGGCATAACTTTATTGTTGCCACCGCCATCGTTAAAGTTAAACTACTTTGTTTGGTCTTCCAAAAGAGGACACGACTAGAAATCAGTGGTTAAGTTGTATTTACAACACTGTTCCAGAACACTTCAACCGAAATATTCAGATGTGTGCAGCACATTTTATGGAGGACTGTTTCCTGATCCTGGGAGAGTAGACTACAATGCCGGCTCTTCTGCCTCACAGACTGTAAGGACGTTTTAATTTTAAGGATTTGCCACTGACGATTCAAACGTGAGTTTTGAGCAGTGTAGAGTAGCGCTTGTTGTTTGTCATTTCTCCGATCACAAATGCAGACATGGTTTTATGTTTACGCGGCGCGATGCAACACAACGTGTAAAAAGACAGTATAAGTCCTTATAATCCGTAATTATGTCCCCACTGGATGCAACAAATGCCTCGTTTATAATGGGTTTTAATGTTTTTGTCTCGTCACTCCGGCCGGGACAGGGCATCACAGTATGGTGAGGGGCGTAACATTTCACGATTGAGGTATTCGGCCAATCACAACGCACTGGATAGCTGGCCAATCACAGCACACCTCGCTTTTCAGAACGATGAGCTTTGTAAAAATCGACTCGTTACAGAAAGGCGGGACATAGAGGAGAAACAATAATGTACAGTGTGTGAAAAATAATGTGTTTTTGAGCAACGTCATATGACCCCTTTAAAACCACACAATAAGATTAAACAACAATGGAAAATAATACAAAAATAAAATAAATGACTAATCAACGAATGAATCAATAAAACAAGTATATAAATGATTTAAATCAGGGGCCTGGAGGGCCGGTGTCCTGCAGAGTTTAGCTCCAACCCTAATCAAACATGCTTAAACCAGCTAATCAAGGTCTTACTAGGTATACTAGAAGCTTCCAGGACAGTTGGAGCTAAACTCTGCAGGACCGAGTTTAGAGACCCCTGGTTTAAAATATTATTATAAGTGATTATATGGTTAAATGGAACAATAAAATTAATGATTATGAATGAATGAATGAATGAATGGATAAATGTATATAAAAGAAACTAGTTCTCAACACAAGTTCTCAATATCAAATGAATATCCACTGTGTTGGTTTAAGTTCTCTCAGGAAATTATTTTACTCCTCAAACACTCGAAGGCAAAGTCGACCCTGAATCCATTTTTGTTCCAAACCTGACATAGGTTTTTAAATTGCTCTTTTATACTGTTTCAACTTGTTACTCACCATGAAAATAGCCAAGGAACCTGGCGTGGTGTAAAAACATCAACCAACCAAGCTCATTCGTTTACCTTTGGCATTCCTGTTACCTTCTGCTTTTCAGATCAGCTCAAACTTCAGCAGCATCATTGCAGAGAAGTTACGCTGCAACACATTTCCAGACATTGGCAAGAGGAAGCCGCAGGTCAATCAGAAGGACAACTTCTGGCTCGTCACAGCGCGGTCGCAGAGCTCAATTAATAACTGGTTCACAGACTTGGCCGGGACTAAACCCTTAACTCAGCTCGCTAAAAAGGTTCGCTTTTGCCATGCTGCGGTTTGTAAACTCTGAACAGAGCGCTTGTGTCGATACAGAACATGCTGTTAACAGCACGCAGACCTTTACTGAATTTCACAGAACACGGTCAAATGGTTTGTGATCTTAAAGGATTAGTTCACTTCCAGAATAAAAATCTGATAATTTACTCACCCCCACGTCATCCAAGATGTTCATGTCTTTTTGTCTTCAGTCGCAAAGAAATTAAGGTTTTTGAGGAAAACATTCTATGAGTTTTCTCCATATAATGGACTTCAATGGTGCACAACGGGCTGAAGGTCCAAATTGCGGTTTCAGTGCAGCTTCAAAGAGCTCTACACGATCCCAGCCGAGGAATAAGGCTCTTATCTGACTAGCGAAACATCAGTCATTTTCTAAAAAAAATAAACATTTATATACTTTTTAACCACAAATGCTGGTCTTGCACTAGCTCGACTTCATGCATTACATAATCGCACTGGAAAGGTCACAGAAGTACCGACCCAGTGTTTACAAAGTGAACGTGCAAAGAAAGTCAAATGTCCTTTACAGAAAAAGGTAAAACAACGATGTTGGATTGTTTTGACGTGATTATGTAATGCGAGAATTTGCGGACGCGCATCGCGGAGCTAGTGCAAGATGTGCATTTGTGGTTTAAAAAGTATATACCTTTTTAAAAAAAATGATTATATGGTTAAATGGAACAATAAAATTAATGATTATGAATGAATGAATGAATGAATGGATAAATGTATATAAAAGAAACTAGTTCTCAACACAAGTTCTCAATATCAAATGAATATCCACTGTGTTGGTTTAAGTTCTCTCAGGAAATTATTTTACTCCTCAAACACTCGAAGGCAAAGTCGACCCTGAATCCATTTTTGTTCCAAACCTGACATAGGTTTTTAAATTGCTCTTTTATACTGTTTCAACTTGTTACTCACCATGAAAATAGCCAAGGAACCTGGCGTGGTGTAAAAACATCAACCAACCAAGCTCATTCGTTTACCTTTGGCATTCCTGTTACCTTCTGCTTTTCAGATCAGCTCAAACTTCAGCAGCATCATTGCAGAGAAGTTACGCTGCAACACATTTCCAGACATTGGCAAGAGGAAGCCGCAGGTCAATCAGAAGGACAACTTCTGGCTCGTCACAGCGCGGTCGCAGAGCTCAATTAATAACTGGTTCACAGACTTGGCCGGGACTAAACCCTTAACTCAGCTCGCTAAAAAGGTTCGCTTTTGCCATGCTGCGGTTTGTAAACTCTGAACAGAGCGCTTGTGTCGATACAGAACATGCTGTTAACAGCACGCAGACCTTTACTGAATTTCACAGAACACGGTCAAATGGTTTGTGATCTTAAAGGATTAGTTCACTTCCAGAATAAAAATCTGATAATTTACTCACCCCCACGTCATCCAAGATGTTCATGTCTTTTTGTCTTCAGTCGCAAAGAAATTAAGGTTTTTGAGGAAAACATTCTATGAGTTTTCTCCATATAATGGACTTCAATGGTGCACAACGGGCTGAAGGTCCAAATTGCGGTTTCAGTGCAGCTTCAAAGAGCTCTACACGATCCCAGCCGAGGAATAAGGCTCTTATCTGACTAGCGAAACATCAGTCATTTTCTAAAAAAAATAAACATTTATATACTTTAACCACAAATGCTGGTCTTGCACTAGCTCGACTTCACGCATTACATAATCGCACTGGAAAGGTCACAGAAGTACCGACCCAGTGTTTACAAAGTGAACGTGCAAAGAAAGTCAAATGTCCTTTACAGAAAAAGGTAAAACAACGATGTCGGATTGTTTTGACGTGATTATGTAATGCGAGAATTTGCGGACGCGCATCGCGGAGCTAGTGCAAGATGTGCATTTGTGGTTTAAAAAGTATATACCTTTTTAAAAAAAAATTAAATGAGCGATGGTTTCGCTAGATAAGAGCCTTATTCCTCGGCTGGGATCGTGTAGAGCTCTTTGAAGCTGCACTGAAACTGCAGTTTGGACCTTCAGCACGTTGTGCACCATTGAAGTCCATTATATGGAGAAAACTCATAGAATGTTTTCCTCAAAAACCTTAATTTCTTTGCGACTGAAGACAAAAAGACATGAACATCTTGGATGACGTGGGGGTGAGTAAATTATCAGATTTTTATTCTGGAAGTGAACTAATCCTTTAAGATCACAAACCATTTGACCGTGTTCTGTGAAATTCAGTAAAGGTCTGCGTGCTGTTAACAGCATGTTCTGTATCGACACAAGCGCTCTGTTCAGAGTTTACAAACCGCAGCATGGCAAAAGCGAACCTTTTTAGCGAGCTGAGTTAAGGGTTTAGTCCCGGCCAAGTCTGTGAACCAGTTATTAATTGAGCTCTGCGACCGCGCTGTGACGAGCCAGAAGTTGTCCTTCTGATTGACCTGCGGCTTCCTCTTGCCAATGTCTGGAAATTGAAGCTGCACTGAAACTGCAGTTTGGACCTTCAGCACGTTGTGCACCATTGAAGTCCATTATATGGAGAAAAATCCTGGAATGTTTTCCTCAAAAACCGTAATTTCTTTGCGACTGAAGACAGAAAGACATGAACATCTTTGATATCACAGGGGTGAGTAAATTATCAGGAGATTTTTATTCTGGAAGTGAACGAATCCTTTAGGTTTTGCATTAGTCTCATTGCTGTGTGTGTGCACTAGGTTCCCATCTTCAGCAAGAAAGAGGAAGTGTTTGGCTACCTTGCCAAGTACTGTGTGCCGGTGATGCGATCTGCTTGGATGATTAAAATGACGTGTGCATATCACGCTGCCATAACCGAAACCAAGGTGAAGAAGAGGCATGTCATTGACCCCTGCATAGGTTAGTATGGGTATTGTACACGCTCTACTTTATATGCTCGTGTAGTAATTTGGCTCTATCGAACATGCAACACTGTCCTCGTTTAATCTGGGAATGAAGATAAAATGTCCTCTGTTGTTGTGCTGTGTAGTTGGGCTTTGTGCTGCAATGCCTCACTGGCTTTATCTGGCTTCTGCAGAATGGACTCAGATAATTACTAAATACCTGTGGGAGCAGCTGCAGAAGGTGGCAGAGTTTTACAGACAGTCTCCCAGCCAGGGCTGTGGGTCTCCTCTGCCCGCTCCTCCTGCTGAGGTGGAAACCGCCATGAAACAGTGGGAGTACAACGAGAAGCTGGCCATGTTCATGTTTCAGGTAGGTGAGCCCAGTTTTATTTACAGATGCAGTGCAGCTGTCTCTTAATACAGAGGGCTGTCAACTAGAAACATGGAGTTATGTCCCACAGAGATTACGTTTTTAAAGGGATAGTTCACCCAAAAATAACAATTTCATCATTTACTCACCCTCGTCATTCCAAACCCATAATGTTTGTTTATTTTTGGAACACAAATGAAGATATTTCTAAATACGCTCTCATTATTTTTGTCCATTCATTGAAAGTCACCTCACCTATTATATATACGCCACCATGTAAAAGTTTGGGCTTGGGAAGATTTCAGTTTTTGAAAGAAGTTTCTTCAGCAAGGCTGCATTTATTTGATCAAAAATACAGCAGTATTATGAAATATTATTACAATTTAAAATAACTGTTTATTATTGTAATATATTTTAAACTGTAATTTATTTCCGTGATCAAATCTTAATTTTCAGCATCATTACTCCAGTCTTCAGTGTCACACGATCTTCAGAAATCATTCTAATATGCTGATTTGCTGGGCAAAACACATTTATTTGTGCAAACTGTGATACTTTTTTTCTGGATTCTTTGAAAAGACAGTTTAAAAGAACAGCATTTATTTGAAACACAAATCTTTTATAATATTATAAATGTCTTCACTGCTGCTTTTGATCAATTTAATGCATCCTTGCTGAATAAAATAATTAATTTCTTTAATTAAATAAAAAAAATCTGGCCCTAGACTTTTGAACATGAGTTTATATATAAGGGCTGGAACGATATGCCTGTCACAGTGCATTAAAGAGCATCAGATATGTGACCTTGGACTAAAGCTGAATAAATAAACTTTCCATTGATGTATGGTTTGTTAGGATAATAGGACAATATTTGGCCGAGATACAATTTTCTTTAATTAAATAAAAAAAATCTGGCCCTAGACTTTTGAACATGAGTTTATATATAAGGGCTGGAACGATATGCCTGTCACAGTGCATTAAAGAGCATCAGATGTGACCTTGGACTAAAGCTGAATAAATAAACTTTCCATTGATGTATGGTTTGTTAGGATAATAGGACAATATTTGGCCGAGATACAACTATTTGAAAATCTGGAATCTGAGCGTGCAAAAAAATCGAAATATTGAGAAAATCATCTTTAAAGTTGTTCAAATGAAGTTCTTAGCAATGCATATTACTAATCAAAAATTACGTTTTGATATATTTACAGTAGGAAATTTACAAAATATATTCATGTAACATGATCTTTACTTAATATCCTAATGATTTTTGGCATAAAATACAAATCGATAATTTTGACCCATATAATGTTTTTTTTTTGGCTATTGCTACAAATATCCCCCAGCGACTTAACACTGCTTTTGTGCTCCAGGGTCACGTATATCATACTGCCTGCTGTGACCATTTATAAGTCTTTAGCAAAAGGGGAGTGTTTTTGTTGTATGTGTTGATGGGATTGTTTATTATGTGTATGTGCACATGTGTAACAGGATGGCATGTTAGACAGACATGAGTTCCTCACCTGGGTGCTGGAGTGTTTTGAGAAGATCAGACCTGGCGAGGACGAGCTTCTGCGATTCCTGCTGCCGCTCCTGTTACAGGTCAGTTAATGCAGCAGATCTGCACATTCACTGTCCCTTTGTGTTTTCATTTGATTACATATGTCAGCTAAGTTTAGACATTTCAGAAGTGTTTATTAAGCTGATCTTGTAGTATCGTTGGTATGCTAGTTTATTGATTATATCTTGAATTTGATTTTATTTAGATTTTTTCTGTTTTCAATTACATTTTTAGTTAAAGTTTTAGTATTTTTGTCATTTTTATTGTTTTTTTTTTAATATATATATATATATATATATATATATATATATATTTGTGTTTTTTTTACTTTTTATTTTTTATTTTTA
>NW_015505649.1:515562-577666 GCF_001515645.1 Sinocyclocheilus grahami
TTGCTACAAATATACCCCAGCGACTTAACACTGCTTTTTTGCTCCAGGGTCACGTATATGTATATCATACTGCCTGCTGTGACCATTTATAAGTCTTTAGCAAAAGGGGAGTGTTTTTGTTGTATGTGTTGATGGGATTGTTTATTGTGTGTATGTGCACATGTGTAACAGGATGGCATGTTAGACAGACATGAGTTCCTCACCTGGGTGCTGGAGTGTTTTGAGAAGATCAGACTAGTGTTTTTATTACATTTTAGGTTTTATTTTTAATTTATGTAGTATGTAGTTTTAGTACTTAAAAATTTGAAATTTGATTTGGCAACTAGCTGTAATAAAATAGTTTTAAATTAGTTTATTTTATTTACTTCAGTTAATGTTTAATGGGTCATTCCGTGTCAACTCAATCAGAGGTCCCAGCTCAAATTATTGATTTTGTTAATATTTTTTTCTGGTGAAAGAAACGCATGCATACATGAAGAAAAAAGCCAAAATATTAAATGTCATCCATGTATATTTACTGAATAATCCACTATTTTGTAGAGGAGGGTCAAAATGACAATTTTCACCTGAGATCCAGAGGCAAATTACAGGAGGGTAAAAATGATTTCATACAGATGGCAGCATCATTATATTACTTTTACACAGAGATTGGTAGGCCTGTTAGTAAAATCTGTTGACTTTATCAATCTTTTGTTGCATTATGTGCCAATGGTGATCGTTCAAAAAGCACTTTCCAAGTTTTTTCTCCAAAGTTTGCATGTCTGTGACTCAAGAAGTAAATTCTTCCGAAGATATCTTAATGTCCTTTTAGATTTTGGGTCTTAACAAACTTTCCTTTTGTCATCTTCATTTTTAAGGCCCTCTATGGTTCCGTTCCAACGATATTGGAGTCTCAATATGGCTTCAGGAGTAAATTGTTCAGTTGTACACATTTTCAGTGGCTAGAAACCAAATGTGGTTTCACTTTGCGTTCAGCTCATGTTTTTTTCTTCTAAAGAGAAATGTCTGAAGAACAAATAATCTTGAAACTATAAATGTGACCTGCGCTATCAAAATGAGTCGCAATGAGCAATTTATCAAAAATTTAATCGTTTTATTTTTATTCTATGTTAAGACCTACTGTAATGCACGGATCTAAAATATGTTACACATCAGATGTTTTTCCCCAACAGTTCCGCGAACGTTCACTTAAGACGTAACAGATCATGTTTGCATGAATACTGTAATTCTGTGTATGTTTATCGGATTGTGCGCAATCAGAAGCACCTTTGCGCACACGTTTCGGATGACAGTCAGCATGAGAAGCGAGGGGAGAAAGGTACTATTTGGAGCATTGGGATCGCTAGATGATGGTTTAATGAACTCATTTTTGTGAAAACCTCAAATATGACTAAAATCAACATTTTTCACTTTTTTTCCTGTAGCTCAAAATTAGCAGCATTCCCACTCATTTTGCCAGCACGGGTCACATATGTAACTTGTTTCCCTCTTTCGGATGACAGTCAGCATGAGAAGCGAGGGATGAAAGGTACTATTTGGAGCATTGGGATCGCTAGATGATGGTTTAATGAACTCATTTTTGTGAAAACCTCAAATATGACTAAAATCAAAATGTTTCACTTTTTTTTTCCTGTAGCTCAAAATTAGCAGCATTCCCACTCATTTTGCCAGCACGGGTCACATATGTAACTTGTTTCCCTCTATCAAAACATTTGCATTGAACATACTTGTCCAAGTGCCATAAATATTCTTTTTCCAAAGTTTTACAAGTAGTATTAAAAATATCTCCATACTGCCCAGTCTGACTCAATGTCCACTTTGTTGAATTTTATCCATTTTCAGTGGTTGAAAACCAAATGTGGTCACATTTTAACCCGGTTTTACCCAAACAAATATAAACGATGTATGTTCTGAATAGAAACAGAATGTTCCTGTGGCTCAGTGGTAGAGCATTGCGTTAGCAGCGCAAAAGGTCATGGGTTCGATTCCCAGGGAACACACATACTGGTAAAAATGTATAGCCTGAATGCACTGTAAGTCGCTTTAGATAAAAGCGTCTGCTAAATGCATAAATTAAACGATAAAAGTATAATACTTTCAGCTTAGTTTAACACAATCTTACCAGAGATTTCAGCAGATTTTTCTCCCAAAATCAGGACAGAGAAGCCATAAAGGATTGAGCGTGTCTTGACAAGGTCGTTATCTGAATGCAGTGTGATTATTTTGACCCTGTCTTTATTTCGTTCAGTACTCGGGAGAGTTTGTGCAGTCAGCCTATTTATCTAGACGGCTGGCATATTTCTGCACACGCCGGCTCAATCTGCTGCTGAGCGATGGCAGTCTCGGACCAGGTCCAGGCGGACACCCGGCCCACGGCATTTCAGCACAGCAAGGGAACGCTCTGCCCCCCACCCCAACCTCCCAGCCTGCAGGGGGCAACCAGCCCCAAACCCCCTTCACAGACTTCTACATCTGCCCCCAGCACAGGCCCGTGGTGTTCGGACTCAGCTGCATGCTGCAGGTACTGCCACATATGTGTCAATCCAGCTGCGTTTCTCTGATCCCTGTCATTGAGTTTCTCTTGACACTGTTCTCATTCTGTTTGTCTCTCTGTAGAGTATCGTGTTGTGTTGTCCCAGCGCTCTGGTCTGGCACTACTCTCTGACAGATAGCCGTAATAAGACCGGCTCGCCATTAGACCTCTTGCCAATCGCGTCCTCTAACCTGCCCATGCCGGGGGGCAACAGCAGCTTTAACCAGCAGGTTTGACTTCGCTGGATTTTACATAATCTGATCTACTAGCTCTTCATCTATTCAAAGCAATTAATCTGAAGGAATGTGATGCTTCTCAGGTTCGTGCCAAGGTGAGGGAGATTGAAGAGCAGATCAAAGAGAGAGGACAGGCGGTGGAGTTTCGCTGGTCCTTCGACAAGTGTCAGGAGACGACAGCAGGTGGGCATGAATGAGGTGTTCAGCATCTCCGTGTGGACAGGACTTATTTTGTATAATATAGGATCCGTGGTGTGTCCGGTAGGTTTCACCATCAGCCGGGTTCTGCATACATTGGAGGTTTTGGACAACCACAGCTTTGAGAAGTCTGACTTCAGCAATTCCCTGGATTCGCTGTATAACCGAATCTTTGGCTCGGGACAGAGCAAAGACGGACACGAGGTAAAGGTTTATTTGTTGTTATGGGATCCCACTGAATTTCAAAAGATTGGGGTCAGTAAGAAATTAACAATTTTACTCCGCAAGGACAGATTCAATTGATCCGAAGTGACACTAAAGACTTTTAGAATGTTACAAAAAGATTTCCGTTTCAAATAAATCTTCATTCTTTTCAGCAAAGAGATCCTGAAAAAGTCTTGCAGCTTCCAGCACAACTGTTTTCAACACTGATAATAATCAGAAATGTTTCTTGAGCAGCAAATCAGTATATCAGAATGATTTCTGAAGGATCGTGTGACACTGAAGACTGGAGGAATGATGCTGAAAATACAGCTTTGCATCAAAGGAATAAATTACATTTGAACTTATAACAATTTAAAATGACTTTTCTATTTTAATATATTTCACAGTTGTACTGTTTTTAGTGTAATTTTGATCTAATAGATGCAGCCCAGAGCACAAAAGACTTCAGAAACACCAAAAAAAACAAAGTTTGAAAACCTCAATTTTTGAACAGTAGTGTGCCAATAAAGCACAGTTATTAACTAGTAAGTGTTGTGATACTTAGCTCTTCACCAACTTTATTGTAATAATTAATGTGCAATAACTACATAGTACTAATTATATAACACTAAGATGTTTTAACTTGATCTGATGTTTAATGTGTAATGTGCTGGTCACTGTAGATGAGCCCAGACGACGATGCGGTGGTGACCCTGCTGTGTGAGTGGGCTGTTTCCTGTAAAAGGTCCGGGCCGCATAGAGCCATGGTGGTGGCCAAACTCCTGGAGAAGAGGCAGACGGAGATTGAGGCAGAGGTGCTGCTGGGAACCATTGTTTTCCATTATGAAAATGGTGTTGTAATGTCCAGCTGCACAGTTTTCACAGTAATCCTGTGTGTGTTTTTAGAGGTGTGGAGAGTCTGAGGTCGTGGATGAGAAGGGCTCTGTGTCGTCAGGGTCTCTGTCTGCTGCTACTCTGCCCGTCTTCCAGGACGTCCTACTGCAGTTCCTGGACACACAAGCCCCTGTGCTCAGTGAGTTCATATTTTAGCATCCTTAGGGGTTTCTTTCCAGTTCCATTAACTGCTTTAGAGAAGGATTATGCTTTTAAATAAGGTATACACTGCCGCTCAGAAGTTTGGGATCAGTAGGATTTTGATTGATTTTTTTTGTTTTTTTTTAAAGAAGTTTCTTCTGCTCATCAAGGCTGCATTTATTTGATCAAAAATACAGAAAAAAACAGTAATATTGTGAAATATTATTGCAATTTTAAATAACTGTATTCTTTCTTAATATACTTTAAAATAGGGCTGCACGATAAATCACATGCGATATTTAACGCGCATCTTGTCAGTAAAGCCGTTCTGTAATCAGCGGTAAATCTCCATCACGTGCGTGCTTTCACATGGAGCAGCATTAACTACACAGAGCCGTTTTTCACTGACTAGCTGCGCCAAAAATCGCGCGAATATGAACGTGGTTTGGCGCAGCTAGTCAGTGAACAACGGCTCTGTGTAGTTAATGCTGCTCAATGTGAAAGCACGCAGGTGATGGAGATTTACCGCTGATTACAGAACCGGCTTTACTGACAAGATGCGCGTTAAATATCGCATGCGATTTATCGTGCAGCCCTACTTTAAAATATAATTTATTTCTGTGATCAAAGCTGTATTTTCAGCATCATTCCTCCAGTCTTCAGTGTCACACGATCCTTCAGAAATCATTCTAATATGCTAATTCATAATCAATGATTGAAACAGTTGAAACAATACCAAAAATATTTTTTTGGGACCTGTGATACTATTGTCAGGATTTTTTGATGAATAAAAAGTTAAAAAGAACAGCATTTATTTAAAATAGAAATATTTTGTAACAATAGAAGTCTTTAATATCACTTTGTATCAATTTAGCACATCCTTGCTGAATAAAAGCATTAATTTCTTTAAAAAAAGAAAGAAAGAATAAAATTTACTGACCCCAAACTTTTGAACAGTAGTGTATATTGTTACAAAATATTTCTATTTTAAATAAATGCTGTTCTTTTTAACTTTTTATTCATCAAAAAATACTGACAAAAGTGTCACAGGTTCCAAAAAAATATTAAGCAGCACAACTGCTTCCATCACTGATTATGAATTAGCATGTCATCATGTTTGACACTGAAGACTGGAGTAATGATACTGAAAATTCAGCATTGCTTCACAGGAATAAATTTGATTTTAAAGTATATTAAGATAGAAACCCGGTATTTAAATTTTCAATAATATTTCACAGTATTACAGTTTTTCCTGTATGTTTGATAAAATAAATGCAGCCTTAATGAGCAAAAGAAAACAATAAAAATCCTACTGATCCCAAACTTTTGAGCGGCAGTGTATATGAGCTAAAACTCTGTCTCTGTGTCTGTGAAGCTGAGCCCGGGAACGAGAGCGAGCGAGTGGAGTTCTCCAATCTCGTGCTGCTCTTCTGCGAGCTCATCCGTCATGACGTCTTCTCACACAACATCTACATGTGCACCCTCATCTCCCGTGGCGACCTGGCCTCCGACTCCCATCTGCCCCGCCCACGTTCCCCCGGCGACGAGCCCTCTGACGAATCAGAGCGCAAAGAGCAGGATGCAGGAAGCAGTGTTAAAATGGAGGCAAGAAGCTTTTTTTCCAGTCATGATTGGTCGGATGAAGTCATACTTTATTGCTATTAATTATATTTGTTTGTTTTTTTAGGATACTGGTATGTCCGAGTCTATGGAGATAGATCACAACTCGAGTGCTAACTTTGATGAGGTTGGAGAAAGCATTTCACTTAACTCGTCACTTTTGTAATAGTGATGGTACCTGATGTTTGCTGATTAAATGTGTCGTCGTCTGATCCTTCAGCAGATGTTCTCTCCTTCGATGCACTGCGAGTCGAAGGGAAGCCCTTCCCCGGAGAAACCTGCCCCTGAGCAGGAGAGCAAAAACACTGCCAAGGATAAGGGCATGGACCCAGCCTTCACGCTGGTTTACGAGCAGCCCCGCCACATACAGTACGCCACCCACTTCCCCATTCCTCAGGTGAGCTAA
This sequence comes from Sinocyclocheilus grahami, assembly GCF_001515645.1. Classification (NCBI taxonomy): domain Eukaryota; kingdom Metazoa; phylum Chordata; class Actinopteri; order Cypriniformes; family Cyprinidae; genus Sinocyclocheilus; species Sinocyclocheilus grahami. The sequence continues at coordinate 521,795 of NW_015505649.1, forward strand.
AGTGTGACCTTATATGTTAAGAAAGTCACACTTTAGTTTGGGGACCAATTCTCACGATTAACTGTGATTCCTAATTTGCTGCTTAATAATAGTTAGTAAGGTAGTTCTTGAGTTTAGGTATAGTATAGCATTAAGGGATCTAGAATATGATCATGCAGAATAACGCATTAATATGTGCTTTATAAGTACAGCCAAATATGCTAGTAGTATGCATGCTAATAAGCAACTAGTTAATAGTGAGAATTGGTCCTTAAACTAAAGTGTTGTCGTTCATAAATAACAAGGGTTTCTTTATTTAAAGTAGTAAAGATGGTAATTTTCTCCTTTTATTATTCTAAATACTTATTTAGAAACTGACAAGTCACGTGAAGAACACGCATGAAATAAGTGCAAAACTTCATTCATCAAAAAATGTATCAAGGTTTGCACAAACACAGCTGTTTTCAACATTGATAGTAATAATAATATTAAATGTTTCTTGAGCACAGAATCCGCATATTATAGTTATTTCTGAAGGATCATTGGATTAATGATGCTAAAAAGAATTCAGCTTCGAGCACAAGAATAAATTACATTTGAAATGAAAACAGTTATTTAAAATTGGAATACTATTTCACAATAAAACAGATTTTTTGATCGAATACATGCAGGCTTTTTGAGTTTTTAAAACATTAAAAAAATCGTACCTATCCCATAGTTTTGAACAGTAGTTTCTATGACTAATATTGTGACTGAACTGGTTGTTGTTCAGGAGGAGAGCGCAAGTCACGAGTGTAACCAGCGTCTGGTGGTTCTCTATGGGGTTGGCAAACAGCGAGATGAAGCTCGCCACGCCATCAAGAAGATCACCAAAGACATCCTGAAGGTTCTCAACCGCAAGAGTACAGCAGAGACAGGTGCGGCGATGAACACGACTCAAACCGACAGATCTGAACATTTAACTGTGAAGATTATTAAAGGGGTCATATGATGTTGCTAAAAAGAACATTATTTGGTGTAATGAAATGTGTTTATGCGGTGTAAAGTAAAAAAAAACACATTATTTTCCACATACTGTACATTATTGTTTCTCCTCTATGCCCCGCCTTTCTGAAATGCATCGATTTTTACAAAGCTCATCGGTCTGAAAAGCGAGGTGTGCTGTGATTGGCCAGCTATCCAGTGCGTTGTGATTGGCTGAATACCTCAAGCGTGTGACGGAAATGTTACGCCTCTCACCATACTGTGATGATGCCGTGTCCGGCCGGAGCGACGCGACAAAAACATTAAAACCCATTATAAACGAGGCATTTGTTGCATCCAGTGGGGACATAATTACGGATTATAATGACTTATACGGTCTTTTTACGTGTTGCGTTGCATCGCGCCGCGTAAACATAAAACCACATCTGCATTTGTGATCGGAGAAACGACAAACAACAAGCACTACTCTACACTGCTCAAAACTCGTGTTTGAATCATCAGTGGCAAATCCTTTAAATGAAAATGTACTTACAGTCTGTGAGTCAGAACAGCCGGCATTGTAGTCTACTCTCCCAGGATCAGGAAACAGTCCTCCATAAAATGCGCTGCACACATCTGAATATTTGGGTTGAACTGTTCTGGAACAGTGTTGTAAATACAACTTAACCACTGATTTCTGGCCGTGTCCTCTTTTGGAAGACCAAACAAAGTAGTTTCGCTTTCACAATGAAAAACACTGCGGCCTAGCTTGAGCGGAAGCCGCTGCTTAGTGTGAGCTGAGGCTGGGCTAGAGTGATCAGAGGTGGCTGGGTCGAGAACGGCGCAGCCGGCGGATTCGATGAAGGAGCGGCAACCACATACGTTAGAACGAGCCGTTTTAGGTGGGCGTGGCTGACTCTTAACTTTTATAAAGAATATCTCTTTGGATTTGAGACTTCAGTCTTTGCAACTTTACAGATCTTCTTTATGCACCAAGAGCTTGTAACACTCCAAAGAGAAAGGACCAATTGAAATCGCATCATATGACCCCTTTATAGGAATAGTACACTCAAAGAAGTCATTTATTAATCCTTAAATTGCTGTCATTGATTATTCATAGCTCTAGCCCCATTTCAATGCTAATAGCAATCATTGACTTATTATAGTCAAGCTTAGCTGCCGACTCGGGTCAGAAAGAGCAGCCCCGCGTTTGCTTTCACTTTTTAATGGAGGTGTAATTGAACACCTCCATTATTCCCCTCACAGCAGACTGAGCCTTGGTCCTGACATTAAACGGCTCAACCCACAGCTATTACTATTTCAAGCACGACAAAAACACTGACCCGTAACCCTGTGGCAGCTCTTAATCTTTTAATCTGAAGAAGCGTTTGACAGAGTGACCTCAGCGGTTGACTGATGGATGCTGGATGAGGGCACTTTATACTTTGATAGCGATCTCCGCTTTTCATCTTACTGAAATCCTGTTAGGGCTCACTCTCGTGTATGTGTGCTGTATAATCATTGATTTTTGTCTTTTGTTTTCTTTCCTCAGGAGGTGAGGAAGGTCAGAAGAGGAAGAGGAGTAAACCTGAGGCCTTTCCCACCGCTGAAGACATTTTCTCTAAATTCCAGCACCTCTCACACTTTGACCAGCACCAGGTCACCTCTCAGGTCAGCCTGACTTGCATCAATGAACTGCTGTGACCTGCCTATTTTTTTGTCTTAAACCAAAATATACTTTTCACCATTTCGCATTTCACTAATTTTGGCGCAGCCTGATTTTTATCATTTACGTTTCCACAAATCTTACTCTATGCTAGGGCTGTCAAAATGGCTGAAAATCTAAATTTGAATTTTGTACTTAAATATTATGTATATTCGAATTTAAAAGGCATAATTTCAGTTAGAGGGAAAAAGCTTTTGACTTCTCTCCTGAGTGGAAGCTGTGACTGCACCTTAACAGGTTGTTTTTGCTACTGTGCCTTTAAGAGTTCTGTATGTCAATGAGCTCTGTAAGGATTGCCTAAACTGCGCTGAAGCCTGAATAAACTACACCGATGTTAAATTCTGTACCATTTTTAAAACATTAGGCATCATACACTGGCCAACTTTGTAATGGTTACTGAGGAAAATCTAGGAATCGCACACTAAACAATTGAGGATCACACAACCAGGCTTTCTGGTCATTCTCAACGCAGCAGAATCACATATCACCTCATTGCTAGGAGATGCATTATTCTAAAATAATTTCAAAATGTCAAACATGTTTGATCTTCTCCAATTGGATGTAATCATCAGTCAAGAGTCTGTGCCCATCATGGCATGGTTTTCTGCAAAATAAGTCAATTCCATCTGCCCAATTTCTGCAGACCGGCTCTGAATTTCCAGCATCCAGACTGTAAATCTGGGCAAAATCTGTGTAGCGTATCCAAGCCTACTGATTTAAATTCACTGTAAATCCTGACCTTCTCCAAATCTCATTAGCGTTCAGACGTCATTCAGATGGTGTGTTTGGGTTCTCACAGGTGTCCAGGAATGTTCTGGAACAGATCACCAGCTTTGCCTTAGGGATGTCCTATCACCTCCCACTGGTCCAACACATCCAGTTCATCTTTGACCTCATGGAGTATTCGCTCAATATAAGTGGCCTCATTGACTTTGCTATACAGGTATGACAGCTGATCCCAAAATATCATCTCTGTTTGGGGTCGTGTGAGTTAGGGGTGTAACGGTGCACAGAAGTCGTACCTCGGTTTTGAGGTCACTTCCGTATGATTTTGGTACAACGGGAAATGTATTTTTTCACTTATTTTGAACAGACAGTAGCACTACATACATGTAGCAACTGCTCAGTTGTTTTTGATTTAAAGGAAAAACAGAATGGTCTGACTTTAGATTTGTGAAATTATGCTACATAAGACACCTCCACAAAACAACAGACGGACTGAATGATATAGAATTTCCTTGATTACCGCTGTAAACCGCTGAGCTTATAAACACTACTTTAATATGCATTATATGGAGTTAAGAGGAAAATAAAATGCCATCGAAACATTTCTGAAGATGGTCAGTTCCTCTCAGAGATGCATTCTTTTAAACCTCCACATAATTGTCTTCCTATATTGTGAACATCACAAAAGTGAGCTTGATCAGTATTTTCTCCTCTTTACAGACTTCATAAAAATTACACACAAATTACATTTTGGGAAATGATTGCAATGTGGTTTGTGTGCAATTCTGGAGTAGAGATCGGCTATAATAAAACTAAAAACCAGTTCCAATTTATAGATGTTCTCCCTCACTTCATACATGCTTGTAAAAGAAAAGCATTAATACTTTGTCCATCAGTGATTAACTCCAGTGTGTGTTGTGTCATGCAGCTGCTGAATGAGTTGAGTCTGGTGGAAGCAGAACTCCTGCTGAAGTCCTCCAACCTGGCAGGCAGTTACACTACAGGTCTTTGTCTGTGTATCGTGGCCGTTCTGCGGAGATACCACTCCTGCCTCATCCTTAACCCTGACCAGACCGCACAGGTCTTCGATGGGTACGTCATGTTCATGTCTACCAATCGATAGGACAGTGCAATCACAGCTTTTGGAATGATGTTAAAGGGATAGTTCACCCAAAAATGAAAATCGCCTGTTAATTTACTCCCTCTCAGGCCATCCAAGATGTAGGTGTCTGTTTTTTCTTCAGTAGAAGAGTAAAGAAGATTTTTAGCTGAAATCGTGGTCCTTGGTGATTCATAAAATACAAGTCAGCGGCTGCCCGTTTTTTAGAATAAAAAAGCATATCAAAGAACACAGAATGAATCACTGTGGCTCCTGACGATATAGCAAGGTCTTATGAAGCGAAACGATCGGCCTGTGCAAGAAACTGAACATTATTTACAACATTATAACCTGTAATCCAGAGCTTCAGACAAGCATATCAAAGAACACAGAATGAATCACTGTGGCTCCTGACGATATAGCAAGGTCTTATGAAGCGAAACGATCAGCCTGTGCAAGAAACTGAACATTATTTACAACATTATAACCTGTAATCCAGAGCTTCAGACAAACGGTCCGGAGTGATGTCCAGTTCATGAGCGAATCATTCTTTTGAACCGGTTCTTTTTAGGGAATTACTTGAACCAGTTCACCAAAAACGGACTAAAGCATCTGAAACGGTTCACAGCTCGAGCAGCACAGATCTACAAGTTACTCAATCAAAACTCACTAACAGACGCCTGACATTCACTGCGGCTGGAAATGAGCAGAAATAGCGGCGTATCTGATCCTGTGATGAATGAATCATTCAGCGCTTCAGTTCCTCCAGCAGACACTGAACTGAGGAAACAGTTCGACTCGGACCGAAGACCGACGAGCCGCTGATATTCACATGCATGAACCAAACACACCAATGAAGGGCCAAATTAACATTTTTATGGTTTCTCTTTATGTAAAAAGGTGAGCTGATGAAGACTAGTTTATTCACTTTATATGCTTTAGACATGTAAAACATCCGCGTTTCACATCATTATTTGATGCTTTAATAATATAATGGCGTATATGTGACGTCATTGCGTGATTACTTAAATGAACTAGTGAATTGAACCCGTTCATTGAAACAAACTATCCGAAAGAACCAGTTCACAGAAAATAATCAGATTTCCCCGTTTGCCCGAGGCTCTGGATTTCAGGTAATAATGTTGTAAATAATGTTCAGTTTCTTGCACAGACCGATCGTTTCACTTCATAAGAACTCAATATATCGTCAGGAGCCACGGGTGTTAATTTTGTGTTCCTTGATATGCTTTTTAATTTTCAAAAACGGGCAGCCGCTGACTTGCATTTCATGAAACACCAAGGACCACAGTTTCAGCTAAATATCTTCATTACTGTTCTGCTGAAGAAAAAAAGTCACCTACATCTACATGAGGGTGAGTAACAGCAAATTTTCATTTTAGGGTGAACTATCCCTTTTTGGACAATGATGAATATCTCGTATCATTCTCGGCAGGCTGAGGATTGTAGTCAAGTCTGGCGTGAACCCTGCAGACTGTTCCTCAGCTGAACGCTGTATCCTGGCCTATCTCTACGACCTCTATACCTCCTGCAGTCACCTGAAGAGCAAGTTTGGAGAGATTTTCAGGTGAGAGCAACGAATCCATACTTTCTTCTTTTTTTAAGTGTTTCCCCATATTCCTGGTCTCTAATGGTGTCTGTTTTTCGTGTGAATTCCCACAGTGAGTTCTGCTCAAAGGTGAAGAATTCCATCTACTATAACATCGACCCATCAGACTCCAACATGCTGTGGGATCAGGTGTTCATGATCGACGCTATCGCTAATCCTACCGCGCACAACCTCAACCACTCCATGGTGGGAAAGATCCTCAATGACAGCCCAGCTAACCGATACAGCTTCGTGTGTAACGTGCTCATGGACGTGTGCGTGGACCACCGTGATCCCGAGAGGTTAGCATCTAATTCTGTCGATTTATGTTTTGAGCAGGTTCATTATAAATGTATTAGACGAAAAAAAAACGAAACAAAAATTTGAAATGTTGTACTGTCAACAGAACTCAAATTAAAACGAAACCCAAATAGTAATTAAAAATTGACAAATGCACATTAAACTAATTAAAATGAAAACTGAAAATATGAAAATAATAATATAACTAAGTGAAATAACTAAAAATAAAAGCTAATTCTGAATATTAATAAAAGTAGTATACAAGTAATATTAAATATTATATAATATTCATATTTTTATATTATATAATTATATAACATAATTAATATAAATAACACTGAATTTGAGAAATAAGCCTTTAATTTTTGATAAAACATCAATATGAGAAAACAGACCAGTGTTCAGTTAATAATTATCAGTTAATCAGTAATAATCAAACTGAAATATTCCAGTTAATTAGCCTGTAGGCAGTTTATGGTAGCAATAAACAACTAAAGATAATTTTATGATTTTTTTTTTTTTTTTTTTTACATTTTACTATCAAAGTTTAAATTGTAGAATAGATTAACCTCTTTAACACTTCAAGACAAAATTAGTCTTTAGTCAACTTCATGGCTAAGTAAAAAGATATTTATTAAAATGTATTGCAATGTGTGTAATGTGCACAAAAATGACCGATGTGATTAATGTAAACACTGCCCTGAGTCCTGTCGCATAATTCTCCAATAGCAGAACAGCTGCATGGCATCTGTAGCGTCTCCTGCGGTGAGCAAATGCTGTGTGGTTTGTTTCAGGGTGAATGATATCGGGATCCTGTGCGCGGAGCTGACGGCGTACTGTCGCTCTCTCAGCGCTGAGTGGTTAGGAGTGCTCAAGGCTCTCTGCTGTTCCTCCAACAACGGCAACTGCGGCTTCAACGATTTGCTCTGCAATGTTGACGTGAGTCCGCTTTCATCTGTTGCATTGACCGCTAACATGTTGTAGCCATATGATCTCATTTGGAATTTTAAGCATATTTGTGTAAATGATCTGACTAAAACATGTTCCAAAAAAACATGCACTAAAACAACAACAAAGATCAAGTTTTGTGGATTATCAAGGTTGCCATAGAATGACTAGAAGAGTTACTCTTCAGCTCGAGTCGATGGATGAGTGGTGAAGTGTGTAGATGACTTAACCCTCAGGCCATCCAAGATGTAGGTGACTTTTTTTCTACAGTAGAACAGTAAAGAAGATTTTTAGTTGAAACGCTGAACCTTTGTGATTCATAAAATGCAAGTCAGCGACTGCTCGTTTTTGAGAATAAAAAAAGCAAATCAGTGAACACAAAATTAATACCCGTGGCTCCTGACGATATATTGAGGTCTTATGAAGCGAAACGATCAGTCTGTGCAAGAAACTGAACATTATTTACAGCATTATTACCTGTAATCCAGAGCCTCACACAGTCGGTCTGGAGTGATGTCCGGTTCACAAACGAATCATTCTTTTGAACCAGTTCTTTTTGGTGAACTAGTTGAATATTGTGGAAACAGTTCATGGCTCGAGCAGCACAGATCTACAAGTTACTCAGTCAAAACTCACTTACAAACGCCTGACAGTCACTGCGACTGGAAATGAGCAGAAATAGCGGCGTATCTGATCCTGTGATGAATGAATCATTCAGCGCTCCAGTTCCTCCAGCAGTCACTGAACTGAGGAAACAGTTCGACTCGGACCGAAGACCGACGAGCCGCTGCTATGAGCATGTGTGAACCCAGAGCTCGAATGAAGGGCTGAGATGAACGCTTTCATGGTTTCTCATGCTTTATGTAAAAAGCTGAGCTGATGAAGACTAGTTTATTGACTTTATATGCTTTAAACTATAAAACATCCACCTTTCACATTATTATTGGCTGCTTTAATAACCAACAGAACCAGTTAATGGACAAGAGTCAGATTTACACATCTGCCTGGGGCTCTCTTACAGATAATAATGTCATAAATAATGTTCACTTTCTTGCACAGACCGATCGTTTCACTTCTCAAGACATCAATATATCATCAGGAGCCACAAGGATTCATATTGTGTTCCTTGATATGCTTTTTTATTCTCAAAGTGCCGGTACCCATTGACTTGCATGTTATGAATCACCAAGGAGCACGGTTTCAGCTGAAAATCTTCTGTACTGTTCTACTGAAGAAGAAGAAGAGTCACCTACATCTCGGATGGCCTGAGAGTTAGAAAATTAACAGCAAATGTAAATAAAAAAAATGTATTTCTTCCATCTTTATTTGACACTCTAACTCTAAGCACTCTCTATTCTAATTCTATTCTTTAAAAAAAAATTTTGCCCCTTTTAGACTTTATTCATTTACTAACTGCTTCTCTAATCTTTTTGTATTCTATCTATTTGTGTTCTTGAATCATTCAGCGCTTCAGTTCCTCCAACAGTTACTGAACTGAGGAAACAGTTAGACTCGGACCGAAGACCGACGAGCCGCTGATATTCACATGCATGAACCAAACACCCCAATGAAGGGTGTTACATTATGTAAAAAGGTGAGCTGATGAAGACTAGTTTATTCACTTTGTATGCTTTAGATATGCAAAACATCCACATTTCACCTCATTATTGGGTGCTTTAATAATTTAATTGTGTATATGTGACGTCATTGCATGATTACGTAAATGAACTAGTGAATTGAAACGAACTGTCCGAAAGAACCAGTTCACAGAAAATAATCTTGAGTTCCCTGTTTGTCTGAGGCTCTGGATTTCAGGTAATAATGTTGTAAATAATGTTCAGTTTCTTGCACAGACCGATCGTTTCTCTTCATAAGACCTTGATATATCTTCAGGAACCACGAGTGTTCAGTTTGTGTTTCCTGATGTGCTTTTTTTATTCTAAAAACGGCAGCCACTGACTTGTATTTTATGAATCACCAAGGACCATAGTTTCAGCTAAAAATCTTCTTTACTGTTCTGCTGAAGAAAGTCAGTCACCTACATCTTAAATAGCCTGATTGTGAGTTGAGTAGCAGCAAATTTTCATTTTTGGGTGAACTGTCCCTTTAAATAGCTGTGCCAGATGAATCTGGTGATAATTGAATGCGTTTTCTCTTTTTGCAGGTGAGTGATCTGTCTTTCCACGACTCGCTGGCGACATTCGTTGCCATCCTGATAGCTCGGCAGTGTTTGTTGCTGGAGGATCTGGTGCGCTGTGTGGCCATTCCCTCCCTCCTCAACGCAGGTACGGCTCTTTCAGTTGATGTTCCACAGTTTTCCTGCCATACAGACACTCAAGTCACTGCATACCTCACTCTTGGAGGTGCAGTCGTTCAGTTTTTCACAGTTACCTAACAGAGTTCAGAGAAATCAGACAGGCGTCAGTACTAAATGCCAGCCTGTTTGATGTCTCCACATTTCTCACCAGGCAGCTCCATCTTCAGCTTTGTCCTGCGGCCAGAGAGCTGCTTCTGCCGCCCACAGTCTCGCTCTCTGTCTCTGATTGGCTCAATGCACAAGGAGCTATGTGTACATTCTTTCAACCTTTGTGTCATTCGGTTTGGAATAACATGAGGTTGAGCAATTCATGACAGAATGTGTGTTTGGTTGAACCAACATCTTAAATCAAGTCTGAGGATCCTTCTGGGTACTTCAGAGGATTCTTTTGCCCGGGTGTTTATTTATCCTGCTCGTTTGAGTCACAGGTGGTCCGTCTGTCTGGCAGTCTGCAGTATTGTGATCGGCTCATTCTGTTTGTACTGCGTTAACGCAGCTGTGAGCCAGAAATGATGGAGTCCTATTTTGAGGCCAGTGCCTTTTTATGGAAGATGCTGGTTGTGACGTGTGTGTGTGTGTGTGTGTGTGTTTTCAGCCTGTAGTGAGCAGGACTCTGAACCTGGAGCCAGACTTACCTGGATTGTCATACTTGGAGTAATTTTAGCTGTTATAATACATATTATATTACCACTATAGACTCAAATTGTGGAAATATGTGACCCAGGACCACAAAACCAGTCATAAGGGTACATTTTTTAAAATTATACATTGAATAATACATCGGAAAGCTGAATAAATAAACTTTCCATTAATGTATGGTTTGTTAGGATAGGACAATATTTGGCCGAGATACGACTATTTGAAAATCTGGAATCTGAGGGTGCAAAAAAATCCAAATATTGAGAAAATCGCCTTTAAAGTTGTCCAAATGAAGTTCTTAGCAATGCATATTACTAATCAAAAATTATGTTTTTGGTTTGTACAATTAGGACATTTACCAAATATTTTCATGGAACATGAGCATAAAATAAAAATCAATCATTTTGATCCATACAGTGTTTTTTTTGGCTATTGCTACAAATATACCCCAGCGACTAAAGACTGGCTGTAATTTAATTAAGTAGCCTATATATTCTAATGCTCTGTGTTTCAGAGTGGCTCGGTTCACAGTAAATGCAGAAAACTCACTCTCTGCATATGCTGATATATATATGTATATATGTGTGTGTGTGTGTGCATTTGGGAGCACAATGTGCACCAGGTTCACTTTATTTTCAGTTGCATGAATTTGAAAGTTATGTTTACATTGTTTCACTAGGGTAATAATGAGAAGTGTTTGTATACCTGCTGTCATAGAGATTGAAGGCCTCCTTGCAGTTTTCCACCAAAATAAAAGCTCCAGGGTTTAGCACTTGTGAAGAAATCAAGACACATGTATGATATATACAGCTATGAAAAAAAAGAGACCACTTGAAAATTCTCAGTTTCTCTGGATTTACTAGGTATGGGTTTGAGTACAATGTTAATAGGCCTATTTGTTTTGTTCTATAAAGTTCTGATAACATTTCTTTCAAATTTCAAGTAAAAATATTGTAATTTTTAGATTTGTTTTTTAATAAAATAACAATTGGTCAAAATAACAAATATCGACTTGTTATTCCACAAAATATTTACTTAACTGCAGTTAAAACATTGGTATTGTGCGGTCTAAAAATGAATATAAACATGTCTGAAAACATGGCATCTTTTTTGTTATTTTGACCAATTGTCATTGCATGCTCTAAATGACAACATTTTTGCAAGAAATGTTATCAGTAGTTTTCAGAATAAAATCAATATTTATCAATTATTTAATATTTTAGATTATTTTATCATTTTACTCAAACATTACATTTTTACTCAAACTAAAAAAATCGTAAATCCAGAGAAACTGAGAATTTTCGGGTGGTCTCTTAATTTTTTCCCATAGCTGTATACTTACTATTAAAATATTAAAAATGTTTTACCGTGCAGTTGTTTTACAATTGTAATAATAATGATTAATAATGATAATTTCAATTTATTTCATTATTATTATTATTATTTTTAAATAGTTTGGCTTCCTAAAAATACCAGTGTGAATGTGATGTGGACTGACACACTGTCACAACAAAAAATAGGTTTTTAGCCCACTTTAAAGTCCTGGTACAAATCACAGCAGACTGAAAAGCGGTTGGAGTCCTTCATTTTTGCTTAACTTAAATATGTAAAACTTTAATAGATATTCTCTTGGTGGTTCGGTGTCCACCCACCATAGTCTCAGAGTCCTGGGAAACACTGTAATATACCAGGTTTATACACATTTGCGGAGGAGTTTTCTGAAAACCTGTTTGAAAACAGTCATTGATTTTGCAAATCCATTTGATGATGCTCTCAGTGCAGAAAAAGCACATTTCAGCTTTAAAACCCAGTAGACCAGGCTTGCATACGTGAAGACAAACAGGTGTTTTAGACACCAGGCAGCTCTGTTGCGTCTGTCAGCGATGGAAGAGCGGCAGAGTAATTTCCCCAAGCTTAATTATTCATTTCACACCCTTTAGCCTTTAAGCCATTAATGATTTGTGTGGGTCTCACAGCAGCTCATTATTCTGGATTGGTTTTCATCTTCATAGACAATTAACACCCAGCTGGGGCTCTTAAGCTCTGCTTTAAAAGCATTCTTTCCATATTCCGTCTGTTCTTCTGCTTACAGAACATGGACCAGTGGACCATGAGACAGTCGTCTCTGGAGCTGCAGCTCATGATCAAGCAAAGCTCAAATAACGTAAGCCGACGCGTGTTTGCGGAGTTCATCTCCGCTTGATGATTTCTCATCTTTTCTTAAGGTTTGTACATCTGAACCCACTCTTTACAGGAGCTGTATTCTCTTCTGGAGAACATAGCCAAGGCCACCATCGAAGTTTTCCAGAAGTCTGCGGAGATGAACTCTAGTAACCCCACCTGGAATGGCTCCGTGGTTTCTGGCAGCTCCGTCTCCAATAGCAACAGTGCCAGCAAACTCAAACCTGTGCTCAGGTCGGTGACCCCAATCATTGCTTTGTAGCTAAGGGCTCTGTGCTCTTATTTATTTTCAGTTTGATGGAGTCGATGGACTGGCCTTCTCTTCTTCAAACAACATAAATCAGTGTTCCTATCAGTGTCTAAGCTGCAAGAAGAAAGCGATGCTGCGCAGCTCATGCCCTGCATGTTGTGTTTCCTCCAGTTCCTCCGAGCGTTCAGGGGTCTGGTTAGTGGCCCCTCTGATTGGTAAGCTGCCCACCTCAGTGCAGGGTCACGTGCTGAAGGCTGCGGGTGAAGAGCTGGAGAAGGGACAGCACCTGGGACCCTCCTCACGGAAAGAAAGAGATCGGCAGAAACAAAAAAGGTATTAGACTTGACACCAGCTTTATTTACACTGTTGCTTTTCTCCTGATGTTTAGTGCCTAAACATGTTGCCTAGATATTCTGCTTACAGGTTTTGAAAGTCGTTCTAAACTACAAGAAACAACATTATACTGCCCTCCGAGATGCGTTCCTATGACAGTGTCACATGATCCTTCAGAAATCATTCTAATAAGCGGATTTCTTATTATCAATGTTAAAAGCAGTTGTGCTGCTTATTATTTGTGTGGTAACTGATTTTATTTTTTTTTTTTTTTAGATTTTTAGTATTTGATGAATATAAGTTCAAAAGAACAGGGATTATTTAAAATTGAAATATTTTGTAACATTATAAATGTCTTTACTGTCACTTTGGCCAATTTAATCTGTATAACTAAATTACTATACATATGTATGTATAGTAAATTGGGTATTCAAAAGAAGTAATAAAAAAAAAGTTAATATACAAATAAAAAAAACTATTTAGTTATGAATATAAAAAAAAATATATATATATATATAATTCTTTTTTACCTCTGGAAACACAGGTTGACTTGAAGGGGCTTTTGCTAACTCTTTCTGACCCCAAACTTGTGAACAGTAGTGCAATTTTGATTCTAAACAACAACACTTAATAATAAAATAGTTCAAGCTAAATAAAAACTGTGCTTTTTGTTTTGTGCTTAGAGTCTAGGCATGATCAGTAGTACGGTATATCACAATAATTAACATGTGCGACTGTATTATCAGGAATCACCGTTTTCTCTTTCAGTATGTCTCTCCTGAGCCAGCAGCCCTTCCTCTCTCTGGTGCTGACGTGTCTCAAGGGACAAGACGAGCAGAGGGAGGGTCTCCTGACTTCCCTCTACAGCCAAGTCCAGCAGGTACCTCATCAACACTCACCGTGTGACTGTCAGTCAGTGCTTGTCATCTCTTTGGACTGATATGATGTATTCCCCCATCAGATTGTGACTAACTGGCGTGAGGACCAGTACCAGGATGACTGCAAGGCCAAGCAGATGATGCACGAGGCCTTGAAGCTGCGACTCAATCTGGTGTGCAACCGTTATCTCTTTCTCTCATAAGCTATGTTTCCATCACCTTATTTTAATGTGCATTTTGAAGTATCGCATGAGAAACGAATGATGGAAACGCCAAATTTCGAATAAAAATCCCTTAATTTGCAAAAAAGTTTTTACGCTCGCTTGAGGTGCTTTTTGACTTGTGCGAAAAAGGGTTGATGCGAATAATGAAAATGCATTTTGCGAATAAATTCCTCCAAGTGCATCAAAAAAGTCATGTGACTTTGCACTATGGGACGGCAAAACCTGACTAACCAGCGGACCGATCTCATTCCACAGCATCTGAAATGTTGTTATGGTCATTCGGAAATGCACAAGCAAAGTCTGTCATCAAAGTATTTCTGTATAATTGCCTCCCAGAAATGTCTTAGACGACTGCGTTCCCAAACAGCAGCATCCACCTCCGAAAGCAATCACCGCATTCATTGTGTTTCATCTGCTCGCTCTGAGGCGCAATTTATTTATTATATGTGACGCTGGAGCACAAAAGCAGTGTTAAGTCGCTGGGGTATATTTGTAGCAATAGCCAACAATACATTGTATGGCTCAAAATTATAGATTTTTCTTTTATGCCAAAAATCATTAGGATATTAAGTAAAGATCATGTTCCATGAAGATATTTTGTAAATTTCCTACTGTAAATATATCAAAACTTAATTTTTGATTAGTAATATGCATTGCTAAGAACTTCATTTGGACAACTTTAAAGATGATTTTCTCAATATTTAGATTTTTTTGCACCCTCAGATTCCAGATTTTCAAATAGTTGTATCTCGGCCAAATATTGTCCGATCCTAACAAACCACACATCAATGGAAAGCTTATTTATTTCAGATTTCAGATGATGTATAAATCTCAATTTTTGTCGTCCAGGGTCACATATATTATTATAAAAAGTATATAAAAAATAAACATAAAATTATTATATTCTCCTACTTAGTGATTTATAGTGCCAGTTTATCAGGACGTGATGATTTTGTTCTCTTTGACTTGAAACGATGCTTGTTCGCAAATGTTTTATGCGATATTCCAGTTTTGCGCATAAGTTAAAATCGCAACTTTGGATGGAAACCCGGCTATACATCATCTGCCTTAGGCTGAACAAACAAGTACAATCGGTGTGTTGATCTGGCTCTCATCAATCTCATTTCCTTGTATTGTGTGCCCGAGGTTAAACTCTACCTGAATGTCACTAAGATGCGGTTAAACTGCACTGAGCTCATTTGTTATTTTGTGTCACGTGGTCTAGGTGGGTGGGATGTTTGATACGGTGCAGCGAAGCACACAGCAGACGACAGAGTGGGCGGTGCTTCTGCTGGACATCATCAGCAGTGGCACAGTGGACATGCAGTCTAACAAGTGAGATCTGACACACCCCTCATGCAACCACTGATCGTCTTTGCTCTACAGTCGGAGTTGAATGATGTTTGTTCTTTTTTCCATTAGTGAGCTCTTCACTACGGTGTTAGACATGCTGAGCGTGTTGATTAACGGCACTCTGGCGGCTGACATGTCCAGCATCTCTCAGGGCAGCATGGAGGAGAATAAGAGGGCCTACATGAACCTGGTCAAGAAACTCAGGGTGAGACTGAGAAATACTGTGATTGTTATTTACCTCAGAAAAGACAGCAGTACATGCAGCCTTGGTGAGCATAAGAGACTCCTTTCAAAAAAATTTTTTTTTTTTTATCTTACCGATCCCACATTTTTTAAACCGTAGTCTACCTAAAAATGCACAAAACAATCGGACCTTAGCAACTGTAATAAGCAACGCTATATCATCATGGCAGTGATTTTGCGCAGACAAGCGCCACTCACTTTTCTTCCGGAAATGTAAGACTCTGGTTTGCTTTGCCCTGCAGAAAGAGCTTGGTGAGCGTCAGTCCGAGAGCTTGGAGAAAGTGCGGCAGCTGCTGCCTCTGCCCAAGCAGACGCGTGACGTCATCACCTGTGAGCCCCAGGGGTCACTCATTGACACAAAGGGCAACAAAATTGCTGGATTCGAAAAAGAGGTACGTAGCACATTATAGGTGCCATTGGCTTCTGGCCATTCGCTTACCTTTGCATTGTGATTTCTGGCATACAGGGTCTTCAGGTGTCGACTAAGCAGAAGATTTCTCCTTGGGACGTGTTCGAGGGGCTGAAGCACTCGGCTCCGCTGTCCTGGGGCTGGTTTGGGTCCGTGCGGGTCGACCGCAAAGTCACGAAGTTTGAGGAGCAGCAGCGGCTCCTGCTTTACCACACCCACATAAAGCCCAAACAGCGCAGTTACTATCTGGCGCCCCTCAACCTGCCCCAAGAGGAGGAGGAGCCGCCTACACCTGTGCCTCCTGAGCCGGACAAGAAGGTGGATCCAGGGAAGCCGGAGAAGAGCGTCTCTAATGTCGCACCTGACACCAGTAAGAAGAAAAAGAAAAAGAAACCGACATCCGCAAATAAACAAGAGGTACGAATGAGAAAAGAAGGAATAAATAAAGAGAGAGGTTTTTTGTTTTTTTTTAAGTCAAGTAGCGTCGAAAGAGATGAGTTTTCAGCTGTCGTTGAAAATGTTGAAAATGAAAATGTATATTTTTGTATTTTTTATTAGAGCCTTTAGAAGTAATTTTCTGCGTTTGCGTCTGCGTTTTTTTTAGCTTTGTTTAGCTACCGCCAGCATTTTTGATCGTTTTCACAAAATTTTCATGGCCCCTAGAATATTCTATTGTATGAATATCTGAACATGCAATATATCAAAAGAAATAACAACATCTGCTTTTAAACCAGAAAAAAATAAGTTTTATTCTAGCTTCATGCATCAACACTTGAATGTGGGCAAGTTTCATGAAAAAAAAAAAAGCAACATTTTGAAAATCGCGTTTTTGTCAGACTAAAGTCGTGTCCACCAAAGTGTTTTTTTCCTGAGGCTAGTGTGTTTTTTTCAGTTGTTTTCAATGGGAGCGCCGCGTTTTTTTAAAAACGCAACGGTGTTGACGAGGCACTGAGCATTTATTTCACGCTGAGCATTAACGCGCTCAACATTTATTCCTCTGTAACACTTCCACGGATATTCCGTATCATAGCAACCAATGCATCTCAACTGAATAAAACTCTGCACTTCAGAAGCACTCAAGCGCTCACAGCGAGGAGTTTTCAGCTGGCTAAAAACACTAAGTCTGGATTGGATTCAGAATGATGAGCAAAACATAGATGCAGTCAAACGCTTCCATCAAAACCCCGAAGTTTCACAGTCCCTAAACCACTTCCTGGGTCGACATTTCATTTGAGAACATTAGGGAGTTTTGATTTATATGCTGTTTAATGTTTGATGATCACATTATTTTACATGCATCTGCTTACATGCATTCTGATACTCACTACTCTTTTAGAAGATGTGAAATAACGCCTCCTGCTGTATAACAGCGAAAACAAGGAAAGCCAGAAAATTCTATCAATGCCGGGAAAAGAGCTAAAAAGTCATAAAATCAAGTTTTCTTTTAAAATTAAAAATGAAACCATGTCCTGTGGTCTAGGACTACAAGCCGCACAACCCAGTCTTGCAGTACACGCCAGGCATGGCTCCTGATCTGATGAACATGGGCCAGTCAAACATGCCTTTCCGAATGGGCTACCCGGGTCCAATGAGCATGCATGCCCAAAACCAGCCTCTACCTCCAGGTCAGTGCATGCCTTTTAACCTCTTTTCCTTTCCAGCAAATTTTCCTTTTCGTTTCGGTAATTTTAGCATCATGAGATGCACGTAGGACGTCTATTTGTTTTTTTACTTGTCTTTTATGCTTTTTCATTGTCTCATTGTATTTTCCCTCTTAGGAGGCCCCGGTTTAGAGCCCCCTTTCCGTCTCAGGGGTCCTATGGGCAAAATTCCTCCACGTCCCACCTACAGCATGACTAATATGCCGGGTGCTGGCATGGGCAACATGATGGGAATGGACAAGCAGTTCCAGATGGGCTATAAGCCCCCACAGAGCATGCCTCAGGGGCAGATTCTCCGTCATCAGCTACAGGTCAGACTGGTGAGTCTGGTTTTACTGATCAAGACACATATGGGCTGCATTTACACTGGCACAAAAAATAAGAGTTTTTGCTCACATCTGACACCGATCGGAATTTGTTGCACATGTGTAAATACAAAAATCCGCTCGAGATAAGATTTTTTCGCATCCGATCTGAGCCACTTCCAAATGAGGTTTTAAATCGGATACATATCCGATATCTGGACATCCGACCTGCGTCTAAACACACACATCAGATTCCCCGCAGAACTCCTAATGTGAGGGCGACACGTTTGCCCATAAAGATTGTGTTTTAATGCTGGTGTGCTGTATGAGATATGATTTTTTTCGCATCCGATCTGAGCCACTTCCAAATGAGGTTTTAAATCAGATACATATCCGATATCTGGACATCCGACCTGCGTCTAAACACACACATCAGATTCCCCGCAGAACTCCTAATGTGAGGGCGACACGTTTGCCCATAAAGATTGTGTTTTAATGCTGGTGTGCTGTATGCGCTCGCATTTTATTGAGATGGAAACTTTATATAGGTAAGAAATTGTACATTCAGGAGCTGGTTTTCAACCCCTGCCCCGTGAATTTTATAAATACAACAGCTAAAAGCTACATTATATTTCTCAGCAATGAGGTGATAACTTAGTAGTTTTTGTAATTAAACCAACTAGCTTCACTTGTTCACAAGCTTTACACTCGCTCGCCCATTTTCTCACTCTCTCTCTCTATCTTTATTTTATTTCACTAAATTTTAATCGCACGGTCATTCAATACCCGAAGTGCATCGTAAAGCGATAACTGCAGACAATCCTTTTGGGTGAGAATTAGATACAGATATGGGAAACCAGTCGTGTCCAAAGTGAATGTAAACAGACGGGCCAAAAAATCGGATATGGTCAAAAGATCGTTTCTGTGCATTAAGACTTGCAGTGTAAATGCAGCCATGGTTTCCTTGTATTTTGTCTGATTAGTTGTCATTTTAGCATATGTCCTGTAATTAGTGGTGCTTCACCATTTCCGGGTCCAAACGCTCCTTCAGATACCAAAAGCAAACAACAAATGGTGTTAAGATACAGTCACGGTGTGATGTACTACTACTACTACTACTACTGAAGAATCATGATCCTAACCTTTATGTCCATAGTGAAATCTTACTTAGTCAATGATTCATCTTTTTCTGAAAAATGGTCACTCTTAAAGTTTGACGTAGACCATCATGGCGATGTGTTTCCATGGGCAAACACCTTTTATTTTTTAGTGATTTGTGAATGTTTAATTCAGAAAGGTTGGATGATCATTTTCAGGAAATGGAAGGCATTCGTGTTTTTTATGCTCTGTTTGCACTTATCTAGAATCATAATCATTTACTTGGACAAGCGCAGATTAGACAAGTGGCACCTAATCAACAGTATCCATCAATGCAACCGACACAGGCAAGTACAGGCAAATTTGCATTCTTGATTTGTTCAGCATTTGCTGAAACCCGGTGATGACCGCCCATGCTTCTCTCTTCAGAACATTTCCCAGGGCTACACCATCTACGGTTCGCACATGGGGATGCAGCCACACCCCTCTCAGCCCGCTGGAATAGTTCCTGCCTCGTACGGTAACCAGGGCTTCCAGGGAGGACATCCTGGCACAAACCCAGCCATGGTGGACCCTCTTAGGCAAATGCAGCAGAGACCTAGTGGCTACGTCCATCAGCAGGCTCCTGGAGCATACGCACACACCGTGCCAAACACGCAAAGGTCAGTCACAGACAAAAGTGCTTGACTTGAAATAATCAGATTGGCTAAATGTAGTGTTAATTTGGTCAGTTTTTTTTTTCTTTCCAGTCTTTGCCTTGTGTAATGTCCTTTTTAATTTTGATTATATATATATAGTCATGATCCGGTTTTGTTTTGTTTGTTTATTTTTGATTAGTCAAGCTTTAGTTAACTAAAATCTGCCAGTTTTAGTCAAATTTTAGGCATGCTTCATAATGGTTAACCTGATAATCACAATTATTTTGCTCAAAATTATAATTGTGATGTGCCAAACACGCAAAGGTCAGTCACAGACAAAAGTGCTTGACTTGAAATAATCAGATTGGCTAAATGTAGTGTTCATTTGGTCAGTTTTTTTTTCTTTCCAGTCTTTGCCTTGTGTAATGTCCTTTTTAATTTTGATTATATATATAGTCATTATCCGGTTTTGTTTTGTTTTGTTTGTTTATTTTTGATTAGTCAAGCTTTAGTTAACTAAAATCTGCCAGTTTTAGTCAAATTTTAGGCATGCTTCATAATGGTTAACCTGATAATCACAATTATTTTGCTCAAAATTATAATTGTGATTACTGATCATGATTGTTGTCATTTGAGAAATATTAGAATTATTGCACCTATAAACACAAATCAATAAAGTCAATTCTTACCCATGATTTATTTTATTTATTATATTATCATATAAATGAACACACTCTATATTATGAAAACTGATAAAAGCTTCTCTAAAGGCTTGTTCACAGCGGGACGAATATCGCGCACGATTATCGCCAACGTTTAACGCCTCGTGACTAAACAAAAGGCGCCAATGTGAGTGTGCACACCGACACGTAAAAGCATCATTTTTTTAAAAACGCCTCAGGCTCGTTTTTTTGGGGTTTGATGCGCCACATTAAAAACTGGCCGACCAATGAGATTGGCACTTTTGTTCACGTGCCTGGAGCTGCTGAAGTTACAGTAAAACACGACTTGGTTGCGCTCAAGCACAAAACGGTCTTGCCGAGCACACATTGATACCTAATGACGAAGAGGAAGTAAGTAGACCAAGAAGATGCATCGAGGCAAGATGAATGTAGAGCTGCTGGTCTCATTGGTGTCTGAACACAAAGGGCTTTATGACAAATGCGACAGCGACTACAAAAATGTTATGGAGAGGGCTTGCAGATCAAATAGGATTCGATGTGTACCGGGGTATTTCTGTTTTTCATTAAGCGCCATCTAATGTCAGGGAGTGAATTTGCATGTTCACTCGGCTCATCGGCAGAGAAAATCGCTTGGGTATGAACACAAAAGACGTGTCAAAAACATCGGCGATAAGCACGCACGATAATCGTCCCGGTGTGTACGAGGCTTAAGTCAGTGGTTCTCAATTCCAGTCCTCGCGTACCACCGCTCTGCGTATTTTGCATGTCTCTCATAGGGTGCGTTCACACTTGTAGTTCGGTTCATTTCGTCCGGACCAAAAAAGAAAACGATATTTGGTCTTGGTCCGCTGAGCGTTCACACTGGCATTTTTGACAACGAATCTAAAGATACCGAACCTAAAGGCATAGTGATACGTTCACAGCCTGATTGGTCGGGTTGAATGACGTGTATTTCGCGACGGAACTCGGCGAACACCCCGAACAAAAGCTGTGTTCGACTTAAAGCGGTGCTGCGCTGACCGATCGGTGCATGACATCAAAGCACCCAGTCACTGATCGGTCTGCTCAGCGCCACTTTAAGTCGAACACACCTAATGCCGTCTGCTGGACTAAGCGCGCTCATTGCTGCATGTACTTATTTTCACCACCTGCGAACTCACGAAGAGCTCATAAAAGCCACTTGTTACTCCACGTTTGCCCTCTGCTCACACAGTTTGGGATTCACCGCTCATTCTGCGTTGTCAAATCATGTCGCATAGCGTCTCATCTTGTCATGACTTCCTATTTTTGGTTAGTTTAGAAGTATTTGGTCCGTGTTGCGTTCATATTTCATTCGAACCACACCAGAGTTCGTTTGGAAGTGGACCGAGAACCATCTTTTTAGCGGTCTCGGCCCGTTTGTTTGGTGCACAACAGGGTTCGGATGGCAGCGTTCACACTTACTCAAACGAGCCGCACTAACAGAGCAATCGCACCAGAGTTCGTTTTAATCGAACCAAACATAACAAGTGTGGACCCCCCCTTATTTAACACACCTGATTCAGATAACCAGCTCGTTAGAAGAGAGCTCCATGCATGAACTGTGTTCATTGTTCCCTACTCCCTGAGCACGGGAAATCCGTTGAAGTTTACTTAACATTCATTCATGGATTTGCGCTATGCCACGGCCTGCAGCATCTTCACACACAGACAAAACTAGAGAATTGTGACATAATATACCTCTTTAAATAAATACAATTTAAATTCACGTCTTGCACACTCACACCAGAGTTCGTTTGGAAGTGGACCGAGAACCATCTTTTTAGCGGTCTCGGCCTGTTTGTTTGGTGCACAACAGGGTTCGGATGGCAGCGTTCACACTTACTCAAACGAGCCGCACTAACAGAGCAATCGCACCAGAGTTCGTTTTAATCGAACCAAACATGACAAGTGTGGACACACCCTTATTTAACACACCTGATTCAGATAACCAGCTCGTTAGAAGAGAGCTCCATGCATGAACTGTGTTCATTGTTCCCTACTCCCTGAGCACGGGAAATCCGTTGAAGTTTACTTAACATTCATTCATGGATTTGCGCTATGCCACGGCCTGCAGCATCTTCACACACAGACAAAACTAGAGAATTGTGACATAATATACCTCTTTAAATAAATACAATTTAAATTCACGTCTTGCACACTTTAATGCCCTTTGAATGGAACACATACGCTCCCTTCAAACTGGAATCATAGCAGAATATCCTGTGATGTCCACTTCGCAGGTCACTTACAGTCGAATCGAACAAACATCTGAAGTAATAAGAGATACATAAAATGTGCAGAGCGGTGGTACATAAGGACTGGAATTGAGAACCACGGCTCTAAGTTAAACAGTGAAATTCTTAAAGGTGGGGTAAGCGATTTCTGGTAGCCAATGTTGACATTTGAAATCACCGAAACAAACACACCCCTACCCCATAAGGGTCTCGCCCATATTTTGATAGCTCCACCCCACACATACGTACGCAACCCAGGCACAGATTAGTTCTGTGAAACAAAGCAAAACCAATAGATACTATACTATAGAACTCGTTATAATCAGTGATGCTGTCTACACCATATATATATATATATATAAGTTCGCACAGGCTCACCAAAATTGGACAATAGAAGATTGGAAAAACGTTGCCTGGTCTGATTTCTGCTGCGACATTCAGATGGTAGGGTCAGAATTTGGCGTAAAGAACATGAAAGCATGGATCCATCCTGCCTTGTCTCAACGGTTCAGGCTGGTGGTAAAAAGCCCTCAGCATCCATCTAAAAAAACTCTATGACCAGAGGAATATTAAACGTGGATAAATAAACTCATCAGCTTACAGTATAAGGCTCGTCACCTTCCATTGTCAGTTACGCTCGTTCTTGTTTCGTTGTCCTCAATCTGGCAACCCGCGTGAGTGTCAAGTCTGAGGAGAAGGGGAGCATTTTAACCACTAGCTGTCTGTACCTTTAATCTAAAGTGTTACCCCATACTTACTTAGTAATGTTATACTGCACAACCTAACTTTGAAGGAATGTAAAACACATCTGCTCAGCTTTCACCATCTGT
This sequence comes from Sinocyclocheilus grahami, assembly GCF_001515645.1. NCBI lineage: Eukaryota > Metazoa > Chordata > Actinopteri > Cypriniformes > Cyprinidae > Sinocyclocheilus > Sinocyclocheilus grahami. Next base: position 545,439 of record NW_015505649.1, read on the forward strand.
CTCAGGTTTTCCCATCAGTCCATGCAGCAGACGCCTTTGATGCACGGCCTGGCTCAAGGTCACATGGGAGCGCAGGCCATGCACCCCAACATGAGGACCAATCAGATGATGGACCAGCAGCAGCAGCAGCAACAACAGCAAGCCCAACAGCAGCAGCTGATCAGACAGCATCCAGCTCTCAGAGTACGTACACCACACACCCCAATGCATTGTGGGACACTGCGCATTTCACACAACGCCTACATTTCAACGATTCGCCTGTAATGTTGTGGTGTCTGTGTGTTTGTCTTACAGCAGCAGCAGCAGCAGGTTCAGCAACAAGTGCAGCAGCAACAGCAGCAGGTCCAGCAGCAGCAGCAGCAGCAGCAGGTTCAGCCTCAGCAGGTGCAGCAGCAGCAGGTTCAACAGCAGCCGGTGGCGGCAGCACAGCCTCCCGCTCAGGCCCTGGGAATGCAGCCCATGGTAAGACCCCGAACTATCTGCACATCTGCAACATCTTTCAATTATGTACTTTTAAAACGCATCAAGTACTGAAACACAAAGGGGTGGAAAATTAGTCCGATAAACATTTATAAAACAGTTCTAGAAGCGTCTATGGGTTTATTGCGTTACTTTTTTGGATATTCAGAACATTTTCTTCTATATTTTGTCTCAGTTCCCTCGGCAAGGCATGCAGCAAACCCAGCAGCAGCAGCAGACCGCAGCGCTGGTCAGACAGCTCCAGCAGCAGCTCTCAAGTATGCTTGAATCTTTACAATACTCCGTTTCAAACAGCCACGATACACTACTGTGTTTTTGCATAATATACATTGCCCTCCAAACATTTTCAAATGCTCATGGACAATATCAACATAAATCCTTATTTCTCATAGGGCTTTATATAATAAATAAACTAAAATACTTTAGAATTGAAACGTACTTCACCTTGTTTGATTTTTCTTTTTCTTTTATTCTGTAAATTATTTATTTAGTAAAAATACACTAAACATTTAGATTAACTGCCCCCAACTTACTAATATTAAATGCAACTTATAGGTGCAATTAAACTTTTAAGTGTTTCTGAATTATTTTTCAATCTCATGTTATTGTTTTACTGCAATCAGTTTATATTATCTAAATATTTTATATTGAAATATTCTATTCGTAATAAATTACATTTACTTTTAATTCTGTAGGATACTATTCATACTAGTTACATTGTTTAAATTTGTTCCCTGGTATCGGCTGCTTATACTGTGTTTTTAAGGCACTTGTTTTGCTCTTTTTGTGATAACTGGCAACCAGTGATGGCTTTAGAGGGAAGAGTTCAACAGTGACTAGGGCTGTCAAAATGACTGAAAAACTAAATTTGAATTTTCTACTTTTCTAGCAGCGCCGCATCTAGTGGGTTCAACTGGATAGGCTAACAAAAGCATTCAAATGCAGTCAGTGACACATACATCGTCATCGCATCTCGTGCGCCACTGATAAGGCTGCTTAATGGCTGATGCAGACCTTAAATTAAATGTGAATTTTTTTTGACAGCCCTAATATTGACTAGAAGGAGAGCAGCAGTATGCAAACTGCAAAGTAGTTTAAATCATACACACCTTATAACCACATTATTATTTGACTCCAGCCCGGTGAAGACTGACACATGCATTAATCAAAAGTTATGTCTTGAAATCATAAAACTTAAACAGTTTAACAGCAACTTATTCTATGCAATATGTTTTATTTTACAATTTGTTTCTTCTTCTGGTAATCAAAGGCATAAAACATTAATTTAATTCTTGTAATCCAATGAAAATGAAACATGTCTTAAGGATTCTTTTAGTAGTAGTAGTAGTATTACATTAAAAAAAATACATACTATAGTAATCAATCAATAGTAATATATTTCCGTCACAATTTCTTCAAGTTAAATTTAACTTTTATTTTGACGGGTTGCCGCGAAGACCGTTAAGTTTCTGTGTGTGATATGATTGTAGTTTTTCTGAATTGAAATGTTAAAATGCTCGTGAAGTGACGCTCAGAGCAGCTCTGAAGATGTTGTTCATGTGTTCAGAGGCTGAAAACACCGCGAGCATCACGCACACTTCATTAAACGAAACCACGTGTCTACGCCATTCATTCACACAGAGACATGCAGGATTCACATTTCAGTAGTCTTTTTGCGGTTTAATGTTCACAGACTCTAGTCCATATAGTGGTCTGATTGGATTTATCCATCCAAAATTTGAAAAACATTCCGTGACATTCAGCGTTGTACTGAAAATTACATTTTTATGACTGGATTCCGTCCTCGTTTTCCACATCGCTGAAATCATAGGGCCCTATATATTTTTGATTAATTAAATTAATATAAATGTACGTTTAGCTGACTAATGAACGATTACTACAGTAGTCGACTACAAAAATCTTTAGTCGTGGGCAGCCCTTGTATGTTCTAAATTCATACATTTTGTATTTGTTTTCATTCTCAGTGCTGTTCTTTATCAATGCAAAGTCATCAATATTTAAAAATGTAATTTTCTGTATTTAAATTACGTTTTTGTTTCCCTAGGTACTCAACCTGGACAGAACACCAACTCATATTTCTGAGAGCGTCTGAATGCATTTCACCAGTGGTAAAGAGTAGTTTTAGCGGGTTTTCTGCTACATGAGAGAAGAGGATCCCAAAAGAAGCCCGCAGGGCTGCATCTGAAGTAGAGTCAAACATGTATTTCAGAAAGTCATTCTGTGAAACATTGAGGTGAACCATGGAAGAGTATATGTAAAAAGAAGTACAGGAAATTATAAGATTATTGCAACTTTATTTTATTTCAATTTGTACAATTTTTCAGTTTCGTGTATTTCTCATTAAAAAAAAATCATGTCAGTTTTATGCCTTGTTGTACATTGTATATAGAGTGTGACCTTTAAATCATTGTTTGCTTGAATTTCTATGGAACCCCAACACCATCACTATCTTTTATTACTACATTAAATCCTGGTAAGGTTCAAGTATTCATCAAGACTTTGACTCCTCTTGTGTTGTTGCCTTTTTGGGAGTCTTCCCTTTCACCGAGCTCCTCTCCAGACGACTAAACAACACTCCCAAATCAGGACCCAGCGCCCTTCCTTCCAACCCACAGTCTTGTCCTTCATATTTCATAAGGAAGTTGACAGAATCCCAGCTTCTCTCCTCAGGCGTGACTCCCAGCCTCGATAAAATTTTATCGGCAAGCCCTGGCACCACAGGTTGCAGGAGCATCCCATACACCCTGAGGCACTCTAAAGACACGTGAAGGATGGTGTCAAGCCACTGTCGGTCTTCTTTCCGGTCCAGCTTCCACGGGGCGTGTCTTTGGACAAACCTGTTAGTGAGGCGCACGCATGCGCTAATGGTTTCCAGCGCTTTATAGATGTGTAGAGTCTCAAAGTGCTGCTCTACTAAGACTGGAAGCGCTGATACAGCCTCCACCATTCTGTAATCATCCGAGACGGCTCTTCCACTGAGCTCTTCCTTTGGGAAGCATGTGTTAGAGAAGCGAGGATACACCTGTGTAGGGTTAATCGAGGGCGCGGTGCAGCGGTTTAACAGCCCTCCGAGAGCGTCCGCTAACTCGCTGTTGCACATCTTAATGACTTTATCGTCATAATAGTCGCAGTCCGAATCAGGAACGCCTTGTCTGAGAAGGAAGTATCTCAAGCCGTCCACGGTGAACTTCTCAATGGCGTCCAATGGGTTGATCACGTTTCCGAGACTCTTGGACATCTTCCTTCCCTCCACCGTCCAGTGAGAGTGAACATATATCATCTGAGGAAGAGGCAACCCCGCAGCCATGAGAAACGCGGGCCAGTATATGGCGTGAAACTTGAGGATGTCCTTACCCACGACGTGATGCACCGCTGTCCACCACTGAGAGTGATTCTGAGGGTAACCCACCACCGTCAAATAGTTCACCAGAGCGTCCAGCCAAACGTAGATGGTTTGCTCCGGATCCCCCGGGACTGGGATACCCCACTGGAGCCGGCTCTTCTGCCGGGACACTGACAGATCTGGGATGTCGTCCTCCAGCCACTGGAGAACTAAGTCGTAAAACTTCACCGGCTGGATGACCTTCGGGTTCGATCGAAGCCAGCGAAGCAGTTCGGTGCGAAACTCTGATAGACGGAACATGTAATTGTCCTCCTTCATCCACTCCACCTGTCAGAGAGGATAGAGAAATGATCTTACGCCACCTTTGAAGAACTTCAGAAGAGTTTGATTAGGTCTCGCGTGTCAAGACTAGTGCTGCTCGCCTGAATAACTCGAGGGTTATTAGTCTTCTAAAATCTACAGAAGTTTTGTTTCCAAATATTCATTCCACATCAGTCAACCTTTACTGTCTTTCAGATGCCACGGACCCCCAAATATAATCATCCTCATGCGAGGCAGCTAGATATACAGTTTCATGTTAGTTGTACTTAAAATAAAAAATTGTAATTGGTATACATATGTACTATATAGTATACCAATGTAAAAAAAAAATTATTTGGAAAATGTTGTTTCTATTAAGTTACATCGTTTTTTTTATATTTTTTACTCACTTTAGGACCGTACTGTTAGATGTTAGTTCATTAATTTAATTAATAAATTAAATTAATAATTTATTTTTAATCTAATTTGTTTTTGTATTATTTAGTCTCCTTTAATCTAAAAAAAAATCTAATTATTCTTAATTTATTTTAATCAGCTTTTTGTTGTTTACTTATATATTTTACTCTGTTTTATATATTTTTTTTTCTTCGAATTTTTAGTTTGCTTATATATTTTAATCTAATTTTTTGTTACCTTATGCATATTATATTTATGTACCTAATGTCTAATTTTTATATTGTTTTTAATTTTTACTTATATTTTAATCTAGGAATTTTCCAAATCATTTATTTTAAATATTAATTATATAAATATATATTTTAGTCTAATTTTTTTATTTTAAATATTAATTATATAATTTAGTCAATTTTTCTAATTTTTAGTTTGCTTATATATTTAATCTGTTTATTAATCTAATTATTTTTTTTTATCAAATTTTTATTGTTTTTAATTTTTACATATATTTTAATCTAGGAATTTTCCAAATAATTTATTTTAATATATATATATATTTTTTTTTTTTAGTATAATTTTTTTATTTTAAATATTAATTATATAATTTAGTATTTTTTTCTAATTTTTAGTTGGCTTATATATTGAATGTTTATAGAAAAAAAAAATGTAATCTTATTTTTATTGTTTACGCAATCTAATTATTCAAATCTTATTTTTAAACTTCTCTCCCTCTTATTTAAATCTAACTTCAACCTCATTTTTAAACACTCCAGATGCACAGCAGTATTGTTTTTTTTTAATAAGAACTCCTGGAGAGTCCTGTCTGTGAAACCAGGCCATAAACACCACCGTCTGCAAAGCCCTGTTCTGGTGCATCCTCTGGTGGAGCGGCGCAGGCTTTTATTCCAGGACGGCTGGTACCTTGTGGCCGCTCTCGCTGGACACTTTGACCCCTGCTCCTCCTGAGTCTGTGCTGTCTGAGACTTGAGCTGGAGACAGAAAGCTTTCATCTGGAGTGGAGTACCAGCCTTCATACCAGCCTTTGTAGAGGACGCCTCTGCTGTGGAGGACCCCCCAGAAGTCTTCAACAGCCCGTCTGTGCCTTTGCTCAGTGGTTCTGATGTAGTCAGTGTAGGAAATGCTACATCTTTGGAAAACATGCTTGAAACTCTGTGATATCTCGGTGCAGAAGCTCAGGGGCTCTTTAGCAGCACTGCTGGCTGCCTGCTGGATCTTCAGACCATGTTCATCCGTACCTGCACACACCAACAACTCACTATAACGCACTTATTTCACTCTTTCAGTCATGCAGCACTGACACGTGTGACACACACCTGTGGAGAATCTGGAGTCGTGTCCCTTTAAGAGTTTGTACCTGTGCAGACAGTCGGCGGTGACGGCGGAGTACACGTGACCGATGTGAGGCGACGCGTTGACGTAGAAGATGGGCGTCGTGATGTAATACGGTCTCGAGCATCGCGAAGCCTGGCGCTCGTGAGTACCGTAGACGCGCGGGAGAGCGTGAGCGGATAATCTCAGCGCGGTTGTGGCTCGAGCGAGAAAACGGCACGGAGACCTCATCGCGACACTGCTGCTCCCAGACGCGTGAGCGAACATCCGGGTCAGCGCTGACGCGTCTGAGCTAACTTTCAAAGTAAAGGTCCAACAAATATTCCCTACGTTGAGATGAATTTGTCACGCTTGAAATCAGACGTTTCAGTTGTGTGTAGAATATACGTTATATATATAAATGTGCGTATAAACATGTAATATTTAAAAACCTATTATGTTATGCATACTAATGTATTTAAGTTGATATTTAAAAGCCACTCGTAATGACTACAATATATATGCATTTAATATTTTTTAATTATTAAACATATTTAAGCTGCCTACAGCTACCCAAGTATTTGATTCTGCATGCTTGACGATTACTGATCGATATATTATTGCGCATTAGAGATCAGTGCCTCATTTGCAATCTGCTAGCAGCTTAAAAGGTTTCCAAAACAATGGTTTGAGTTGAGAAATTACGGTTTGCCACGGTCCTCAAATTAAAATCTTAAAATCAAAAGGAAAATCTCAAATTGAAAGTGGCCTTGAAGATTGAAGAGATTCAGAGTGGAATGTTTGTGTTGGACCTTTTAGCTCCGCGGTGAACCGGAAGCGGTGCTGTTGTCTCGCGATCGGCGTTTGATCATCCGCAGCCTCATTCCTCGCTGAAGCTACAGTCGAATGATGAATTAAGCTCTGTCACTGACTCTTCCGCTTCTACAGACCGACCGTCTAACCCCCCTCTGTGCTCGGGCTGATAGCGCGCGGGATCCCGTCGCTGTTGAGATGTCGGTGGTGGGCTTTGATGTGGGCTTTCTGAGCTGCTATGTAGCGGTAGCTCGCGCCGGAGGAATAGAGACCGCGGCCAACGAATACAGCGACCGAAGCACACCGTGAGTCCGCTTTATTCGCTGCTACACACACACACACACACACACACACACACACACACACACACACACACACACACGCTCGGACTGAGCAGATCCGCTGCGAACTCGCTTACCACAGCGCTACGTGAAAATACCGCGGTACTGTAAAGAACACTGTGGTGTAACACTAGTAGCGTACCGTTTGAAATCACGGTAACGTTCTTTTTAGTAGCGTTGGGTTTTGAGAAACAACTGAACCATTATTATTTTAAATTTTTTTTATTTGAGAAATCGGACTTAAATCTCGTGCTTTATTCATATATATATATATATTTTTTTTTTTTTTAATAAGTGTAAATGTTCCACTTGGTAGGATTTTATGATTGACTATTATTATTGTATATAATAAAAAAAAAAGATCTGTATGTGTGTGTATATATATATGTATACACACACACTACTTTTCAAAAGTTTGGGATCTGTAAGATGTTTAATGTGTTTTAAAGAAGTGTCTTCTGCTCATCAAGGCTGCGTTTATTTGATCAAAAATACAGAAAAAACAGTAATATTGTGAAATATTATTATCATGTAAAATAATGGTTTTCTATTTGAATATAGTTTAGAATGTAATTTATTTCTGTGATCAAAGCTGTATTTTCAGCATCATTCCTCCAGTCTTCAGTGTCACACGATCTTCAGAAATCTACGGAAGTTCTATCTTAATGATCCCAAACTGTTGACCTTATATATATATATATAAGGTGTGTGTGTGTAAATAGATGTATGCTCTATTAATTATTGATTATACCTGCGCAGTTATTTGTCATAATATTTGCTATTTGTGTTTGTCATTTCAGAGCATGTGTGTCTTTTGGGCCTCGAAATCGATCTATTGGAGCGGCAGCTAAAAGCCAGGTATGTGATGTGTAGACGTTAGTCAGCTGAGACGCTGGTTTTAATGCTGTCTTTTGTGTTCGTGATCATGCATGATTTTACTCATGCTTTTTTTTTGTCTCAACTGAAACACAGATGGTCACCAATTGCAAAAACACTGTCCAAGGATTCAAGCGTTTCCATGGCCGGGCGTTCTCGGATCCGTTTGTCCAGAACTTGAAGTCCAGTCTCGTTTACGACCTGTCACAGATGCCTTCGGGAACGACGGGCATAAAGGTGAGAAGCTAAAAGTGAGACGAGATCAACAAGAAACCCGAGACGGTTTCGTCACGTGCGAACACAACACTTGTGAGCTGACTGATCGCACTGTGCCAGCGTTGTTCAGAGGGCTAGTTTTGGCAGCAAACCCTTCTTGTGAAGCCAAGCGTGGCGTTCTGTCGTGCGGTGAATGCGAGAAGCATTGTGAGCTGTTCTTGTGCTTTAGCACTCGTGTGTTGTATGTTGCAGGTGATGTACATGGAGGAGGAGAAGGTGTTCAGCATTGAACAGATTACTGCGATGCTCCTCACCAAACTCAAGGAGACTGCCGAGAGCGCCCTCAAGAAACCCGTCGCTGATTGTGTCATCTCTGTGAGTGCATCCCTAAAGATGTTGCATGTGATTGGTGGGTGTTTTTGTCTTGAGCGATCAAGAGAGCAGGTCAACATACAACAAGTACACAAAAACACCATGCATCAATCTTTACATGATACTAAGATTACACTATACGTACACTAAAGACTGCTTCAGTTTGCAATCAATGAATAGCACAGTTATCATATGTTAGAATGCATGTTTTATCTCCTTCATATGAATTCGAATGAGCAGCCTGCAATAGTAAAGCATAGACATTTCAAAATAAGCATCCCGGTGTATTCTGGGCTTGTTTATAAATTAAAAGTCACGCAGTATGTGTATTTTTTTCCCCCTGGTTATTATTTGGTTGCACTAACTGTAATTTAATTTTACATTTAATTCAATGTGAACTATTGTTGCTTTTATTCGGGATGCCCAATGACAGGAAGGAAAGACAAAGAACATTATATCTATATATCAATATATATACATTTTACTAGTATCAGGGTTATTATAGTTAACTAAAACAATAAAAAAAACTAATTTTTTGAAATAAAGATAAATGTGAACTGAAATTAAATGAGATAAAAAAGATGTAAACTCATATTTTCATTTAGTTTAACCTGATAAACTACACTAAAACAAAAAATATATACATTTTTAACTATACAGACAAGTTTAAAAACTAATAAAAATTACAAAAACAGGACAAAGTTACTAAAACTTTTAACTAAAATGAAAGCAGAAAATATAAAACTTCAAAAATTCTAAATATTAATTAAAAACATATATATTAAACATATCAATAAAACATATATATATATATATATATATTGTGTGTGTGTTATTATATTTTGAAGCAGATATAGTTGAAAACCTAGTGTGTGATTTGTATTTTTTATAAATTAAATGTTTTTGCTTGATGTCGTCTCGCTGTATCCCTTTATTAAGGAAAAACACATTATTTGCTGATTTTTCATTGCGCCCCTAAAGTTTCTAAATGCTCTCCTAAATTGTTCAAAATGTGCTCCTTAGGGAAAAGTAAGCATCAAGCCCTGCATGGTCATTTTTCCCTCAGCTGTAAATTAGTTATTGGAGACAGAAATCCACCTTAGGTTCTCTGAAAGCTCTGAAATCACTTTCCTAAGCGAATGCTGCTTTCATCCCGAAGGTGCCCTGCTTCTACACCGATGCTGAGAGGAGATCCGTCATCGATGCGGCTCAGATCGCAGGACTCAACTGTCTGAGGCTCATGAATGAAACCACCGCAGGTGAAGTGTTCAGGGTGTAACGCGGCGTTTCAGTTGTAACACAGCTACTTTCTGCTCTTGAGTGACATCTGTGGTTTTTGCATGCAGTGGCTCTGGCTTACGGGATCTACAAGCAGGATCTTCCCACTCCTGAAGAAAAGCCAAGGACAGTGGTGTTTGTGGATATTGGCCATTCAGGCTACCAGGTCTCTGTGTGTGCCTTTAATAAAGGCAAGCTTAAGGTGTGTGCCGATGACCGTTATACCCTCAAAAGTGATCTTGACTGTTATGTGGAATAGGGATGTAACGGTATGAAAATTATCACGGTTATCGGTATTAATCACCGATAATATCGGTATTGTTAAAATGTGCTGGAGATGTTAAAAAAGAACCGACACACAAATCGCTTCACCAAGTTTTGTATTTAAAAATCAACAAACAACAAATAAAATGACTTTTTGTTTGCGTAATCACTAAAACAATAACATTACCAATGATGTTTGGATTTTAAATGACAACTTGACTGACAACAGTTTAATAGCATGTTGAAATATCTAATGTAAATGTTCAAATAAAGCTTTCATAAAAAGGTAAACCTCACATTTCAGCCTTTAAATAAAGAAAAGTCAAAATGATAATTGATTAATAAATGATTATATGTATTTGATCTGCTCCATAAATAGTTCTAGATAACTTATCTGAATTGTTTAAATGTGTAGAATCCACATAAGCTTGTTTTTCATAAAACGGACGAAATTTACAGCACGGCATGCAAATTCGGTCAGTTTTTGGCCAGATAGAAACTGCTCACAGGCTGAATGTAAATATAGGTCTCTGTAAATCCACTCGCTGACAGCAGGTGGCGCTGATGGAAAAGCAGAATTAGAGCTGTTTCCCGTAAACTCAGTGGACAAAGCAGTATTGCGATAAAAACACTTATTTATTAGGTATTACATGAAGCGAAGATGAAAACAAAATGACATCGAATCGTTTCTGAAGACAGGCAGAACCTTCAGAGGTACATTCATATAATTATATCATTCGCCCTGTTTTCACTCAAAACGAAACTGCTCTGCGTGCTGTGTGCATGTGACACTGTTACTGAAAACTGTGCTTTATGCTGGACAGTATTTATTTATCGCGAGTTGTTCAGATCGCGGTAATCTAATACGGCTTTAATGATAATTAAAAGATGAAACGGTAATACTAACCGTGGGGAGTTTTATCATGATTTATCGTTAATCGTTACATCCCTAATATGGAAATATAAACGGATCGCTTTTTCTGCCCGTACAGATTCTTGCTACAGCCTTTGACCCTGAAATGGGAGGGAAAGACTTTGATGAGCGGCTGGTCAAACATTTTTGTGAGGAGTTTGCCGTGAAGTACAAGCTGGATGTGAAGTCCAAGCCCAGAGCTTTGGTCCGACTCTACCAGGAATGTGAGAAGCTCAAGAAGCTGATGAGCGCCAACTCCTCTGACCTGCCGCTGAACATCGAGTGCTTCATGAATGATATCGATGTCTCCGGCAAACTCAACAGGTACGCAGTTATTTAATCTCAGCTGAAATGAAACCAGCACTTGCAATCACATGTTCTCATATCATGTTGTTCCAAGCCTGTATGATTTTCTTTGTTTCGAGGACCAAAAAAAAAGCTGGATTTTTGGATGGGTTTTCAACCTGCTCTTTTTCATAGGTCAAGAAACGGGTTGTCAGGGTTACAAAACATCATTAACGTTAAAGTAATCCATACGACTTGTGTGCTACATTACAAGTCTTAAAGGGATAGTTCACTAAAAAAAAATCATAATTTACTCAACCTCGTGTCACAGTGTTTCCGCGGGTCTCATAAAGTCTTAAATTTAGTTGTATAAACTTTAAGCCATAAAAGGTTTTAAATGGTACGAGAAAGTCTTAATTATGATTTCAAGAGGTCTTAAATTTGGGGACGAAAAGACAAGAATTGGCTATGATTTCATTGATTAAATATGAGCGCTGCAGGTTTAAAAAAAGTCAGGTGCTGCTGCTTTGTGTACTGCGATTACCGCATTATTTCTGCTTTTCTGAAAGCGCCACCTGCTGGCAGAGAATGAATTAGCATTTTCAATCATCCCGTCTGCTGTTTTTGTTCAGATCAGTGTGAAAATTGACCCATATTTTTACACGGTTGTAAATGTGAACCAGTGGATCGACAAGAAGCTAATGCATTATACAAATCTAAAACATTTAAGACACTAAGATATGTGTGTTTTATTAAATTAATCTGATTGATTGATGATCATGGTTTAAATTAATATAGTAATTGATACTTTTGACTCTCCCTTTTCTTAAAAATGGTTTAAAGGCTGTTTATCATTTATTAAACTTTTTGTTTTTGTGAAAACCTGTATCTGAACTGTACACGGTCATTTTACAGTTTAAAATGTTACCATAGACCCCGCTCATGTGGTATTCATTTTATTTGTGCAGGTCTTAAAAAGGTCTTTAAAAAGTCTCTTAAATTAGATTTTAATAATCCTGCGGATACGCTGTCACACGTCTTTCATTCATCTTCAAAACACAAATGAAGGTACTTTTTCTGTCCCTCCATTAAGTCCATTATACCAAAAATTCATAAAGACATTGTAAACGTTTATATGTGAATAAAAGTAAAAAATGTAATCTGTTTATCATATAAAGTGATTCTGTAATCTTTTTTGAATTTTTGAAGTTTTGATATAATGGACTTTCAAGGGAGGGACAGACATTTCTCAGGTTTCTTTAAAAATATCTTCATTTGTGTTTTGATGATGAATGAAAATCTGGTTTGGAATGACATGAAGTGATGACAGAATTCAAGTTTTTGGGTGAGCCATCCCTTTAAGAAGACCACTCAAAATCCTGAATCTCGCCCATCACTCATATCTCATTTGCATATTCAGTCTTGAGCCTTAACCAACAGCATGCAAATGAGATCTGAGTGCCACAGTGATTCTTTCAGCAAGTCATATAGGGTTTATAATGACCATTTAGTTCACAGCTTGTTATACATTCATACATTCCCATCAACTGCAGTCATCCTGACAGTAGTTCATTTTGAGCTTATATATTGTTTTATACAACAGGGCTCAGTTTGAAGAGATGTGTGCTGATGTTTTAGCCCGAGTGGAGCCTCCGCTGCGCAGTCTATTGGAGCAAGCTCGTAAGTAATGACCCTTCCTTGGAGAATAAGGCTATGTGTGACCTTGGACCACAAAACCAGTCATAAGGGTCAATTTGTTTTAATTGAGATTTATACACGATCTCAAAGCTGAATAAATAGCTTTCCATTGATGTATGGTTTGTTAGGAGAGGACAATATTTGGCCGAGATACAACTATTTGAAAATCTGGAATCTGCGGGTGCAAAAAAATCTAAATATTGGAAAAATCACCTTTAAAGTTGTCCAAATGAAGTTCTTAGCAATGCATATTACTAATCAAATTAAGTTTTGATATATTTACGGTAGGACATTTACAAAATATCTTTATGGAACATGATCTTTACTTAATATCCTAATGATTTTTGGCATAAAAGAAAAATCTTTCATTTTGACCCATGCAATTTTGGCTATTGCTACAAATATACCCCAGAGACTTAACACTGCTTTTGTGCTCCAGGGTCCACATATGTCATAGAAATGATTAATTCAACCGTCTGTCACCTGCTCCTCTGCAGATCTGAAGAAAGATGACATCCATGCTGTAGAAATAGTGGGCGGATCCTCTAGAATGCCAGCCATCAAAGAAAGAATCAACAAGTTCTTTGGGAAGGAGCCCAGCACGACGCTGAATGCAGATGAGGCTGTGGCCAGAGGATGTGCCCTTCAGGTCAGGTTACGTTTCCTCTGCTGACTCATAGTTTAACAAGACTGGGTTTGAGAACAGCTGTGACCTTTTAGGCCACATTTACACTGCAGGTCTTGATGCCCAATTCTGATTTGTTGCATATATTCGATTCTTTTGATGACCAGCTCACATCTTCTTTTAAAAGTAACCTATATCTGCATTCAAACTATACACTTGGCGAAACAACCTAGAAACAGGGTTGGCAGGTCTGCGAAACAAAACCAGCCTGATTGATAATAAAAACTAGCCCAATCGCGTTTTCCGCAGTTTTCCTCTCCGTTGGGATCACATTCCAGGGAAGAGGAGATCACTTCAACCCACAAACTTAAAACAACATGTGGCAACAGTGTAAAAGTAGCCAACTTGGCAACCCTGTCCACCTGAGTCGACATCTATCGCCACCGTAATCTTTTCAGCGATGTATGACTCATTGATGTGAATATCCGATCTGCAGACGCAAATGCACATATCAGATTCATATCTGATTTATTTCCACCTGAAACTGATCGGAGAATATCAGAACCCATGTGCTTTTTTCCTGCTTAAACATTCATGTTCATATCCGATCTTTGCCACATGAGAGGAAAAATCTGAATTGTGCCACTTGAACCATGTAATGTAAATGCAGCCTTAGTGTTTTTTCCCCTCCTCATTGGCTCTGTCTCCTGATCCCACAGTGCGCTATCCTCTCCCCTGCTTTTAAAGTGCGTGAGTTCTCCACAACAGACGTGGTTCCGTTTCCCATCTCTCTGAAGTGGAATTCTGCAGCTGAAGATGGAGTCAGGTACAAACATGTAACGTTCAGTCGTCATGCTTGATACTGTTCTGTTTTTATTTACACTGCTCTTTCATTTTTCATTTCAGCGACTGTGAGGTCTTCCCAAAGAACCATTTATTTTGGATGTACAGTACATGCCAAATTTTCCTCAAGGAATAAAAAAAAATCTCCTCTAATGCTGTAAAATATACACAAGAGTCATTTGCTACTACATTACAAAATTGACTGATTTGTAAGCTATAGCCTACAACTGCTAAAATTACACTTAATGAAGTTTTTAAAATAATAAAGTTACAATTACATAATAATATTTTTACTTCAATTCATTTTTATTTATTTTTTTAAATATAAACATTTAAATGGTGGCTGTCATAAAAAATTGATGGATTTATTCAAACATAAATTAAACAGTAAAAAATTACAGTTTATTTTTCTGGCTGACTAATGAGTTTATGGTCACAGAATATGTTTGTTTCTGAGGTCAATGTGACGTTACGTGACATTGTTTACAAGCCGTTATATTGATGTCTTTGCGCGGCTGAAACACTGATTGAGAGATTACATGAGACAGGATACGGTTTGTAAAGTTGTCCTCTTTCTTTTAACTTACCTTCGGATGTTTAGTCATGTTTATTTTGTGCTGAAACTGGTATTAATGTGGAGGAGATGATCAGCTCATATGCGCCATGCGCTGCCGTGTCTGTTGATCGAGGCGCTACAGCGATCTGTCGCTCCACATTAAACAGCGCCAAAATGGCATTTATTGTTTAAATACTGCAATACAATGGACAGAATTTGAAATCTGAGACTTTTTCATATTAAAAGCACCAAAGGACGATGCTTATTGCGATTTATTGGATGGGAAGTGCTCTTCAATGTTCCGTCCATTAACTGAAAACAGGCTAGACTAATCGATTCTTGGGATTTAAGAATCGATATCGTTCCGTAAAAAAGAGAATCGATTAATATCGAGATATCTATATTTTTTACCCAGCCCTGATGCTGATTACCATCCATACTAGAGGTGTGCCATATTTATTGTCTAGGAGATGATCAGCTCATATGCGCCATGCGCTGCCGCGTCTGTTGATCGAGGCGCTACAGCGATCTGTCGCTCCACATTAAACCGCGCCAAAATGGCATTTATTGTTTAAATACTGCAATACAATGGACAGAATTTGAAATCTGAGACTTTTTCATATTAAAAGCACCAAAGGACGATGCTTATTGCGATTTATTGGATGGGAAGTGCTCTTCAATGTTCCGTCCATTAACTGAAAACAGGCTAGACTAATCGATTCTTGGGATTTAAGAATCGATATCGTTCCGTAAAAAAGAGAATCGATTAATATCGAGATATCTATATTTTTTACCCAGCCCTGATGCTGATTACCATCCATACTAGAGGTGTGCCATATTTATTGTCTGTAATATAGTAATTGTTGTTTTAAGGATATGACAAGCTGATGTCACTCATTTTGCAAAAACACGTCATTAAAGTCTAAAATCATGATGAAGCCCATTAGAATGCATGTGATTATTCATTTTATACAACCGTTCAACAAACAAGAAGTTAATATTGAGTGAGTTACATTTTAGACACAATATTGTCTGTTCTGTCACCAATTAAAATAGTGCCAATCAAAGCCGGCGCAGAACATTTGTGCGTCTCAGAGCATCACTGCAGTGTTTCCTTCCTGAATGAATCTGTTTTAGAGTCAGTGATTCAATGATCCATTCATAAAGACAGTGCTTCTAAATGAACCAGCTATTTTGAATGAATCATTTGAATGAATGATTCAATGAATCACTCAGTATAGGTATAGTTCATCCAAAAATTATATTTACCCCATGATTTACTCGCCCTCAAACCATCCTAGGTGTATATGACTTTATTCTTTCAGACAAATTATTTTCTTACACAAATGCATCAGTTCACTTCACAAGGCCTTTATTAACCCCCCGGAGTCGTGTGGAGCACTTTTTATGATGGATGCACTTCATTTTGCTTCAAAATCTCTACCACCATTCACTGCTATAATAAAGCTTGGAAGAGCCAGGACATTTTTTAACATATCTCTGATTGTATTCGTCTGAAAGAAGAAAGTCATAGACACCTAGAAGGGCTTGAGGGTGAGTAAATCATGGGGTAACTTTCATTTTTGGGTGAACGATCCCTTTAAGACAGGGTCTTGCTGCCACCTACTGGCGGTTTTAGAGTTACATTTATTTATCTATTACAGGCTTAAACCAGCCAAGATACCAGCACAAAAACACACTCAGTAAAATATTGTTTTATTATCGTTATCGAAAAAATCCCAATAAATATTGAGAGATAATTTTGTTAATATCACACGCCCCTAATTCATACGCCCTAATTGTTCCCTCCATGGATTGTGATTTGTTCAGACATCAGCAGAGGAAGGCAAACAGGAGAAGAAATCAGATCAGCCTCCACAAGCCAAGAAGGCCAAAGTGAAAACAAAGGTCCTGGAGCTGCCCATCGAGAACAACCCACAGTGGCAGTTAGCCAATGACATGCTCAACCTCTTTGTGGAGAGCGAGGTATGCTTTCTGTGCAGGCAAAAACTGGGGAAACATTTTCAACAGTGAGTTCAATCGAGTGTGAAATCATTTTTCCTCAGGGTAAGATGATCGTGCAGGACAAGCTTGAGAAGGAGCGGAACGATGCCAAGAACTATGTGGAGGAGTATGTGTACGAGATGAGGGACAAACTGCACGGGATATTCGAGAAGTTCGTCAACGACAGCGTGAGAGCAGTCACATGGCTTAAATCTAAATTAAGATATTTACAAGTTGCGAAATGTCTTGAGAAATCTCGAAGCAGTTTATATAAATGAAGTAAAAGAAATTGCTCTCATCAGTGAAATATCTGCATGAAACTATTTTGAAATCCTTGTCTAGTAATCACAAAAGACTGGAACATTTCTAGACATTCATTAGAAGGTCAGAAGGTGTTTTATATCAATATTTAATCTAAAGATCACAGACTTTTATTGTTATTGTGCAGGTAATAAAAATGGATTATCTTGATCCATGCTGTATTTAATTTAATGTTCTAAAATAACAAACTAAACTTATAAAACATAAATAATATAAACTGTATAAACTTTTTTTTTATTTTATTCTAAAAATGACAAAAACACACAAAAAATTGACTAATTAATAATGGATATATATTATCATAGTATTTATTAATATTTTTAATTGCCTTTTATTTTTATATATTAAATTGTAATTTTATATTAAGTTTAAATTTTGCTTTTGTTAAATTTTTTTGAAATATTTCTATATATCTAGTTTTATTTTGGTTTTAGTAATTTTAGTACTTCAACTTATTTCAGTTAGTATCATTTAAGTTAAGCAGCATTTCTGCTTTTCATTTAAGTTTTTCATCTACTATGTATATTTTATTTCAGCTTCATTTGAATTAACGAAAATTATTTGAATAGTTTTAGTTAGCAGTAACTTCAGCAGTGCCTGACTGCCGTCTGCTTTCTCTTACAGGACAGAGATGTTCTCTCATTAAAACTGGAGGACACCGAGGTCTGGCTGTATGAGGACGGTGAAGACCAGCCTAAACAAGTATACATTGATAAACTGGTTGATCTGAAGGTACTAAACATCTTTTGAGGTCTATAATTTATGTATAGCTCACCATGCCAGTTACACAATCAACAAACAGCACTCAGGCACCAAATTATTTCCACTAAGTGCAAAGTACTGGTTCGTTTGACATTGCTAATTATACTTGGGTTTTGCATTTAGAAAGATGATGTATTTTGGGCTTGTTAACGTATTAAAAATGTTCTTGCAGAGTCTTGGCCAACCCATTCAAGACAGATACACAGAGTTTGAGGAGAGACCCAAAGCGTTTGATGAGTTGGGCAGACAGCTGCAGCAATACATGAAGATTGTAGAGGCCTACAAAACCAAGGTGTGGTTGTGCTGGATAAATGTTCCTTAAGGTTTTGCACCTACCTAGTACACAGTGGCTTCACGTGTCTTTCTGAATTACAGGAAGAGCAGTATGACCATCTGGAGGAGGCTGAGGTTCAGAAGGTGGACAGGATGGTGAACGATGTCATGATCTGGATGAACAGCAAAATGAACCAGCAAAGTAAACAGAGTCTCGCCGTGGAGCCTGTGGTGAAAACGACAGAGATACAGGCCAAAACACGGGTCAGTCGCAGTTTGTTCATCATTCAGCAGCATGGTACAGATCAAAGTACCGTGGTAGGGCTGGGAGGTATGACGGTATATATCGTAACCACGGTAGAAAGTGTCTCTCGTTAAAGATTTTGCTGTATCGTTTATTTCGTGGTATGCAAGTATATCCACGTAGCACAGTACTACTTAAATGTTACATACACCTGACCTAAGAGTGGTAAAGAATCATGCATGAATGAGAAAATAAAGAGTGGGATGTGCATGATGTTAAATAGTTACTAAACGCAATAAGCAGTGAACATCTCAATGCACGGCACGCGATAGCAAATGCATGTGCATGATGTTTAATGAAGTTATGAAGAGCAATAAGCAGTGAAAAAGAACTCAATGCAGTTCTCGCTCGCTGACATACAGCCGAAGCACGCGCACAGAACGCACCTCTCTAAGTGCGCGATTGCGAATTCAGTTCCCTTTCGCATCTTATTGCGCTTGAATGGTCAAATACACATAATTATGTCAAAATGCCCGTCGTGTGGAGTATTCACATAAACCCAGTCGGTTATGGCTTAAATGAATGTAAACTGGATGTGTTTCAGTATATTGGATCTGCGCAGTCAGTCTTAAAGGGACAGCAGCCTAATTTACCTGTGTCATTAATGTCAATTTAACAAAAGACAGAGAAAATCACTCACTGCTCATGACTGAATCACTTTCGGATATTTACTAAGAATCAGTTCATTTTTGATTCATAAAGTGAAGAGTATGCAGTGTTTTTGTTCTAAAGTTGTTCAATTTCTGTAGGATTAGGGTGAGCAATTTATGGGCTAATTTTCATTTTTGGGTGAACTAACCCTTTAGTCCTGGCTTAATTTAAGCCCTGTCTGTGAAACCAGGCCTCAGTACTTTATTAGTAAATACTTATCTTTTGAATTGATGATATGGTATTATGGTATTGGTATTATACCACTGATATGGTATTGATGATAGGTATTATTTCTATTCTATTACAGTATTTATTAATATTAGCTTGTTAAAATGTTCTTGTTAATTTAATTTTATATATATATATACATACACTACCGTTCAAAAGTTTGGGATCAGTAAGATTTGTAATGTTTGTTTTTTTTAAGAAGACTCTTCTGCTCATCATGACTGACTGCATTTATTTGATCAGAAATACAGAAAAAAAAAACAGTAATATTGTGAAATATTGCAATTTAAAATAATGATTTTCTATTTTAGTATAATTTATTCCTGTGATGCAAAGCTGAATTTTCAGCACCATTACTTCAGCGTCACATGACCCTTCAGAAATCATTCTTAAATACCGATTTATTACAGTTTTGCTGCTTAATATTTTTTTGGAACCTGTGAAACTTTTTTCAGGATTCTTTGATGAATAAAAAGTTCAAAAGAACAGCATTTATTCAAAATAGAAATCTTTTCTAACAATGTACAGTACACTACCATTCAAAAGTTTGGGGTCAGTATTTCTTCTTCTTTTTTAAAAGAAATTAATGCTTTTATTCACTTGTTAAATAAAAAGTGCTAAAGACTTGTATTATTAGAAAACATTTCTATTTTGAATAAATGCTGTTCTTTTTAACTTTATTCATCAAATAACTCTGAAAAAAAGTATCACAGGTTCCAAAAAAATAATAATCAAGCAGCATATTATTATGATTTCTGAATGCTGATGCTGAAAATTCAGCTTTGATCACAGACATAAAGTATATTAAAATAGAAAATCATTATTTTAAATGGTAATAATATTTTACAATATTAGTTTTTCCTGTATTTTTGGTCAAATAGAAGCAGCCAAGAGACTTCTTTAAAACACATTATATATATTGTTCTCATTTGTAAGTCGCTTTGGATAAAAGCGTCTGCTAAACGACTAAATGTAAATATAATGTAAATGTCATTTTGAAATAAATTAGTTTGATTTCATTTTGATTTTTAAAAAAGTTTCATCTAATATTTATATTTTATTTTATTTCAGCTTATTTCAGTTAGCAATGACAACCCTTGTGGAGGACAGCAACGACATATTTAACTCTACTTATATTATATTTGTAACTGCGCGAAACTCTATTAGACTAAAGATCTGTTTCAGAATCAGAATGAGTTTTTATTGCCAGGTATGTTTACACATACGAGGAATTCGTTTTCATGACAGAAGCTCCACAGTGTAACAGAGTGACCGTGACAAGAATAAAAAAGTATATATAACAATATATAAATTGACAATTGTGTGTGCAGGTATATTACAATAGACAGTTTTGTATGTACAGGTATATTATGTGCAAATCTGAAGTGTCGACTAAGTGTGCATGTTAGATAAATAAGTGCATGGGTGTATAAATAGTGTTGTGTGTTGTGTGTCCCATCATGTGAGTAAAAAGTCAAAAACATTTCCAATAGGCAGTTCAGTGTAATCAAGTCCATGCATGACTGACTGAGCAACAATAACCCTCCAGAATCAAATATTACAGCCTCACTACATCTAGCCTACAGTGTTCATTACTGTACTGGGACTGAATACTCCAGACAATGACAACTGATCTCTAGGCATTGTGAAGACAAGTTCAAAGGTACTTTTAGTTCAACAGTTTACTAATGGAAACTCTTTTAATTGGTTACATAACAAGTCTTTGCACTGACATAAACACACCAACGGGCTTTGCTCAAAACCTAGTGAGCTGCCCAAGTAGACAGCTGTGCGGAGCGCGTCTCTAGCGGCTGAAGTGCAGTCTAGATAGGCAGCACACTACGCTTTGAGACAGAGCCTGCGCCGAAACCGACTGCGCATGCGCATGCGCCATTGTTTGGACTAGTATAGATTAGCCAAGTAACGTTACCGTCAGTCTGTCTTCACACGAGAAGCTTTTCATTAAGGAACAGCCCGTTTTTGAGATTAAGTAAAGGTTAGGTTAAACGAGTGCTCGCTGCTCCTGTGTGAGTGATTAAGTGACAGCAGACCGACGCGGAAGAATGACAGACCAGAGGAGTGGATATCAGCAGGTAACGCAACGTTAACAAACACCATTGGGTTTCTGAGGTGTGTTTCTGTGGTTTCGGGGGGTTTATGGACGTATGTCGAGTCGATGAGGTTTTGATAATCGTTTCTCGGGCTCTAAACTGTAATGTTTCTCGGATAAACTCCGATGGATTAATTAGCTGGTTAGCCGCTGCGTCCGCGGCCTTCAGCGCGCGGCAACAACAACAAACCGGAACTACGAGCAGTTCAGTATTAAAGAATATTAATATTAATACAGTACACTGTTCGTACTTTATCATGTATAATTCTGATCAAGTGTTGTTTGCAGTGATATTTAACTCTTGATAAAACAGTGTTGATTGAGCATATCTGTATTTCTATGTTGTTCTGAATTAAAATGCTACATTCAACTTATATTAAAAATAATATTGTTCACATAATCTTATGTATACTTGTATATTTAACGTGTGTGGGTTTATATACAGTGGGTACGGAAAGTATTCAGACCCCCTTAAATTTTTCACTCTTTGTTATATATGATTTCATTTTTCGTTATTTTAGTTTGTATGAATTTTATATTAATATTTTATTAAAAATAACATTATATACACAGTCTTATGTATATAATTATGTATACTATTATATTATACAGTGGGGAAAAAAAGTATTTAGTCAGCCACCAATTGTGCAAGTTCTCCCACTTAAAAAGATGAGAGAGGCCTGTAATTTTCATCATAGGTATACCTCAACTATGAGAGACAAAATCATTGCCAACAAAGTGTATATAACAAAGTATTGAGATGAAATTTTGTTATTGACCAAATACTTATTTTCCACCATAATTTGCAAATAAATTCTTTAAAAATCCTACAATGTGATTTTCTGGATTTTTTTTTCTCATTTTGTCTCTCATAGTTGAGGTATACCTATGATGAAAATTACAGGCCTCTCTCATCTTTTTAAGTGGGAGAACTTGCACAATTGGTGGCTGACTAAATACTTTTTTGCCCCACTGTATATATATATATATAAATGTTACATTCATCAAATGTTAAAAATTATATTATGTACACATAATCTTATGTATATAATTATGTATACTTGTATATTTAAAAAAATATTTATACATAAAATAAAATGTATGTGTGTATATGTATATGATTCATTCTTTTATATTTTGCTTTGTAAAAAAGTTATATGCGCTCACAGTCTTACGCTACTTACATTTTATACACATAGTCTTGTGTATATATATATATATATATATATATATATAATACACATACATACATATTATATAACATTCATCTTATATTAAAAATAATATTGTAATATGATATAATTTCCTAAGCATCAGCAGCTTTGTTTTTCTCTTGTTGTGTAGTTGAATAATGAGGAGGAGTCAGTGGAGGTGATTCAACAAGCCGCTGACGCACCTCCACCGTACAGCAGCATCACAGCGAGTAACGCAGGTAACACACGTCTGCACAGTCACCACCGCAGGCCAGAAATAACTGATTCCTAACCGCTTCACTGTGTGTCTGATAGCTTTCTTTGAGTACAAAGAGGATGAGGTTTACCCCAAACCCCCCTCATACAATGTTGCCACGACACTGCCGTCATACGACGAGGCCGAGAGGAGCAAAGCGGAGGCCACCGTTCCTCTAGTCACTGGCAGGGTGAGCGTTTGTGAGCGTTTTAGGGGTAATTACAGTTAATTAAGCAGTCTTGACTCATCTGTGCTTGTACTACAGGATGAGGACTTCATTGCCAGAGACAGCTTTGAAGATACGGATCAGCTGCGTGTTGGGAACGATGGGATTTTCATGCTTACGTTTTTCAGTAAGAGTCCACCACATTGATGCAGAGCAGTTTTTGTCTTTTTTCATTCCGTTTAAGATAAACTTTGATAGACTGCTGTGCATTTTGGATGGGTGAATAATTGGGCTGATGGTAGGGTAGTGTGATATTTATCTGCTGCAATAATATTGTAATTGTTGTTTTAATGATATGCAAGCTGACGTTATTGAGGATGTCACTCACTTTGCAAAAAACTAACAAAAACACAAGCAACAGCAGTTGTCCTAAATATTAGCACGAGAGCGAGTGTGATATTAATTTTATACAACCATTCAACAAATATGAATTGATATTGAGTGCATTTTAGACACAATATTGTCTTTTTTCGACAATGAAAATAGTTCCAGTCAAAGATGGATCAGAAACGTTGTGCATCTCACTGCAACACTGCATTGTTTCGATCCTGAATGAATCTGTTTTTGAACAAATAATTTGACTCAATGATTCAATGATCCATTCGTAAAGACAGCCCCTGTGTCTCAATGTTCCTACTATCCATCCTAAATAGTATGTGAGATTAGAAGCGTGTCCCAAAACATAGTATCCAGAAAAGAGTACGCCAAAAGTCCCCCAGTTGGTCTACTATTGCAGGTCGATTTTTGAAGTGTGGATCTGTGCACACTCGGTAATGGCTAATATTGCCCACAATCCATTGCGCTTCGGGAAGGATTCGGTTCAGAACTACAAACACAAATAAAAAGTGTAAAAAAAAAACTACAAACATGTCGGATGTGTGTGACCGACGGTTAATTCTGGGGGACTCATGGGACTTTCGTACTTACGAGTTGACAAGTCGTAATTACGACGTCAGGTGCGTTCAAGTCAGTTTAGTCTGCACAAGATGGCGGTGTACATTTTAATAAATTACAAGAAAATACAACAGGGTCTGTTAACTAAAAATGAAGAGCAAAGAATTCGCATCGGGTGCAACGTGGCAAATCAAAAGATTTTTCACCTATAGGTGCAAAAATTATAGCTTTTTTTTACTTGGATTTCATTAACTAGCTGCATAACAAGAACATGACCAATTTAAGTTTATAGGACAACTAAACTATCAATTTAAACAAAAATTTACCGTCAACTACAGACGTTGCATCCATCGATTCCGCCATGTTTCTCATTGACACGCCCCCAACTCACAAACTCGGGGCTTAAAGAAAATTGAGTTTCCCAATCGTAATAACGACTTTGTGGTGGCGTTCATGTGCATCAGTAGAGAGGTTTAGATAAAGAGGTTTAAGTTACTAATAATCAGCATTTAACCTGGGAAAAATATTAATGTATTATATTTCATCTACAACAACGATGTGAACTTTTATAAATATCCGTTAGGCCGTTAACTTTTAAATGCATTCTTATGCCAAAACAAATATGAGCAGAGTTCTCCGCATGAACAGCCGTAGTATAAGTAGGCACATTGGGATGCAGCAGCAGTCACTTGCTTCATTTTTAAATGAATCATTTGAATGAATGATTCCATGAATCACTCATTCAGACAGGGACTTGCTGCCACCTACTGGTGGTTTTAGTGTCATATTTATTTATCCATCACAGGCCTGAACCAGCCAAGGTACCAGCACAAAAACATGCTCAGCAAAATATTAATTATCATTATTGAAAAAAATCCCAATGAATATCATGTATATATCGCACACCCCTAGCTGATGGCTAGATATGTAAATAGCTCTTCATTTCTTTGCCTCATCAGTGGCGTTCCTCTTTAACTGGATTGGCTTCTTCCTGTCCTTCTGCCTGACCACGTCTGCGGCTGGACGCTATGGGGCCATCTCTGGGTTTGGACTGTCTCTGGTCAAATGGGTCCTGATTGTCAGGGTATGACATAAGATGTTACATATTACACCATATTAAACCATAGCAGTGGATTCATATTTAAAGAAGAGCAGTTGGATTTTTATTTTAGTTTTAAAATGAGTGTTTTGAGTGCTAATTATTAGAGGATAAACAACTCTCACCCGTTTCTTTCTGTGATTAAACAGTATTCTACCTACTTCCCCGGATATTTCGATGGCCAGTACTGGCTGTGGTGGGTTTTCCTCGTTGTAGGTGAGTGTATATTTGCACTTTAGTGTAAATACAGTTTTTTCATTACGTTCATTCATTAAAAATGATTATTAAAGAAAAAAAAAAATTTGCTGAAAATGTGCTCACCCTCAGGCCATCCAAGATTTTTAGTTTGTTCATCAGAACAGATTTGGAGAAGTGTAGCATTGCATCAGTGTCTCAGCAATGGATGCTCTGCAGTGAATGGGTGCCGTCAGAATGAGAGTCCAAACAGCTGATAAAAACATCACAATAATCCACAGCACTCCAGTCCATCAGTTAACATCTGGAGAAGACAAAAACTTGCGTGTTTGTAATAAACTTTAAATCGTTGCTTCTGGCCAAAATACTAGTCCTCTCTCCATAACATTGCTTTCTCCAGTGGAAAAAAAATCTGAATCAGGAGAGAAGTCTGCACAGATCAAGCACCGTTTACAAGCCAAAACAGTCCAAAAAAATTCTAAACAAATATGTGGTTGGATTTTGTTGTGAGAGACAACAGGAGACAAACTTTTTCACTGCAGGAAATATTATAATGGATCATGGACTCATATTTTGCCACAGCTTTTGTCTTCACAAGACATTAACTGATGGACTGGAGTGCTGTGGATTATTGTGCTGTTTTTATCAGCTGTTTGGACTCTCATTCTGACGGCACCCATTCACTGCAGAGCATCCATTGCTGAGACACTGATGCAATGCTACATTTCTCCAAATCTGATCTGATGATTAAAAAAAAGAATCTTGAGTGGCCTGAGGGTGAATACATTTTCACACAACTATTTCTTTAATATTAATACTTTGCTGTTAATATTAGTTTATATCATTATTCATTTATATTTTTTAATATAAAAAAATGATTCTATTACAACTAATATGTGATTTTGTTTTTTTGTTACACCAGGATTCCTGCTGTTCTTCCGGGGATTTGTTAACTATTCCAGAGTGCGCAACATGGCAGATCATTCCATGTCTACCCTCCCTCGAACCCGAGTTCTTTTTATCTATTAGGTAAATCTTTTTTTTTTTTTTAGATGGGTTAATGTGTGTGCATTGCATTTGGGGAAAATAAATTAAAAGACAACCTTTCAGTGATTTAAATGATTGTGGACATGATATTAAATTGAAGGTGAAGTGTTTTCTCTTTTTTTGACTTTGTGAATAGATTAAAATCTCAGGATAATTGCAAAATGAACAAAACGGCAAAGTCAAAGAGAACCGCCTACAGCTTTTTTGAATCTTCAGGATCTAAACAACAACAGTGCAAAGAACACCTCTGCTTCAGACGCCCTGGCACTTCTCAGTTATTTGCGTAATGCAACTCTTTACATTGGCATTTTTTACTAAAGCTTTCGAGTTCCTCCAACCATTTATCAGTGCTTAATACAGTCGTACAGTATACATTCATTATGCAGTTATAAACTACTTACATGTGCATGTGCTCCAGTTAGCGGTGAGGCCATCGAGAATCTGCTTTAGTAAAATTCCCCGTTTGTTTCTGTGGGTTTTCTCTTTAATTTGTGGAAAAGTTGTAATTTTACTTTGTGAGTAAATCTAGTATCTGAACTTTGTGAACTAGAACAAGAGTATGTATATACAGTCTACGAGAAGAGAGATATTAAACGTTATAAACATGCACTTTCAAGATGCAGATGGCAGGTCCTTGTAAAGCGAGAAGCATATTAAGGCAAAGTTCATTCAAGAATATGTCGGCTTGTTTTAAATTATTGTCACAAAACGGACCAACATACTCTTATTATATAATAGGTTAGCTTAGACTCATAGCAGTTCAATATAAACGGCAAACTGATTCAGAATGAAAGCACACCTGATTATGTAATGCGCTTAATCAATCAGTAGGAATTACAGAATATCTTATGATGCCAAATGTAGCAGTAGTTCTTTGATCTTTTAATTTTTATTGAAGGCTTCAGTTTGGGATAGTGCTTCTCGATGTGTTGTTTGTGATTGGTATGTTTTACACTTGTCAAGTAACTTAATAAATGTAACATCTATGGCAACACCACAGATCACTCGTGCGTTTGTCATTATTATTATTATTATTATTATACACTAGCACTTTCCAGTTTGTGGTCCGTAAGATTGTGATGTTTTTGAAAAGCCTCTTATTCTCATCATTGCTGCTTTTATTTAGTAGTAATGTTGTGAAGGATTATTTAGGGTTAGATTTGTTATTAATTACATGATGTGTAATTGATGCATCAGTTTTGGCTGAGATATTACCCCCCAAATAATCATGTCACTGTTCGATGAGAATGGACATTACAAAAAGTAGCTTTAGAAAGAAATTTTTTTTTTTTCAACATCGCATGATAATAAACGAATACTGAAATATGAAATTATCATTCAAAAAATTCAAATCCACAACAGTTCTGCTTGAATTTTGGATCTTTTTCTATTGAGCAAAACCAGACGATATTGTGTCTGAAATTTAACGCCATATTAACTTTATTGAACTATTGTATAAAATCAATATCACTTTTGCAGTTGTTCAGATATTTGGGAAAACATCGCTCTTGCTCGTGTGGGATTGGTAAACTATATCATTTTATATAGATATGACTTTTTTTGGCCTCTTATATTTAATTTTAGAGGCATGTAATTATGTTTTAATAGGCTGCATCACATTCGTCTGCATCAATCCTATGATGATGACTTTTTGCATGAACGCCTTAATCATTTTAACGCATTATTTTTTCCACCAATTTAACACTAAATCAACAGCCCTAATATTAACACAATTTAAAATATCAGTTTTCTATTTAAATCAATTTTAAACTGACACGCAGCTGTATTTTCAGCATCATTCCTCCAGTCGTCAGTGTCACATGATCTTCAGAAATCAGTATAATATGCTGATCTGCTGCTCGAGAAACAACTTTGAAAATCTTTGATTAATCGAAAGTTCAAAAGAAAAGCATTTGGATCAATTGAATGCATCCTCGAACCCAAAAATTGATCTTATTCACCCCAAACTTTAGAAAGCTTGTGCTTGTGTATCTCGCATACTGAGGATCATTTTTTAAAATCAATTATATGTGTTAGTAAAGATTATCTATAATTTGTTGGTTTAGTGTCTTACCTATTGTTTTATAATGATAGCAAATATAGTAATATTCACCGATTATTCATTTGCAGTTATTATAATTTTACATGAATCGACACAGTACAGGTCAGTGAGGAGATTTATTGCATGTAACATGATCCAGAAAGGTTCAGATTTTGTGTTTGTGAAAAGAGAAATGAAACAAGTTCAATCAGACACACATTACTATATGTGACCCTGGAGCACAAAAGCAGTGTTAAGTTAATACATTAATACATTGTATCAAAATTTCAAAATTAATCAAAAAAGTCAAAATTATTGATTTTTCTTTTATGCCAAAAATCATTAGGATATTAAGTAAAGATCATGTTCCATGAAGATATTTTGTAAATTACCTACTGTAAATATATCAAAACGTAATTTTTGATTAGTAATATGCATTGCTAAGAACTTCATTTGAACAACTTTAAAGATGATTTTCTCAATATTTAGATTTTTTTGCACCCTCAGATTCCAGATTTTCAAATAGTTGTATCTCGGCCAAATATTGTCCTATTATCCTAACAAACCACACATCAATGGAAAGATTATTATTATTATTCAGCTTTCAGATGATGTATAAATCTCAATTTTGAAAAATTGACCTTTATAACTGGTTTTGTGCTTATCAATAAGAAAAAACCATGAACTGTCATTTGAGGTTGTGAACTCAATTCACTATTTAAAAATAAAAATAGGTTACTACTATAGTATATTTATTCTATATATTGTTTTTTTCAGTGCATATATAAATAGTAAGTTTTGACGTAGTTCCATCTACGGGTTAGTAAATATTTGTGGTTATAACTTTATATTCACATTTTAAGTTTATATATACAGATGAACATTTATATATTCAGAATTTACATTATTTCCTGTTTGGCTCCTCATATTTATATATTAAGATTTCTTTTACTTTATATGTTATGTAATTTATATATTAATATTTTATTTTGACAATGTAAGAATTTGTTTCATTCTAATATTTGAATAATACTTGTTTAAATAATTTGTTTAACTATCTTTTATTATATGGGTCAATTACAGATCTTTTACAAATCTTTAACAGTGCCGCAGGATCTTAAGAAATGTAATCTTTGAAATAAAGTTGGTTGACTCTTTGGAAAACAAAGTCTTTTCAAATTTGCTTTAACCACTATATTTACATTTAGTCATTTAGCAGATGCTTCTATCCAAAGCGACTTACAGATGAGGACAACAGAAGCAATCAAACCAACAAAAGAGCAACAATATGTAAGTGCTGTGACGAGTCTCAGTTAGCTGAACGCAGTACAGTTTTTTATTTTTTAAAATAATAAATAAAAAGAAAGACAAGTAGATATAATAGAAAAAGAATAGGGAACGCTAGTGTTAGATGGTCTTTAAAAAAATAAAATAGAAATGTATAAAATAATAGAAAATGCTAGTGTTAATTATATGACTATAATTTGCCATACAAAGGTTTTTCTGCCCTTTTATACATCTGTTTATCCTGTTACACATTTGTTACATTGTCATTACGTTGTCACATTGGCACATTACAGCCTTTTTGAAAATAAAGGTTTCTTTTTTCAAATATGCAACCAACTTGATTACAAAGATTATATATTTTAAGAACCTGCACTGTTAAAAGACATTTTAAAAAATGTGTAATTGACCCATATAATAAACATATCACTACTGTCAGGGACCAGTATAAATTATTGGGTCTCAGGTGGATATTACTATACTTGTAAAAATAAAGTTATTTGGTAACACTTTACAATAAGGTTCATTAGCTAACATTAGTTAATTACTTCAGTTAACATGAAGAATACTTCTTCAGCATTCATTAATCTTAATTTCGACATTTACTAATGTATTATTAAAATCAAAAGTTGTGCTTGTTAACATTGATTATCGCACTGAATTAACATGAATGACTATTTTCATTAACATTAACAAAGATTAATAAATACTGTAATGTATTGTTCGTTGTTTGTTCATGTTAGTTAATACACCAACTAACATTAACTAATGGAACCTTATTGTAAAGTGTTACCAGTTGTTTTATTAGCATGGGCCTCTTTGGGTCACTTTAGACTAAAATGTTTTATTTATTTTGCTTCATCGGAATGAGATGACACTTGTTGACTTTTGTTGCATAAGCTATTTGAACACACACAAAAATCATAGACACGATTCAGATATGTTAAAGTGCTGAAAAATAAAAAGTAGGTAACACTACGCGTTTAATGTTTAGTTGACCAATCAGCGGAAAGGGGCGTTCCATTCCCGCCCACATGCAGAGTGTGAAAATTCAAGACTTTTATTCATTTTCTATCCCTGAATTTAATATTGAAAAATCAAGCGGAATTCTTAATGAAAAAAATAATTTTCTTATTTTTCTGTTTTATATATATATATATAAATAAAAAGAATGGACAGAAGATATCCTGGGTCATAAAATCCCCCCAAAATTCTAAATAATCAAAAAATATTATTGAACAAAAATATATTAGACTGATTTTCCTGAAAAACAAAAAGTTACATTTCAAAGATTCGGGCACTTTTGACTGCAAAGGTACCGAGTGAGACCCAAAAATGAAGAGGCTCAGAGGGGGAAACCGATGCCTTGCATTGGACAACGAGTTCTGGGAGCAAACAAAAGTGATTTTGTACCTGGTCATCATAAAATACAGCTTGCCACGGCAACTTATCTTTTTAACTATGTCCAGGTTTAAAGCAGCACTATGTAACTTTTTCTCAAAATGTGCAAAATGTATATAATGAGCGAGTACATCATGAATTCATCTTCCAAACTGCGTTTTTGTCTTATTCCGAATCACTACGGTACACTTATAATAAGTACTTATATTTGGACTATTGTAGGCTGGTCGGGTCGTCACCGCTGCGGAGGAACTTATACCTGCGTGAATCGCCAGAGACATGAACTTAGAGAAGTAGCTCCGGTCAGAATGTTCTTCCGTGGAATGTGTGCAGTTCTGTTTATTAACCGCTAGAGCGCCAAAAGTTACTTAGTGCTGCTTTAAATATTAATTGAATTGAATAGTGCTGCTTTAAATATGAAAAACTGAAAATTGTTTTAATTGATTAGCATTCTAAAAATACCATTTTATTTAATATATCCCGCCTCTTTGTTGCTTCTCACCCCATAAGAGCTGAGATAATGTCAATTTTGACAACACATCACATGTTGAAATGGCTGAATCGTTCCACCCCATCCACCCACCTTTCCATGCATTTGACTTCTGATAACACGACAGGCCACTCCTGACACTGTAGGGTCTAAGAGAAGATTTTATTAGACATGTTGCAAAAGTTCATGTAAATACATCTGTTTATTTGTATCATATATATCTGAATGGAAGAGCAAAGTGAAAAGTGCTGCTCAGATATGGATTAGAATTTGAAAATGAGTGTTGATCGCTAAATCTGTACCACACAATGCAATGCTAAGCAGTCTGAAGCTGAATATATCATCAGATTAAACAAGATGCATTAAAGGAACACTCCACTATTTTTGAAAATAGACTCATTTTCCAACTCCCCTGGAGTTAAACAGTTGAGTTTTACCGTTTTCGAATCCATTCAGCCGATCTCCGGGTCTGGCGGTAGCAC
>NW_015505649.1:577750-625315 GCF_001515645.1 Sinocyclocheilus grahami
TCTATTCAGATTCAATGATCTATGCTAAGCTAAGCTAAAAGTGCTACCGCCAGACCCGTAGATCGGCTGAATGGATTCGAAAACGGTAAAACTCAACTGTTTAACTCTAGGGGAGTTGGAAAATGAGCCTATTTTCAAAAATAGTGGAGTGTTCCTTTAAGCTTCTACAGAAGAAATGTAAAATATTCTGATCTTCTCTTTTTTCCCCTCTCTTGAATATATATACCTTTGCCGACTGTTAGGACAAGCACAGTTTTAGATTGTACAAATTGAAAGCAATATATGTTTGGCACTGAAATAACAGACTGCAACAATACAGGCGAGTAGAAATTCCCAGAGAGTTAAAACCCTGCTCCTGCACCACAGTTTTGACTGATTAAACCAAGACAGGTCAAGGTTAGTTTAATATGGGTTAGTCTGGACCTGATAAAAAAAAATTACAAAATGTACACTGTCATACAGGATCTAGAGTTTGTACTGCAAATATAAATGAAGTGGGCCTGAGTTGATGTTTGGTGTCGCTAAGTGTGATTGTACTGTATCTGACAATTCAAATCATCTGTCTGTATGAATCCAGAATGTTATAGGTACTGTAATCTGCATTCATTGTTTTGGTTGTATACTGTGGCATTACTATGTAAGCCAAGGAACAAAGATGACAAACATAAAAACAAAACCGACAAAAACACGTTTCACATTGCATAATTCCTATATGAATTAATAGGTGGATTTTATAATAAATGGCTTTCTTAGACACAAATACACCTTCGCTGCAGAGCAAATCTAAACCAGCCCCTTTTAAAGTACTTACAAGGAGTGAAAGTGCTCGATTTGCATTTCTAAGCATAAAAATAATCGTCAGACTCATCTCCATGTCTCATCGATAAGGATCACTTTTCACACTAACGATGACAAAGCAGCCAAAAAAAAAATAATGCAGTTTTTTTTTTAAATTACAAGTGCAAGTGGGTATAAAAGTACAATCAACTATGAAGAAGTAGTGCTGGATGTCTGGTTCGGACGAGTCAAGAAAATGGCTAAAAAAGGAAAGAAGCTAAAAAATAAAAAAGGCACATATTTTCCCTTTTTCTGTATATATGTAACTCTGTTAATGACATGAGTTGTTTTAAAACAGTGTAGATATGCTGTCATACAAAAAGTATTTCATTTTCAAACCAAGCTGAAGCCATTATATCTCTGTACATGTTATTGAAATGATTATTTCAAACTGTTATCATCTGAAGTTAAAAAGTAGGATACTCTGATTAGACTATATAATCTGCGCATACTGGACTGTAAGTGCTGCTTTGCTGCATCTGTTGCAAAAATAAGAGACGTGTGGAACACTACATAGTAAGTGACCTTAGACAATTAGCTTTCATCTACTAATAGTTGATGCTGGGAGTCAAACACCTGAGACGACATGTATGGGATAATCTATTCGTGGTTACGTAAATTTCAACAGTTCAGCCGTTTGTTAGCTTTTTTTTTAGAACCTCTAATTACCCGTCTCTTCCTCCGACTCCACTGTACTGTGGTCAATCATGGAGTTGTGTGCTGGGTTGCATACGGTCCTCTCTCTCACACGCCTCCGCCTCCTTCTGCTGTCACGGTGGAATGGGAGTGAGGGGACGGGGTGGACGTTTAAGGCATCGTGTCCTGCTGCTGGGAGGAGCTTCACTTCTGGTGAAACAGCAGCGATTTGACACTCCCAGCTTTGAATTTTGGTAACTGGTTGCTGATGATCTCCGCCAGCATTTCGGGAAACTCCACGCTGAGGGATTTATTCACAAAGGTGTAGAAACAGAAGTTCAGGAGTCCACCCACCATCTGAAGACATACAGAGGGGTTAGAGATGTGAAACAGCATTTGTGATGCACTTTACTTTCGAGTGAATCCCCAAAGTAGGGCGATTTTATGATATTAATATCATTTTTCTTTGCACACATTTTCTCAGTTTCATTAAAAGTGAAGGAAGTTCATACATTTTGAAAAACTATTATGAAACTGAACATAAACTGCCATTCAAAAGCTTAGGATCATTGACATTAACTAATTTGATTCAGCACGGATGCATTAAATTGATCCAAAAAGCTAATGTTTCAAATAAATGCTGTTCTTTTAAACTGTGTATTCATCGAATATGAAGCAGCACAAATGTTTCAACATTAATAATAATAATAATAATAATAAAATGTTTCTTGAACAGCAGATCAGCATATTAGAATGATTTCTGAAGATCATGTGACACTGAAGACTGGAGGAATGATACTGAAAATTCAGCTTTGATCACAGGAATAAATTACATTCTTAAGTATTTTACAATAGCAAACGGTTATTTTAAATTGTAAAAATATTTCACAATATTTCTGCATTTTTGATCAAACATATGCAGCCTTGTGCATAAGAGTCTTCTTTCAAAAAATAAAAAAATCAGGCCTGTTATGATTTCACGTCTCATGATTTCATGTCTTTAAACTACAATAATAATTTATGCAATAAAAAGGCAAACCATAGACATTTGCTCTGTTCCAAAATCTAGAGAATTGCCAAAGCAGGCAGCATCATTTATGGACACTCCTGAGGTGAAGACTGTTCTCACAAGATAAACATCAAAATTATATGCTGGCTAATATATGATACCAAGGTTTGGCAAAATTCTAAGGTAGCATTCTTTGCTTCACTGCTTTGCAGTGAAATAAATCCCAGTAGGAATTACAATTTTTAAGTAGCAATTAAAAAATATATAATTTAATGAAAAAGACTAAATTTGTTTATGCAACTGGCCCCTGATATGGTGACCCTAGTGACATGTGTTTTTATGCTTATTAGAGTATTACGTCTTTAGCTTAGGGACATACAAAACTCTACTGGGATCAATTGTTGATCTGAGTCTCTAGAGTGATATTAGTATGTCGTGCAGAGTTGCTTCCTATGCACAGCGTTCCAAATGAGTCCATCTCAGTTGGGATGCCGCTTTAGCAAGAGCAGCTCACTAGGGTTTGGAGCAGAGCCATAGTTTTCAAAGAGCATTATTTAGGATAAACCATTACATCATGCATGGAGTCCAGTAGCTTAGTGAGCTGATAGAACCGTTGCCAGTTCTTGCTGGAGTTCTCCTCTCTCTTCACAATGGCCTTGCCCAATTCTTTAATGTAAGACATACGTAGCTCCTCAAACACTGACTGGCTCTTCAAACCATCCTTCGGCACTGAGAAAGCACAACAACACACAAAGGTTTCGTTACAGTCCTCTGTAAAATGAAGCCATTTGACATCAAATGAATTCATCTGGATTCTCAGGGAACCTGAAACCATACGGATCAAGCATGAATGGCTTCTAAAGAAGGTCACCTGTGCTCAGGAGCAGAAGGACTTTCATGCACAGGTACTCCTCGTTGGACACTTGCAGTCTCACAAACTCATTGGAGATCTTCAGCATCTGTTCACACTGATCATTCATGTAGGGCAACCTCATCCTCTCTCTGCAGACGGACACACAAGACTTGCTTATTAGGCTTTTGTGGGCAGTTAAAGGAACATTTCTCCTAAAAATTCAAATTTGCTCACCCTTAGGCCATCAGAGATGGAGATGAGTTTGTTTGGTGATTGGAAGAGATTTGGAAAAATTTAGCATTGCTTCACTTTCTCGCCAATGGATCCTCTGCAGTGAATGGGTGCCGTCAGAATGAATTAGAGGAAGTATTATTATGGACTGGTATTTTGTCCAGAAGCATTAAAGTAAAAAAAAACAAGCAGCTTTTGGCTTCTCAAGACATTAACTGATGGACTGGAGTGCTGTGGATTACTTGTGGATTATTGTGCTGTTTTTATCAGCTGTTTGGACTCTCATTCTTACGGCACCCATTCACTGCAGAGGATCCATTGCGGAGCAAGTGATGTAATGCTACATTTCTCCAAATCTGATGGAGAAACAAACTCATCTACATCTTGGAAGGCCTGAGGGTCAGTGCATTTCACAACCGACGATAAACGTCTGAGCGTGTGAGAGAATTTGTTGTCTACCGCTGCTCTTCTCGGTGGATTTTGATTTACGGTCCATGTTTTTATAGTTCATCAGCTAGAAAAAAAAAAGGTTCTGAAAGTGATTCCAAAAATAGTTGTGGTGTGAACTATTCTCATAGAATTAGAATGATTATTTAACACTTTACAGTTATCGTTATCATTATAGTTTCCATGGTGTGAGCGTCTTTTTAAACTGCCAGAGAGATTATTAAAGCAAATGGCCTGTTAAATGAGATACATACTCATTGATGACCAGGTCTGGCGCGAAACACAGCATGTTTCCATTACACTGCTGGTATGACCTCCAGCCTAGTCCAAAGGACATGAGGAAGAGCCAGGAACACTGCAGGAGGGTCATCTGATCATCCAGGTGAAGGTTCCTAAACCCTAAAAAGAGCAAAATTGAGTTTTTAGTACATGCTGTACATGGCTTTTTGAAGACCTTTTTTTTATTTTTACAAAATGAGATTTAAGACAAATTATAAATGAGGTGTTGTCCTTTTATTATTTCTCAGACAAAATGCTGCACATTGAAAAGTCAAATAACAAAACCAAATAAATTAAATGGAATCCCAAATCAAATATTTTTACAAAATGAGATTTAAGACAAATTATAAATGAGGTGTTGTCCTTTTATTATTTCTCAGACAAAATGCTGCACATTGAAATGTCAAATAACAAAACCAAATAAATTAAATGGAATCCCAAATCAAATAAATACAAATAAAATAAATCTCTTCATATAAACAAACTAAGGCTTTGCCAGTGCTCTTTCCATTTCAAATTAGAGGCAAGCACAACATTTTAATCACGATCCAAACAAAGATGTTACAAACATGCAGCAGGAGCAGTTTTTGATTTAAATTAGATTGTATAATTTAAAGCAAAAACAGAATGGTCTCACTTCAGCGTGTGAAAATACACTACATAAAATACATTTTATGCAGATTCACTCTCTGACAGCAGGTGGCGCTTATGGAACAGCAGCGATACATCGTTTCCTCAGTTACTGCTGTAAACAAAGCAGTGCTCAGCTTATAAACACTGCTTTAATATGCATTATGCAGAGGCAGGGTGAAAAGAAAATACATTTAAACTTTCCTGAAGACAGTCAGTTCCCCTCAGAGATACACTCATATAAACCCCCACCCTCAACTGTCTCCACCCTCGCGATGTATTTTAACATTTCATTGCGGTGCATCGTTACATCCCTAGTCTCAAGATGTACCTGGCAGAGCTTTGGCCCATTTGACCGCAGAGATGACCTGCCGGCCGCCCAGCCTGTTCAGAGTGGTCATAAGGCGGGTGGAGGTGTCAGGGATGGTGCTGTCGTATCCGGCGTAGATGGTGTCCGGCTCGATGGCCTTTAACAGTGACAGCATGGTGGGCACCACCTGGGGCATGGGTTTGGGCACCAGTGCCCGAGGCTCAGGCAGCGGAGGAAGATTGTGCTCTGGAATTGACGGCTGCTGGATTACCTTGCCGAGATTACGCCCCTTCTTGGTTTTACGGGCTGAGCGGTGAATGAGCAAAGTTTACGACAGTCAGTTTTCAAACTTCATGCATTTCCCTTGATTGAATTTAAGTTTTGTTATACATCTAAACTGACATGTGGGGACACACTGGTGTAATTATGCAACAAGTGTAACATTTCGTGTTACCCTCTAGGTTCATGCCTGCCATGAGGCATTTGCGGTAACGACAGGCAGGGCAGTTCTTCCGGCGGATTTTGTCAATGATGCAATCGTTCCGTCCAGCACACAGGTAATTGTGTTGCCCTATGAGAATAAAGAATGGTGTGGATTAGACAGGATGCCTCAGGAGTTCCTCATCATGCACAGCTCCACATGAGCTGTCTAAAACTGTCCTGAAACCAACTGCATTGTTTTTAATTGCTATTTTTTAAATGCAGAGCCGTAGTTCGTATAGTTCAAATATATGCACTTAAAATACACACAGATTAGCTGTAAAATCCTATTCATGTTGTCTGTCTGATATTATCAGAACACATTTTCTCTGTCAGGCACAGATGTATTTCAACACCCACAGGATAAAAAGCATTTTGACCCATGAAAGACTCAGTACGAGTCGCTCGAAATAGACATGCAGTGAGAAAGTCAGGTCACACTAGAAGGACGTGTCTCTAAATCTACCTAATCAGGTAAAGAAAGACAGAGGCAAATAATCACATTTTAGTTACTAGCAAAAAACACTTGCGTCGTGCCTGGCGTCACATTGTGCCACGTGTATGATAGGGCCCAAAATGTGTCAGAACTTTCTCACCTTCAACTGCTCTCTTAAAGAAGACTTTACAGCTTCCGCAGGTGAGGACTCCATAATGGCAGCCTGAAGCTTCATCAGAGCACACGAGACAGCTCTTGTGTGTGCCGGACTTCCCGGCAGCTGAGGATGTGGCGGTGCGGTCTTCAGGTCTGAAAACACACAAACACAGGGATGCGTGTATATTAGCTAACAGGAATAATACCGTTTAAAGATTTTGAATAATAATGAATTAATATGGTTCAGCAGGAATGGCAAGAACTAACCATCAGCACACATTCTCTTTTATCTTCATCTTTTTACAAACATAGTAATATAAGTAGTTTCAGCCCGCTCCTATGCCAATGCAATAAATTATGCAACATGAGAATGAGGATGTGAGACTGGCCACCAGGGGGCGACGGCTGAACGACGGCCTAAACGTTTAGCACTGCTCCACACTGAGCCACATTTGCAACGCCTACACATGCATTCAGCGTGAGAGAAAGACTATGAGTAGAGAATATGAGTAGGGCTTCACAGTGTTGTAGACGCATGCAAATCTATCAAGTGAAGCAGAGCGAAAAGGAGGAGAGGACAGTTGCATATCCTCTTTAGACAACATGTTTCCCTCTAACAGATAGCAAATGCCAGACAAACCGCTGTCATATCAATATGATTTTCAGTCTAAATTTTAAACTTTTAAACGTTGCGGGCTATAAGTGCATGGAAACATAGCTATGAGTCAACTGGTAGAGATTTTGCTGTATCATTTGTAATAAAGTACATACATTTGCATGACTATCAGCAGACAGGACTGCTTTACCGTATTCACATGCGAGGGAAACAAAGAAACACAGCGTGAAAATACAGAGTGAGACGTGTTACAAACAAATCTAAACATGGCAGGTCTTGTTAGGCAAAAAACAAACATCACAACTGGCAAGATCCAACTGATGTGTGTTTAATATTAGTTTGACTTCATATTAATTTTATCTAGTGTTACAAAATGTGAAGTTGTTTTTGCTCAGATGCCTGATTTATTGCTTTGTTATCAATAATCTTATCTTTTGGTCTGCGTTTCAAGTAAATAAGTTCCAAATAAATAATTGAATGAGATACCCGTCATTTGTGTTAGTTATTTTATTGATATTACTAGACGTACTACATGGTTATACAATATATAAAAGTATATATATATTAGATCAAAAGGGTGCTTCTACTAAATAATGAGCAAAGGGCCTGAATACTTAGGACCATGTGATATTTCAGTTTTTCTTTTTTAATAAATCTGCAAAAATGTCAACAATTCTGTGTTTTTCTGTCAATATGGGGTGCTGTGTGTACATTAATGAGGAAAAAAAAAATTAACTTAAATGATTTTAGCAAATGGCTGCAATATAACAGAGTGAAAAATTTAAGGGGGTCTGAATACTTTCCGTACCCACTGTGTATATATATATATATATATAACTCATCTACTTAGTCACAGCATGCATTTTATTGCCCTTTAAAACTAAAAACACAAAAAAATGTTTTTATAAAGACCTGTAAAAGAAGCAACCTGTGCATGCACGCTTGAAGTTTTAGTAGCATCTTGTCATACCTTTCAAGCTCAACCTGATCTCTATCACCTAGTAAACATTTTAATAATAGTTTTAGTCATAATTGTCTGTTCCAGGGCTTTTCAACAGTTGGCCCGCAGGCCAGCACTGCTCTATTCAGTGAGCGAGAGCATTATGCATCATTCAAACACCACCACCTGTAACAGAAATGATGAGAGGATGTAGGTCTATTAGGGTGGAACTAGCGCTGCAACAAAGAAATTGATTAAACTAAAGATTATTAGAATGATTAACTGACTAATCATCGCTTATTTCACTGATTAATCAGTAGACTCCGATCGATTATTCCACTTTTGCAAATTGTTAAAATACTGATATTCTATACATATTCATATAGAGCTGCCTTACAGCAGAAAATCAAGTTGTAATTCTAACTGAAAGTGACACTGACACTATTTTTTCATGTTTAATAATGTGATGCTGCTTGCTTTATTGCAGTCTATTGCATAAAGCGTCGTATAAATAAACGTGAATTAACTTTACTGTAGTGCCGATTGCAGAGCTGGTGCAAGCATTCACATCTCTACAATCAGATGCTTCCTTAACTGCTGTTTTCTCACCGCTGTCATTCTTGATTTGTGTATATTTTGTTATTGAAAGCACTGAGCATGTACTTGGGGCAGTCGTGGACTAATGTTTAGAAAGTCGGACTTGTAACCCAAAGGTTTTTCCTTTAACGGAAGAACGAAAAAGTCAATTTATCTGGGCCACACGGCAGCATTTTGTGTTTATAGTTTTATAAAGCTTTCCCACACTGGTTCGGCTTCATTTGAACGTCTCCTAAGCTTCTTCTATTGGATTGCAGCCGGGAGGGCTGAATTACAGTCTGGTCACACTATACACACTACACACTGGTCAAACCGCGCTACTGCAGGCCCTTACATTAGGTCATTTGAGATCAAACGACTATTCAAAAACAATATTATTTGTC
Source organism: Sinocyclocheilus grahami (assembly GCF_001515645.1). Lineage (NCBI taxonomy): Eukaryota > Metazoa > Chordata > Actinopteri > Cypriniformes > Cyprinidae > Sinocyclocheilus > Sinocyclocheilus grahami. The sequence goes on from NW_015505649.1 coordinate 586,591, forward strand.
AACTATTTTTTTTATTGTCGACGTTGTTGATAATGTCAACTAATCGTTTCAGCCCTAGAAGCTACGATAGATTGCTGCAGGAAAAAAAAACACTAATATTTATAAAAGTTATGATAATAACTATGATATTTGATTAAATATGATAATGATAATATGATACTTTGATTAAAACTTTTGAGGTCATTTTTTATAAATGAGACATGCATGGATTAATTTTTCACAATAAATATGACATGAATTTAGAAAATAGACGAGGTGGATTTTCTTTTCATGTCGACTTTAAATATAAATCGGCCCGTCTTTGCAATGAAGAGGAATTTGAGTTTGAAAATGAATAGATACTCGTGGCTAAAATCCCACTCTCTTTATTTTCTGTTTACTTATTTATAGACTGCATTTGATGGCCACAAAAGCACGTGACTTCCTCAACATTACATATCCATCTGCTAGTGATGCATCGATCTCTACATTCCCTTCTATCTATTGATCACAGTGGGCTGAAAATCTCACATTCAGTTTGGTTACAGGGCAACATTTTAGTTGTCAGATGCTAGATTAGTCTATTTGTTGTAATGTCTTCATTATACCTTAAAAGGCACATAAATGATATTTTGCAAAAGGTTGTGGGTTTTAATCATCATCTTTATGACAGAAATGCCTAATTCGTGGCTGAAGTCTCCCAGGATCGGAGAGCAAAAGCAGCAATAAAAAAAAGGAAATAGCACCTACCCTGAGGAGAAACACATGAAAACAGAAAGAGGAAGTTGAGCATGCCATTGCTGTGTCTGATATTTTTGCCTTGCCATAAGACACAGCCTCATGAATAAGGCAGCAAGTACAAACACACTGCATTTTACACATCAATTCTTAAAATAAAACTATAAATTGTTTCATGAATATATGATCACAACACGAGAAGCTCTTTCTTTCCTTTTTGCACAGATAACTCACTATGTTTATGAAAAAAGGAAAATGTGGGTCACATTTACTTTCCAACCAGTCTAACCACATTGGTTTGCTCAACCCGAAATACAGTTACATTATCTGCATTCTTCTCAATGCAAATGTCACAGGGTTCAGAGAGTAATCATTAGTGCACAATGAGGAAAATAGTGAGGAAAAGACATTTTATAAATACTATTACACAGGCAAGTGTGCTGTTGTATATGAATATCAGCAGATTCAGCACAGCTGTCACATGATTTCAGCGTTTCCCACAAACTTACACTTTATTTGTGGTGGCACTTCCCCCATTGGGAGGGGGGGTTGTTTTGTTTTGTATTATAATCAGGGCTCGACATTAACGCTTCTCCGCTTGTCCGGGACAAGTGAATGTTTTGGACAGGCAAGTAAAAGAGAACTTGACTTGCCCAATCGGACAAGTAACTTGAAAATGTCAATACCGAAAACAATAACAACTGCCTTTATTTGTGACACAGCCTTAGTTATAGGGGTGTGTGATATATATCGTTTGCGAGAATATCGTAATTGTTGTTTTAACGATGTGTGATTTGACATTATCGAGTATATTGCAAAAATCAACCATTACACACCTACAGACTGCACGCATATATTAGGCCTACATAAAGAAGTCTAGTAGGTTAGACTAGTACATGTGTGCGTTCATTCACTGCAAGATTCATTATTAAAATGCATGAAGAATGGTCAGAAAATTCGGGGGGTAATTTATATATTTATATCATTTCATATAGTTAAACAATATCACACGAAGATCGAGCGCCGTTTTTTTGCTCCAAAAATCAGCATGATTACAAATGTGATTTTATACAACAGTTCAATAAGTTACTATTAAGAGACTTACGTTTTAGACACCATATATTGCCTGTTTTTGTTCTATTTCGCCAACAGAAATCATTCTAAACACAGCCACAGCACTGTTTTACGTCTCTGAGCAACATGACGGTGTTTCGTTCCTGAATGAATCAACCATTTAAATGATTCAGTTCAATCGCAGTGACTCGCTTATTAACAGTGACTTGATGCCACCTGCTGGCGGTTTTAATTTCACATTTAAATAATTATTATTTTTTATATATATAATTTCAAATATCCGTATTCAACGTTTTATGTATCGAAACATTATTTATTCATTTTGTAACTGCAGGTTAAAGCATTCCATGTCCCTCAGAGCCACATTAAACAGTGGGTAAATAGATCTATTCCACTTCAGATGCAGCTTCTGTGTTTCCTCTGCATTGCAGAGATGAATTTTGTTGATACTGATTTAATTTTATTATTTTGTTTATTATTTTATTTTAAAAGAAAAATCTAACTAAAACTAAATGTGACATGCAAAATCTACTACGTATACTCTATAAACACTATACTTTGTTTTGTATAACTACAATAAATAATTATATTTATAACTCAATTTAAATTGATTTTTTTCTCTCTGGGCAAGTAAATTTTATACTCTTGACAAGTAAATGACAAATGTACTTGTCCGAAGGACAACCACATGATAATGCTTAATGCCAAGCCCTGACTATAATACTAAAAATAAAAAAATGCTCCAATGCAAATATTTCAAATTGCGAAGAAATTTATTTACATAATTAAACATGTCCCCCACACCACATCTCTACTTTTTATAACACATTTAGCACTTTTTTAACATACAATTTTACGGGGCTTTCTTGAAAAAACTTAATGGAAAATATTTTTCAATATTCATCTGGATTGAAGGAGCAGACAGTGAGTGCCAGAGTTAAGGAAGTTAACGTTACAGTCGATATAAGTTAGCCTATGTCAGGTTATCTGCAGGGTTTATAAAATCACATTTAAGGTTTTTTAACACCTTTTTTAAGATCTGCACAAATTAAATTAATACCTTATGAGCAATGTCTGTGGAATCATATTAAACTGTAATATGGCTGTAAAAAAAAAAACATGATTTACAGTTCAGATACAGGTTTTTACAAAAACAAAGTTTTATAAAATGCTCTTCGCATTTTTATAAAAAAAACTTCACATTTCAGCCTTTAAAACATTTTTCAGAAAAAGGATAAGTCAAGAATATCAATTATTATATTCATTTAAATATAAATGGTCTTTACATTTTTATTTTAGGGCATATTAGCCATCCACTGGTTCACATTTACAACTGTGCGTTTACTGCTTAAAAAAATACACATTTTCACACTGGTCTGAACAAAAACAGCAGACAGGCTGATTGAAAACGCACATTCATTCTCTGCCAGTAGGTGGCGCCTTTGGAACGGCAGAAATACAGCGGTGTCCCCAGTAACGACTACTTGACCAATTCTCAAACTAATTAATTAATAAGGGGGGGAAAAGTAGATTAAGAATCGTTCTGGAATCGGATTGTGACTCCCAGAATCGTAATCAGATCGGATTGTGAGGTGACTAAAGATTTCCACCCCTAGTAACGACTGTACACAAAGCAGCGCTGCGCTCATAAACGCTTTATCAGGGATTATAAGTAGGTAAAATAAAATTAAAATGCCATTGATACTTTTCTGAATATAGTCAGTTTCATTCAGAGACACATCTGAAATGTGACTGACTTTGAAATGTGCAGCGCTCAGATTTATTCAATGAAATCATAGCCTTTTGAAGTTTAATAGAGCCATATCGTGATTCTTGCATGAGTTTCGGACAAATTTGTGCAAATCTATTTGTGGTGGTCAATGTTGATATTGTGGCAGGCCGCCAGAAATAAATAAATGTATGGGAAACACTATGGGCCAGATTTACTAACAGCTTGCGCCACCGCAACCCGTCTTTTGGCATTAAAATAGTACTGTCAGGATTTACTAAAGACGCGCAGTGAAGAATTAGCTCTGAAAAGGCGTGGACACAGTTATTTTTGCGCCTGACCTTATTGAATATGCATTTTTAGGAGTTTCCCTTCCAGACGCAAAATGTATGGGAGAGAATTAAAATGAATCACACAACGTGATTTACAAACGTTTGCACTCGTCAAATTACTGGTATTTGCGACATTATTCAACGCTCCAAAAAAGCATGTCTTAAAGCAGACACTAATTTGCTCTGCTCATGGTAGATTGTGTTGGTCATTATGGAAATGATCTGACTGAGTCAGTGTGCTTTAATTTGTGCATTGTCAGTAAATAACCCACAGAAATTTCCACTCCCATTAGTGCTTTTTTGGAATTGCGCTCTCACGCTAATTTGCCCTGTTTAGTAAATCTGGCCCTAAGTGCCTTATTCGTTCATTATACTTTGGTTTGTCCTCCAGGACTCTGCATGCAAGCAGTATAGACTGCTTCATTAGTTACGACTGAGGTGTTTTAGTTGTGTTGCGCCTTTCTGCCAGCCTGCAGTGTATACACACGGGGTAATCTCTGCTCGGCCCAGCTGGGATTCAGAAGAGAAAGTAGGTCAAACCAATGGCACTCATAGCATTTCAGGCGGCTTGATCTCCGTGTGCTAAAGCACTTATGACACAGAGGTGATTTACATCCATTATCCACTTCTGCTGACTGTCAGGATTTCTGCTCTACAAGAACCGAACCGAGACGGTGAGAGAGCGAGTAAGCGAGAGAGAGAAAGAGATGAAAGAACGAAAGAGAGAGAGAGAGAGAGAGAGAGAGAGAGAACCTTAAACCTAGGTTGGCCGTTGTGACAAATATTTGCGATGACTAACTGGTCTGATATTCCTAATGCAGAGATGCTTTGAAATAGCTTCCCAGTAGCTGAAATAGCTTCCAGTGTAGAGGTCTGGGAAGTTGGTTTTCGGTAACTGAAACCAGTCAAAGCTGTTACTACATTGTATTTTTAGCACAGTTGGAATGTAGTATTGACTAAACAGCATTCAGGACTGGAACTATTCATTTTTATACTTTTTAATTACTAATACAGTTATATACTTCATAAGACAAGAAAATAATGGCATTGATTTATGTATTATGTTATTTAATGTTAAAGGACAAACTACCGACCACTGTGTAAAAGTCTTTAATGTCACTTTTGATAATTTTTATGCATCCTCAACATTATCAATCATACTATTAAAAAGTGATTTATTACAATTACTCAATTGAAAACAAAACACAATCAATGCTGTGGGTAATAAAAACAGTTTGTAAAATACAGTGTGTTATTTTCTTATGGCATCTGGTGCGTCTCTATGTTTGGCATTTGGAATGAAGTCTCTATGTTCAGCTACAAGTGTCATCCAAGCAAACTGCATCTGGCCAATGGAAATAAAAGCAACTGCGTTTTTGCATTGTAGTAATATATGCTTTTCGGCAAAAAAAAAAAAGCAGTCTGTTTTTGTATGAACATTATGTACAGTGTTTGCAGAACAACGTGACAGTCTCCATAAATTTCAAAGATCTACCTCAGGGTTTTTTTTTTTTTTTTCCTTTTTCAGAAAACCTATATTTTCACTAGTCCCAAGGTTCTCATTGTGGGACTGGTTATGCAGAGTTAAAAATATTCGGTGGGTGTTTGCTGGAGGGAGGAGAGGAGAGAGAGAGAGAGAGACTAGGAGGGGAAAGAGAAAACAAGCTACTTATTCACAGCTGCCTAAGAGCCGTACATGTTGAGTCATATAAAGCCAAGAACGATTTGAGCAAAGCTTTCAGGAAGAATTTCTGAGTCACTACAAATAAAAAGGGTTTGGCTCAATTAAATCTTCATTCATGATGGAGAGTCACACAGGAGATAAAAAACAAAAAAACAACATGCCGCAAAACAATTGGGGTGTGAACCGATTTTATGTTTGCGTGAGAAACGTGGCACCATTGACCCAAAACCAACCATTTTTGCCAAATAGCGTGCACACGACAGAGAGAGAAAGACAGACAAACAAAGAGAGCGAGAGAGACAGCTCCTGTCTAAGCTGGCTGCAAGACACTAAATGTCACACAGGTTGGGACGCAGTCGCAAACAACCCCGACTCCCACTCAAAACCTGCAGACCACAAAGGCCTGATAATCGAGCCCATATGTAAATTAAAGATGAAACCTCTCTTGTGTTTCACCATCTGTTCCTGCTCTCCGTGACTGAACCACGAACTGACTGCTTTTCTATCCAGAACCACCAGCTATTTAGATGATTTTATGGTGCACTTTCAAGTTATTGCTATGTTTTTTATAAAACATCTGACAACGTAATAGGCCAGATTTTCAGTCATTACCCTGTGATGTATTTGGCAGATAAACATTGTTTAGAGCCCAGATGGAACAGCATCTATTTTAATTTCGTTTGACATCCTAGTGAAACAGGATGTACAATGAGACAAAAATGGTTTTATCCATCGGGAACTGATTGTGAAAAAGTGAGTGTTACCACAAATGGAGCCAGGAGTGGTCACATAACTTAAGGAAGCTTTTTGACCAGGACGTGGAGGTTGAAGGTCAAGATCACCCTTGAGAGCATCTCAACATCTCTTATTGGTTATTTTACAAAGCTAAAGTTGTTTGCTGTTTTTGTTGTCCAACCTTGCTCCAGAAGAGCCACTTCCAGCAGAGTTTAGCTCCTGTAATTAAACACACCTGAACCGGCTAATCAAGGTCTTCAGGATCACTAAAAAACTTCTTAGCAGGTGTGCTGGAGCTAAACTGGCCTTCCAGTTATGAAAGTGGAGCAGGATTGAACCAGTGTAATTTATATACTATTATGGTACTTACTAATATTTTATTAATGTGCTTTCATTCTTAAGCCCCTTTCACACTGCGTGTTGATTCTGGAAAATTGATTCCGGGAACGGTCCCAGAATGGGGACCTAGCAACATTGCCAGGATCAGTCCCAGAACGAGCTCTTACTGAACAAAAGCCAGACCCAATGCCGTAAAGGGTGTGCCGTAGTGATGACGCACGTTACCGTGTAACTCTTTTACTGGGTGTTTTGAAGGCAGAGCAACATTTACAACGGAAAAATATGTACAAACTGTAATGAAGCAGAGATCAGGGAGCTCCTCACTATCCGCGCTGAAGCGGAGATCGTTCGCCAGCTTAGTGAAACGCGTCACATTACACGTCACATCGTAATGTCACGCGTAGGGCTACACAATTAATTGAATTTCTAATCATGATTATAATTATGGACGCCCCAATTACGTAATCGTTCAAAGTTTTTTCTTTCTACATGTTATCTTAAGGGTTTTTCCCATTATTTAAATTTTTGTTTTAGTATAACATTATAATACCATTCATATTTTTACTTTTTTATAATTTAAAGAAGAAACCAATCCGATGTTTAGTTGACATTTGAGGCTTAATACTACAGAAAAGCACTAAAAGTTTTTCAGTTAAGAGTGTTTTCAGCTTGTTTATTTTCATATAAAAATACGGCATGCAGTTGCATCATTCAATGTAAATTGTGATAATCCTAATTAATAAATCGCAATTACAATTTCAAGGGAATAATCGACAATTATGATTTTTGTCATAATCGTGCAGCTCTTATATATATATATATAATTTCTGTTTTAGCTTTAGTCTCAATATCTTTATTTTATTTCTATTTAGCTGTAAATTATTTTCCTTTAGTTTCCGTAAATGTATTTTATTTCTATTAATTGTATTTTAATTCTATTTAGAAATAATTTATTTTTTATTTCAGCTTTAGTTTCAGTAATTCTATTTTTATTAATTTTGTTTCTATTTAGCTGTAATTTATTTGTATTTCAGCTTTAGTTTCAGTGATTTTATTTGTATTTTATTTTTTTTTAGCTGTAATTTATTTTTATATAGCTTTGGTTTCAGTCATTTTAGTACTTTACCGTAAACTTTTTTTAAATTTCAGTTATTTGCGAAGGCTGCTGGTACAAATTTAAAACTTAAAAAACATAAACTTTTTTTTTTTAAGTGCATATTTCAGTTTTTTTTTCTTTATTTGTATTTTATTTCAGCTTTATTTCAATTCACGAAAATGTTTACAATTTTTAGTTTTGGTTAACAATAACAACACTGGACTGGCCACTTCTGTAAGCATTCATTAATGTTATCTACCACTGAAATACTGTGTAAACTATTGCCAAGATTTTAGAAAGGCTTCTTTACATACAATAATAGTCTACAGTACAAACAATGCCTAAATAGTTATTTGACTATTGGTTAACATTAAACAGTAGCATGTCATTTCAGACCCAGAGCCAGTTTATTTAGATTGATTTCTTTTGACTATAACAACTTCAATTTCCATGATGACATGCACTCATGAACTGATCATAATAAGACCAGGTACAAGTATTAATAAAGTAAACGGGTTGATTTCATTTTCTTGTTAACTAAGTAAGAATGCATAATGTTATCAGTGCTCTGATTACTGAAACAAGAAGTGAGGACACTGGCATTTGATCTGAACTCAATGACTCTAACATTAAAAAAACAATCTTATGTTTATTTTAAGCATGGAGCAAAAGCTGGATTAGGTAGGTGTGTCGCCAGTGGCCCGTTCACATGACACGTATGCAGACACTTCCTCAAAGCCTGTATGCTTGACGCGACATTAACAATCTATCAAACTGCTGCAGTTTTGGATAAGCAGGTTTCAGTTCGACCTGCTCTGTGGAGATCATCAGATACTGTATGTTTGTCACTTACATAGCTCCTTCAGAAGTACAGGTTTCTTCAGACTTCCTCAACTTACAGTAAACAAGACTGTTTTTACAGTAACAAAAGCAGCACATTAACAGATTACTTCCACAGAAATTCTGCCTTACTGTCATCAGGGTTCCCACTCTTTCATGAACACCAGATTCAAGGACTTTTTAAAGCACCATTTATTTTATATCAAGCACCTATCAAATTCACATCCCAGAATATGTAGTGTCATGAAAGTACTTAACATTTCACTTACACTTAACATTTACATAAAAAATGTCAGAGTAATAATGTTTTGAATGTGTAGGTTTCATAACTTTAGACTGTTTTGAGCATTTGTGTTCAAAGGAATTGAATGAAATCCATTGAAGTCAGTACTGGTGATAAATAAAATTTTGCTCCATTTTGCAGTAAGTTTTGGGAGTTCATTTTTAGTCCATCTCCTATCCTGAAAAGTCTGTCTTGCAGAGACTGACAAAAATGAGCTCCTAAAACTTACTGCCAGATTCTGGAAGATAAATTCTTCTAACAGTGGTACAAGAGGATGTGGTGCTGGTCCTTCAAGAGTCACTCTCAACTTATCTGTCCATAAAGCCTATACAAATAGTCTTCATGTATTTCACAACACTTCAGAATGTTATTCTTATTAAGTAGGGGTCATTTTTTTGGATTTTTTACCCAAGCAAAGTCTTTGAGAACCTGTCACCTTGTAATTCTGGAGACTCAAGGTTGCAGTTCTGGAAAATAGTGGCCCTGGAGACTAAAAGGTTTCTGATGGTTTCACACTTAATTCTTCACATTAATTATTTTGCAGTTAACATGCTCTTTTCTTCTCTACCTGTTTTTTTCTGACCCCGCTGACCCAATGAGCATTTTGCTGTCCAATGGTCATGCCTTAACTTTGAAATTTCTGTATTGCATTAGTTTTTAATATTTCTCATGGGGGATTTAATCATTTTTGACTTCTCAGTCCGAGTTGAATCTCTTTTTTGGCTCATTTCATCCGTAAAAGAAAACCTGCCTAATAATTCTGCACACCTTAATAAGAAGTTTTTCTCTTCCAGCCTTCATGTACAATTATATATCACTTCAAAATGATTAAATACAAAAAATAATAGTAGTTATTAAGATTGATGTGGTTTGGAATTGGTAAAATGTGCTTGGAAAAAAATATGATCACAATTATCAGCGTGCCTAATAATTATACACACACTGTAAGATGTGCTCCCTTTACACAGAGTGCGCATGATCGCGAAATCGAAAGTGAACAGCGAGCGCTCATTCAAATGCGATTTCAATACCCCGTATATTGATAGTGGCTCCCTGATGTGCGAAAATAATATACAATATTAGAATGTTTGGCGGTAATGGTCAGAAATTCAGCGGGAAAACTTTTGACTCAAAGTGGCTTACAGGGGTATTTTCTTTTTACCTTTGTAATGGCATCTTTTTCAGCAACGCCAAATTCAAAAATGTATGCTTATAAGCTTTTTAAAATTTCTATTTAAAACAATATAATAAGAAGTAGAATAAGACAAATAGATTACCAATCATATGAAATTAGTATTAACAAACAATTAATTTGTAGCGATGGAAAACTTTAATCCCTGCATAAACAAAATTTATTTCAAATTTAATTCAAGCACTTTCAAGGACCCATGTTTGTTTTCAAGTACTTTCCAGGCCTTGAATCCATATGTCTGAAATTCAAGTACTTTCAAGAAGCGTGGGAACCCTGTGTCATGCCCTTTCAGCACATTTTTATACGATTTCTGCTCATACAAGTCAGGGTTTGCAAATAGGTGAGGAGAGATAGCAGTGAAAACATGACGGAACATCAATGTGTAGAGGAAAATGGTGCAGAACTGTCTGAAAGTTCAGATAGACCACAGACCGTACTGCATCTTTAACTAGTTGAATACTGTGGGTAAAAGTGTAACAAATCCATAATAGTGCAGCACAGTCATTTTTAGACTAATTTAGGGTGCAGTGTTGTCTTTAAAACTGATTTTGTCTGATCTGACCTTTATTTCCTGGCTGTTTCTTACTGGAGGAAATGCATGGCATGATTGTTCCCAGAACAGCCATGCTTTAACTTTTAATTCTTATGTTGTGTTTTATTTTACACTTTAATAATAATTATATTTTTTGTTATAAAATTAGATTTATTTCTCAGATAACCGTGCTAAAATGGTCCCCACACTTAGTTTTTTTGTTTTTTATTAATAACTACAGCTGAATCTAAAAACATTTTCATTTATCGGAATGAAGCTGAAGTAAAATAAAATATAAATGAAAAACTGAAATATCTGAAAGTTATTTAGTAAGCATTAAAATTACTAACTGAAAATAAAAGCTAAAACTTAACTAAAACGGAGATAAAAATATATTTTTTTTTTACCTAAACGGTAATATCTATTTTTATCATAAATAATAAAAATGACTAAAGCACAATGACTAAAACATTCAAATTAAATTAAAACAAAAACTGAAAATGTAAAAATGCTATTTTGAAATATTAATAAAAACTATTAAAAGTATACATACTATTATATATATATATATATATATATATATATATATATATATATATTTGTATATATAGGCTACATAATACTAAAATAACACTGCCATGCTTTTGACCAATGAGTTTTGATAGTGATTACTGGAATTCTAAAAATGAAACTGAAAAAGAAAAAAAAAAACTCAAAATGCCATTAAAAGATGTTTTAGATCTCAGCACAACAAAGACAGATTTATAACCAATACAAACATTTCTATGGTTTTTCCATGAAATTCTAAAGATTTTAAGTAATTTCCATGACTTTTCCAGGCCTAATTTGAAAATTCCCTGGAATTTCCAGGTGTTCCATGACTGTAAGCACAGACCTCTACTGCTTACCTGGCATAGAAGCTTGTGTAGTTTTTGGAAAAGCATTCGCTGGCCCTCTGTTGCATTTCGCTTGCATTCCCAAAGCCCTGGCCCCTGCCCCAACTGCCTTCTGTAGAGGTCACAGGGGTGAACATGTTAAAGACAGACTTCTGATCTTTCTGCTGACTGACAGCAGCTGTGGATGGGCCGGTCCCAAATAGGAAGCTCTGTCCACTTGAAGTGGTGACACCGCAAATGTTAATGGGTGTGCTGTGGAGAGCTGTCTGACAGTAGTTAGTCCCACCGTTGTTCTCCTGTTTGATGACCCCCGGAGTACACAGCTGGATTATAGAGTCCTTCTCCACCTTCACGGTGGGAAAGCTGATTGTGGTGGTGACCGTGTTGATGCTGGAGGGGCTGGAAGTGGTAGTCGCGCCATTGCTCATCGAGACGGCGGCTTTCAAGTCCCTCTCTGTATGTGTCGGCAAGTCTCCGAGCAGAGTATCGTCACCTATCGTGGAGAGGAATGTGTCGTCCGCCACATAGAAATCAGAGGGCGATCCGTCCAACTCGAAGTCCTGCAGGAGGTCCAGAGTGTTGTCACTAAAGAGCTTATGATTGCCAACATCGACATCTTTCCCAATGGGCCCAAAGGAATCTTGGTCAAGGTCCATATCGCCTTTATCCATGGGAGAAAACTCCTCTGTTTTTAAAGGAAAGAGATTGGGATCGATTCCACCAATCAGAGAGTCCATTGAAGGAGAGACGCTATTGAGGTCTGCGATGCTGGCCTCCAGACCTGAGAAGCTGTCTCCCAAAGTGAAAGCGCCCAGGGTCTGGTGTTGCTGGGCCCTCTTCTCCTTCCCAAACACTTTGAGCTCTGAATCTTCCCCAAAGATGCCATAGGTGGAGGACACAGAAGTGGTGTGCTCCTCCAGAGTGGGCGAGTTGCTCAGGCCATTGGGAAGGTCCCCGGAAACCGGCTGCATCAGCGGATTGGGTTGAGGAACCAGCGAGGTGGGGGCGACAGACATGGCGCTTTGTATTCCGCTTCGTAAAATTCCCTCAACTGGGCTGTTGCTGTAATCCAACGTATTCAAACTACCATCTCTCTTGGCGCTGTTCTTCAGTCCTCCTTGATCCATCTTGCATTGCTGTGGTAAAACAGAACAAAATAATTATAGTTTCTGAAACACCATAAATAACATCCCAGAGAAACCTAGTTTACCACAAGTAACATGAAAACAAAACAAAATTAAAGTTAGTAAAAAAAAAAAAAAAAAAAAAAAAAAAAAAAAAATAAAAAAAAATAAAAAATAAATAATATAAACCACAGTGCATTAAAGCACACCTTTTGATTTTAATAATGTATTAATAAATGTTGAAATTGACATTAGCCAAGATCAATAAATGCTGTTGAAGTATTGTTCATGTTAACCGATACAATTAAGTAGTGTTAACTAATGATCCTTACTGTAAAGTGTTACCAAAAACAAACAAACTGGTAAATAAGTACTAGCCACAACAAGTTATAAAAAAAGAAATGAAACAAACTAACAAAAATGATTCTTAAGCTCCTTATAATAATTAATGGAGATACAATATTAATTGTAACTACTACTACTGTCACTATAGTAACCGTTTTTCACAAGCATCACATTTTATTGTATACAAGTATGATTTTTAAGTTTATCTCATGACTTTAGAAGTGTCGTCTAAATTTAAATGCATTAAAATAACAAGCTGATTAGTTGTCACTCACTTGACTGACATGCGCACTCTTGACTCAATAAAAATGGCATAATCTGTAACGCTACAAACACTGTTTTGTCCAAACGCTGGAGCTAAATCCATGAGGATTTAATGTCCCTCGACTGATATTAAAATAAACAGAAAAAAATCCCAAATCTGTCGGATCCAGCACACGCGCTGAGGCCTAGTGGCTACTGCTAATCCACTGCAGACAGACGAGATCACCATTTCACATTCAGAATATAAACCCTTGAACATCCACGAAACCACGCAGCACAAGTGATTCAACGACACATCGTGAAAAACATCTCACGAGTTGAAGAACACGACGAAACTAGCTAATTGTACTTTTACGCGATCAACGCCGATATTTGTATTTAGGGGCGCAGTTAACTCGAGAAAAAAATCGGTTTGAAGGTCGAAATAACGTACGTACCTGTTGATATCTACGTCTACGTTCCCGTTTTGATTTGTTGCATCATCTGACATTGTTTTGTTTAGACGCTGTTAGCGATTAGCAACAACAACAACAACAACAACAACAGCGCGCTCGTTTCACGCGAGCGACAAAAACCGCACGCTGCGTAGAAAGATCGCAGCTCGGTTATCGTCCGGCGTTTTATTCCGGATTCATAACACCGTCTGGGTAATCCAGGCAATTTACTCGTTTTCGGCCATGAGGAAGGAAGGAGGCGTGCCATAAAACCCTGAATCATAAAAACATTCAAAATGGAGATTACAGTAGAGAAATCCCCGTTTACAACGTGCAGTGCGACCTACTGGCTGCACCGCGCTATTACAGCTAGCCTCTGGTTACAGTGACTTCACTGATGTGAGAAATCACCATAAAACCAATCACACCGCCTTCTCCCCCTCTGCCGCTGCTTCTGTCTCTGCCTCTGGTCACTGCTGTCCACTAGTTTTCACGCGAAGTTGCTGAAGGAAGGTCGGTTTGGTTGCTAAATGACGCTGTGACGTCACTGCGCGACGACGTCATTACGTAATCACGCCGCAAAATTGTGTCACTACGTCAAATCTCAGCAAACATCTATGTTATATGTTCATTTGGATTTTGCTCGTAAAATAATATGAATGCATAATATAATGGTAAAATATAAATAACAATTTTTATACTCAACATTGAACACCTTTGAACGATTTAATTTTCGAACGATTACAAGGTTAACTAGTAAACTAGTAAAATTAGACATTCTGAACAATTATAGTTTTGACTAATATATTTTTAACATATAAACACCCAGATGCTGAGGGTCACTGTGGTCAGATACAATCAGTGTTGGGGAAAGTTACTTTTAAAAGTACTGCATTACAATATTGCATTACTTTCTTTAAAAAGTAACTAATTACGGTACTTAGTTACTTAGTAATGCGTTACGTTACATTTGCATGACTTTTTCCAATCTGCCTTGGCCTCATTTTTCTCTCTTCAGAATCAAAAAATAAAAAGAAACACAAATGTTATGTTTATCGAAAGTCATTTTTGCTTATAATTGTTCATCGAAGGTCAGCAGCAAAGATACTGGTTAAATACTTAAATGATATTTGTGTTATTTAACATGTTTGCGTCATGTCCTGAGTTTGCATTTCACTGTTTTTATTCATTTTGAGGCATGCTGAATCTGTTTTTGTGCGAGTGAGATGAGTAAATGCATGCTGACATTTAGTCTACAGTATCATCATGTTCACACAGCGCCTCTGCACTCACTCTGTGACGCTGTCAGTCAATACATGGGAAAACAAAGTAACTGGCTTTACTTATTTGAAAAGTAACTCAGATATCTGCTTGTAAATTAAAAATGAATGCATTACTTTACTAGTTACTTGAAAAAAAGTAATCTGATTACAAAAATTACATTATTCATTAAATTTTTTAAATGAATAAAAGGTAAAAGGATTTTTTTTTGTCAGGTTTACATTTATTTATTACCACAAAACATTCTAATATCAATTTTCTTAAATTCTTGAATGAAGCAGACTACATTGTGTCACATAAATGGAAGTAATATTTAAATTTTTCAAATGTAGCAGAGTTCAGTTCATGTATAATGGCTACTAATCACTGCTATTATAGTAATTATTGAAATAAACAGCACATTTTGTGGGTGACAACTAAATACTTCTACCTAGCGGATGTTTTTTGTTTCATAGGTAGGTTTTGGAGTAGAAATATCTTAAAAGTACTTTTGATGAGTTTGATGAATTAGAAACACTCAAGAAAGCACTCCTGCTCTTACTACATTTGCATATCTTCCTTTTTACTGATGTCATTCGTGGTTATTAATTATAATCCGTTACCCCCAATACTGGATACAAGTATAAGTATATACAGGTGGTCTGTGTGGGTCCTGATGCCCCAGTATAGTGACGGGGACACTATACTGTTAACAAGCACCGTCCTTCGGATGAGACGTTAAACCGAGGTCCTGACTCTCTGAGGTCATTAAAAATCCCAGGATGTCTTTTGAAAAGAGTAGAGGTGTGACCTCGGCATCCTGGCCAAACTTGCCCACTGGCCTCTGATCATCATGGCCTCCTAACAATCCCCATATCTGCTGATTGGCTTCATCACTCTGTCTCCTCTCCACCAGTAAGCTGGTGTGTGGTGGGCGTTCTGGTGCACTATGGCTGCCGTCACATCGTCCAGGTGGATGCTGCACACTGGTCGTGTATGAGGAGATACTCCCTGACAATATAAAGCAGTTTGAGTGCCTAGAAAAGCGCTATATAAATGTAATGAATCATTATTATTATTATTACAATACACACACTACACACATTCACCTGCCGTCTCTCAGGCTGTGGCACTTCCTGTCTGCCCTTACTCTGTCTCTCTCGTTCATACCCGTCCAGACGCCTTCTTTCATTTATAACAAACATTATTGCATGATTTATAATGCAGGAATTAACATTATAAGTAGAATCAAGCAGATCTGCTATTAGTTCCACTTTTTCATTTTGGCTCTTGGTTTAGCATGTGCTTCATTTTGCGGTGTTTTTTTGTTTTTTTTGCAAAACAATGTTGTTGTTTTTTCTTGGGGTGTTGGATAATACTTGCAATGTAACCGCAAAGAAGGACGTTTTTGGTAACACTTTATTTTACAGTGTCCTTGTTACACATTACATGTACTAGTAATAACCGTAAATTATGTATAATTACATGCAGTAACCCTAAACCAAATCCTAATTCTAACCCTAGCCTTATAGAAAGTTGGCTACATGTTGTTAATTAATATTACTCAGTACTTAAATGTACAATTACACTGAAATAAGGACACCTTAAATACGTTTTTTGTTTGTTTGTTTGTTAGTTTTTTACATAAGAGACATTATGGGCAACAAGGATAAAACATGAAATAATCCATTTCATATTTTTACATAATGATTAAAAAAATTTTTTTAATTAGTCACATAAAGAGTGTAAAGGTGTTCAGGATAAATATTAACATATACAGTAGCCCATGTAAGCTTATAAAATCTACAATCAGGAACTGAGAATGCAATACTATTTTCCAAACTGTTTATTTTCAAACAAGCAATCTCATTTTGGCAAACTCATTTTCAAACTAATGGCCACAAAAGACTAACAGGTTTAATGTATATTCAAGATCACGTTTTATTTTCAGATGTGGCAGGTCTGCAATTCATTGTCAACAACCAACCAAAACTACATCAATGGCCTGTGCTGTCAGAAATTACATTATTCATTACATTTTTTAAATGAATAAAAGGTAAAAGGATTTTTTTTTGTCAGGTTTACATTTATTTATTACCACAAAACATTCTAATATCAATTTTCTTAAATTCTTGAATGAAGCAGACTACATTGTGTCACATAAATGGAAGTAATATTTAAATTTTTCAAATGTAGCAGAGTTCAGTTCATGTATAATGGCTACTAATCACTGCTATTATAGTAATTATTGAAATAAACAGCACATTTTGTGGGTGAAGCAAATTCACCATTAAGGTGTTTTAACTTAAAATGTAACAGTTTTAAAATGCATTAATGATGGATTTGTTTCTTACAAACATGCAGTTTTTTGGCTTCTCAAGACACTCCATAGACTGGAGTGGTGTGGATTACTTGTGGATTTTCGTGATGTTTTTATCAGCTGTTTGGACTCTCATTCTGACGGCACCCATTCACTGCAGAGCATCCATTGGTGAGCAAGAGATGCCATGCTAAATTTTTCCAAATCTATATGAAAATTCATTTTGCAGCCTAACCAATTAATCTCTAGCATGTTTAATTTAATAAGTCGATTTGGAAATCTGGAGAAGCAGGGTGAAATGCTTGTTTCTTTCCAGCTGTCATTTTCCTTTAAGATGATGTAAGGCTCATCTCCCTAAGAATGGTCTCCCTCCCCCGTCCAAAGTCTCTCTCTGCACGCTGCATTCATTCGCACAACGCTGCTGATGCTCTGGAGAGTCAGGATGCACAAACTTCACAACGCACCCTCGTTTTCAACTACAGATCATTTTACTGAAATGCTGGGTGGGTGCCAGGTTCATGAAGACTAGCTGTTCTGGACGGACAAGATTTCCTGAGAGAGAAGCACTCTTCTGTAGGAAATTGAAGCTGTCTTGGTCGGTGCAGTTTTCCATTTTTTTTATAAGCAGAACTTATTTTGGGATTTTCGGCTGGAGGTTACATGAGCTGCATAATTGGTTCCCTTGGGTGAGAGCTCTTCTATTTCTACATTATTTCAAATAACAGGGAGATGCGTGTTCAGATTTATCATCTGGCAATAGATGCCCAGCTACAATTGTTGGAAAAGCCTAATCTTATTGTGCCATTTTGATGCATTTGTACTTCTATAAACTGCATCTCTGCAGGTCTCAGAGATGCTGTACATAACACAATGGACTGTGGATGGCTATTAAAGCGCGTGCAGGTTATGTTCCTTTTGACTTTTTGCTCCCTAAAAACAAATCAAAAACTTTTGCGCATTCGCTTTTTTGTTTTTTGAAGCGTGCAACGCCAAAATGGCTCTGACTGAGAATTGCAGGACTTATCAAACGCCCAAGGACAGTGGATGTGCTCAGAGTTGCTCTTCTGATGTGGTTGAGCTCAATGTAGGTGGACAGGTGTACTACACTCGCCATGCCACCCTCACCAGCGTGCCAAACTCTCTGCTGGGGAAATTATTCTCAGCTAAAAAGGACGATTCCAACGACCTCGCGCAGGACATCAAGGGACGCTACTTCATCGACAGGGACGGATTTCTCTTTCGGTATGTGCTGGACTATCTCCGCGATAGGAACGTCGTCCTGCCGGATTATTTCCCGGAGAAAGGGAGGCTCAAACGGGAGGCTGAGTTCTTCCAGCTGCCCGAGCTCGTGAAAATCCTGACACCAGATGAATATATCCACGGTGACTTTGACGAAGCGTCCCAGGGAAGCGATCAGAGGTTGTTCCCCGCGTCTTACCTGGACGCGCGCGATAGGCGCTTCGGCTTCATCACGGTGGGATGCAAGAGCTCGTGCGCCTTCGGGAGGGACGCGGATCCCAAAGCGCGAGGAACACCCAAAATCTTCATCTGCGGAAGGGTCGGTCTGGCCAAAGAAGTTTTCGGGGACACTCTAAACGAGAGCCGGGACTCTGACAGGCCAGCCGAGCGCTACACCTCTCAGTTTTACCTGAAGTTTCGCCACCTGGAGCGAGCGTTTGACATCCTCGCGGAGAGCGGCTTCCACATCGCCGCATGCAATTCATCACTCACCCCTTCTCCGCACAACAGACGCACTGATGACAGATGCTGGTCCAATAACACAGAGTACGTCTTCTACCGTAAGTACAGTTTATTTCACAACAAAATACAGCCAGTTGGTCGTCTTACCTGGACGCGCGCGATAGGCGCTACGGCTTCATCACGGTGGGATGCAAGAGCTCGTGCGCCTTCGGGAGGGACGCGGATCCCAAAGCGCGAGGAACACCCAAAATCTTCATCTGCGGAAGGGTCGGTCTGGCCAAAGAAGTTTTCGGGGACACTCTAAACGAGAGCCGGGACCCTGACAGGCCAGCCGAGCGCTACACCTCTCAGTTTTACCTGAAGTTTCGCCACCTGGAGCGAGCGTTTGACATCCTCGCGGAGAGCGGCTTCCACATCGCCGCATGCAATTCATCACTCACCCCTTCTCCGCACAACAGACGCACTGATGACAGATGCTGGTCCAATAACACAGAGTACGTCTTCTACCGTAAGTACAGTTTATTTCACAACAAAATACAGCCAGTTGGTCCCAGATAGCACATGTAGCCTACGTCTGCAAGATGTCTGTTAAAGATCTGGAAAGCGTCTGCTGTGTACAAACATCTGATAGACGTCAGTTTTACATGCATTCTAAATGATAAACATCTTAAAGACGTTTTCTAAAGTTATACTTGATATCTGATAGGAAACGTCCTATAGAGGTATTGCAGATGAACAAACGCTCGAACAAATACGTCTTGCAGATGTAATGCAGACGTCAAATAGAGTCTCCGTTGATGTATGCTACTTCTGCTTTATCGCCAAATCATGGAAGTGGTTTATCGATTGTTGTCAACTAGCCCATTGCATAAACAACGATTGTTTTGGGGTAAAAAATATATTGTTTTCAGTTTTCAGAAATATTTGACCACTGAATGCCACGGCAGGTCAACCAGAATCAAGTATTCCAGTGTGTCAGCTAATAATTGCTTTAAAAAAAAAATCCAAATCACAAGGCTTCAAAATCGAGTGGATTCTATTCAGTGTGTAGTTGTCACGCTTTTCTCAGACAGTACCATTAGGCGGCGCGCTCTGATAGTTTTGATCAATTCTATTCAGTTCAATTCTATAATCTGCCTCAAACTCAAATGTAGGTGATGCACTTCCCTTTAAGTGTTAGCAGACTGAACTGAGTTTGTCCGCTCAGAACATCGATAGAAGAGAGCGAGAGAGGCTTTCGAGCCAATGCAGATGTGGAGAATTCCCTCAAGTCTAGCTCTCAGGGATATGGACAGTGTGGTTTGAATATTTCAGTAATCTACCACAGTGATGATCATGTCACTTCCTCCCCCCTCTCTCTCTCTCTCTCTCTCTCTCTCTCTCTCTCTCTCTCTCTCTCGTGCTCACTCGCTCAATCTCTCTTTGTTTAACTACATGTGCACCTTTTGGATATACAATTGTTCTCCAGCGCCTGCCTTCATTAGTGGTTCATTTGACTTGCCTTTGTCTTAAATGAGAGAGATGTTGCAGCATATGGCCAATTAAAAATCACTTTGTGCTTAATTTCAAATGAGTCCCCTTTGAAAAACTAAAAAGAGCGGGCCTGGAACAGAGAGCTTCTGGAGGACAGTCACGAGATTTGGGGCGAATGGACATATGGCTGCTTAATGATTTGTTTTCTGTCATCAGTATATTTACTGCAGCATTTAGCCCCTCCCATTGCCCACATAATGGAAAACAATTATGGCACATCAGGATAAGGAGTAATGCTATACTGTAAGTCTACAATGTAAAAAAAAATCCGTAAAATTTACGGTTAAAAAACGGCAGCTGTGGTTGCCGGAATTTTACCGTAAAAAATACAGTAGCACCATTTTAGGTTTTAACTTAAATTTACAGTTAAAACCTAACTTCATTAACTGAAATAAGGTTAATATACCAACCTATTGAAGTACTGAAATCTGTTTTGTACCTTTGTAATACACTGATAACCACCAAAAGCAGGTGGTGTTAAGAAAGTCACATGATGAACCAAAGCCCATCACAAGCAACTTATAAGAACATATATAGAAGGTGCACCGTGTCATTTACACAGACGCTAAACACCATCACGGTAGCACACATGAAACTGAAATAATGCAATAAACATTCATTTAACAACATTAGGTGTAACATACAAGAAAAACTAAGACGAAACATAGCTATTTCAACAAAAAAAACTCAAATTTGAAATGTAACGCTGGGAATTCTGGGAATGTAAATTTATGGTTATTCACTGTAAATTATACGGTCTTTTTCACTTCCAAAAACGGTATTCTACCGTAAAATTACATGTAATGTCCAATAGAGTTTTTCACCATATATATTAGGGGAATTTACCATTAACCATTTAACAGGTTTTTACTGTAGCATTTTTACAGTCTTTTACCGTTAAATTCACCGTCATTTTTTACAGTGTATATCTACACGACAGTCGTGCTGATATTCAGACCAACAGCATGATGGCAAATGCGCTATTGGTTTAAATAATCAAGAAGTTAAAATCATCAAGAAATGAAAAATGTTCATAATTATTCATCAAAATGCCATAACTGGATCTTCCAGTGAAACCGACTTCTCTCTGGTGACGTATGCAGGATTTTGGACTTCAATTAAATCATGTATCACCTAAAGATTAATTTAAACTCTGTATAAAATAAAACATGTAACACTTTTTTCTTATTGATTGTGATATTTAAGCAAAAGGGGAATCAACACTAACTAGGGGTGTCATGAAATTACCTTATTGTTAATGAAATGATCTTATCTTATCTTATTTTATCTTATCTTACTTGGTGCCTATAGATGAACAAAGAAATGATGCACTTTTTTTCTAATTAGTTGTTACTTTATATTAGGGTAAGATGTAGTAGTACACTTTTAATTAACATGAAAGGAGACCTGGCTTTAAATCCCAACCTATTAGTTTTCTTAGATAAACCAAACAAATGAACTTGACAGTTATGATCATTATGTATTTTCATTGAAGCAGCTCTGACATTCTCTTCCACAGGAAAGAAAATCTTATGGGTTTGGAGAGACATGAGGATGTTAAAGCAAAAGGTCTACAGATGATGACTTTATTGGACTTAGACATGTGAATGTGTGATTTCTACCACAGTGTTAGACGATTATGCTACATAGTTCAAAAGACGCAAATTATAAAAATGTTTGCATTTAAAGTTGTATTTAAAATCCACTTGGCCCAAAAAATTGCTTGACACTTCTGTCACATCAGAT
Source organism: Sinocyclocheilus grahami (assembly GCF_001515645.1). NCBI lineage: Eukaryota > Metazoa > Chordata > Actinopteri > Cypriniformes > Cyprinidae > Sinocyclocheilus > Sinocyclocheilus grahami. The sequence goes on from NW_015505649.1 coordinate 608,767, forward strand.
AACAAGATTAAATTATAATGGTTGAAATGTTATATCTCAACTTTACGCTGCACATTTCAGTTTACAGCATAATTGGTAGATTCTTGTTTCTCTTTTGAATTTGTTTGCTCTTGAATCCCCCTGGTGAAATGAACCAGTTGCTTTTTACAGGCCTCACTGCCTTCTCTTGTGCTGTTACTTCTCAGAACATCACCCACATGACACATTTTACCAATTTAGACTGCCCAAGAGATTGGTAATATATCAGTGCGGTCAAAGGGGTTGCTTATTTTTCTTTGTCGCTTACTTACTCATCCTCCTTCTTATGTGCTTCATCACTTAACATGCCTTCTCTGCACATTCTTGCAGTTAAAAAATGTGCTGCAGGTTGTCCTCAACATTTTTTTTTAATTATTTGTACCAACTGGTCAGTTTTGTCTCTGCATTAATTAATAGTCGTGATTAATGATTTTTGCTTGGCAGAAAAATAAATTGCATGAGCATCATGCGATTCATAAACATCTCACACATTTCATAGCTGCATTCAGATGGAACTCACTGACTGACTTACTTTTTACTATTTTTATTTATTGCCTGCATCAGTCTTGGCATTCCATTTTGACCCAAAATCTCGACCTGCTGTCAAGCAGAGCTTTATTTTATTTGTGACCCTGGAGCACAAAACCCATCTTAAGTCACTGGGGTATATTTGTAGCAATAGCCAACAATACATTGTATGGGTCAAATTTCCTACTGTAAATATATCAAAACTTAATTTTTTATTAGTAATATGCATTGCTAAGAACTTCATTTGGACAACTTTAAAGGCGATTTTCTCAATATTTAGATTTTTATGTGCCCTCAGATTCTCAAATAGTTGCATCTCGGCCAAATATTGTCCTATCTGTTACATGCTAGCCCTTTTAGTCTAGAGGTAATGGACCTAGCAGTAACATTTTTGGAGAGAGAAAGCACAGGGAGCTCTTGTCTCCAGCCCCAATAACACACCTCCAAACAAAAAGAAAATATTTAACTTTTTATTCAATCATAAGAAAAAGATAAAAGGAAACATAAGCTTCAGGAGGGAGCCAGAGAAAAGCAGTCCGTGTGACAGGTTACAATCTGCAACCCTCTCCCTCTCCCTCTGTTGAAAGGCAGTGCTGGTTTTATATGCTGGCTTTCTCCTGGCGGCAGCCAATCAGTGGAGCTGAGGTAAATGGGCAGCAAATCAGCAACAGGTGGACCCAATCACCTGCATGCGAATGATAGCAGTAGACAAGGAAAAAAAAAAAAAAAAAAAAAACACCACAAAGCGCATAACAAATAAATACGTCTCAGGACGTAACACCCCCACCATTAAATTTTACAACCCACGGATTGTGAAACAAACTACCCATAAAACTCCAATAGTAATGCCACTCAGTCATAATTTTTTGTTTTGTTTTGACCAACCCAGTTAAGTCTCCAAATCTGTAGTCCTAGAGAGCGCATCCGCCACCACATTGTCTTTACCACGGATGTACTGGAGATTAAGGTTATACTCCTGGACAATTAGGGCCCAGCGCATCAAACGTTGGTTAGAGTTGGACATGCGGGAGAGAAAGATCAGTGGGTTATGGTCAGTGTGCACGTCGATAGGCACAGCACTGCTTCCTAAGTAAACCTCGAAATGCTGAAGAGCTAACAGCAAGGCGAGGGCCTCCTTCTCAATCGTACTGTAGCGTTGTTGGCATTTCGAGAACTTCTTGGAGAAGAAGCAGATGGGGTGGTCAATTCCACGGGAGTCCTCCTGCAGTAGGACTGCTCCAGCACCGGTAGCACTGGCATCTACTTGGAGTTTAAAAGGCAAATCACAATTAGGGGCAGACAACACTGGGGCATGGCAAAGGAGATCTTTGGCAGCCTTAAAGTCATTAACACACTCCACTTAAAACTCTGAGGTAGTACTGAGAAGGTCAGTAAGAGGAGACACAATTGTGGAGAAGTTACAACAAAATCCCCGGTAGTACCCAGTCATACCTAAAAACCGGCGTAAATCACGCTTGTTACGGGGTGTAGGAAACTCAAGTATGGCAGCAACCTTAGCGTCAACTGGCTTAACAAAACCCTGGCCAACTTGTTTCCCCAAATATGTGACCACAGCTTTACCAATCTCACATTTAACAAGATTCAAGGTTAAAGAGGCAGCAGCCAAGCGACTGAATACCAACTCCAAAGTCTTTACGTGCTCTTCCCAGATTTTTGAATAGATGATTACATCATCCAAGTACGCGTCACAATTCGGAACATCTGACAAGACCACCTGCATAAGGCGCTGGAAGGTGGCAGGTGCATTTCTCATGCCAAAAGCTAGAACCTCATATTGTAGGAAATGTTCAGAAGTGACAAACGCAGAGATCTCAGATGCACGTGGAGTTAAGGGCACTTGCCAATAACCCTTTAACAGGTCTAATTTGGTAACATATCTAGCAGAGCCTACTCGGTCAACACAATCTTCTAACCGAGGCAGAGGAAAGGAGTCAGGTTTCGTTAAGGCTTTAACCTTATGGTAGTCGGTACAGAATTGATAGGAGCCGTCGGGTTTAGGCACTAATAAACAAGGCGAACTCCATGGACTCTGACTAGGCACTGCTAGACCGTTCTGCAGCATATACTCAACCTCAGATCTCATTATGTCACGCTTCCTGGGGTTTACTCTATAAGGATGTTGCTTGACTGGATGAGATTCACCTACATCAATGTCATGTGTCAACATGGTCGTTCTACCAGGCACATCCAAAAAGAGTGAAGGAAATTCATGAACCAATTTAATAATTTGCTCCCTCTGTTCTGTTGTCAGGTGTGCAAGAAAGCTCTGCAAATCACTCAATACGGCAGAGTTTTGAAGCTTTTTAGCTGCAACTTGTGTAACTTTTTCAACTGGCTCATCTTCGGGCAATTCATTAACAGTAGCCACTGCAACTGGTGAAACAGAGAAGGAAATGGGCTTCTCACCGCGCACAATAAATTGCTTCAACATATTTATGTGACATACACGGGCCTTACGACGTCGATCAGGAGTATGTATGACAATTTGTGTCACTGAGCTTTTCTTTGACTTCATATGGACCTGAAAATTTAGATCGAAACACAGAACCAGGATCAGGTAAGAGAAGAACATTATCACCAGGTTGAAAACTACGATTCACACTTCTCTTATCGTAGCGAGACTTCATTCTTGACTGAGCTGTAATCAAGTGTTCTCTAGCCAGCTCACAGGCCTTATACAGTTGCTCACGAACAGTGCTGACATAGTCAAGAATGGTCACAGGCGGGGAGACTTTAGCTAATAATTGTTCACTAAGCAACTTCAACGGGCCACGCACAGTGTGACCGAAAACAAGATCAGCCGGACTAAACCCAAGACTCTCTTGCTCTGCTTCACGGACCGCAAACATAAGGTACGGAAGACCCTCAGCCCAGTCCTTCCCATGGCCTACACAATAGGAGCGCAACATTGATTTAAGGGTTTGATCATCTCTCAAGCGCGCCCTGCGACTCAGGATGATACGCGCAGGAGAGCTGGTGTTTGACCCCTAACTCAGCAAGGGTCTGTGTAAATGCCTTGGATGTAAAATTCGACCCTTGGTCAGTTTGCACAACACGGGGCAGACCAAAGGTAGTGCAAAATTTCACCAACTCCTTAATGACGATTTTGGCTTTAATGGAGCGTAAAGGAATCGCTTCTGGGAAACGTGTGGCGGTACACATGATTGTTAGAATGTAGTCGTGTCCTGACTTAGATTTGGGCACCGGACCCACACAGTCAACAAGGAGTCGTTCAAAAGGTTCTCTCAGAACAGGTATTGGCTGTAGAGGCGCAACTGGTATATTTTTGCTGACTTTCCCGGCCAATTGACATACAGGACATGATCTACAAAAGTTAGATACATCCGATTTTAATCCGGGCCCTTATCTTCCACAAATTCGTCATGCGACACCAAAAATGATTCAGAGAGATCCACCAGGTCTCTGAATTTAGACGATTGAGCACGAGTCACAAACTCATGCAGGGAAAGCTGCAGGAAATTGACGTGCTAGATCAGGTTGCTCACACACGCTAGGGTTATGGACCACAATTGGTCTGGGAAAAACTTTGCCCCCTGCGAGGTCATTCCCCAGAATAACCCCCACCCCCTCAACAGGTAGCTGAGAACAACTTGAACGCTAACATTGACTCACCCAGAGACTCAGTTGCCGGCCCAGGAAGAACCCCACCGGTCACAGCTTGTGCTGTGAATCCAGGTTGTTCCTCAGCACCGACAACAGAGTAATCTGGTAAAATCCCTACATCGACTAGCTTTTCACGCAAGTCATCTTTAATAATTTGTTTGGTAGCCTGCCTTGAAACCTCAGTACTAAAGAAATCTGCTATTAAAAACAAATCTGCCTTCCTGCAATGTTCAAAAACCTCTATGGTAGGAGAAAGAGTAAATTAAATTAAATTAAATTCCATAATTCTCACTACCACAGAGGCCTTCTCCTTCACCAAAATAAAACAGCCAAACAGAGCAAGAAAGAAATGAGCAGATACTTACAATTACACCAAGGTAAACTTTCACTTGAACGGACGAGCCCCCACTTGTTACATGCTAGCCCTTTTAGTCTAGAGGTAATGGACCTAGCAGTAACATTTTTGGAGAGAGAAAGCACAGGGAGCTCTTGTCTCCAGCCCCAATAACACACCTCCAAACAAAAAGAAAATATTTAACTTTTTATTCAATCATAAGAAAAAGATAAAAGGAAACATAAGCTTCAGGAGGGGGCAAAGGCCAACACAACAAACTAAAAGATTTCTAACTCAATTTTAACTATAACTTACCTATACATAAACCAAAAGAAAATGAACAAAATGAACTTCCCTATCTCCTTGACTATCCAAATAGCCAGGAGAAAAGCAATTAAAGAAAAAGGCACCCACCTCCCTACAAGTTTCCTTACAAAATACTTAAATTCTAAACAAACTTACAAGTCTCCAACTAAGCCCACAGTAGCACCAATGGTTAGCACTTAATAACAACAGACAAAGTTATCTGGAGCCAGAGAAAAGCAGTCCGTGTGACAGGTTACAATCTGCAACCCTCTAAATATATCAAAACTTAATTTTTGATTAGTAATATGCATTGCTAAGAACTTCATTTGGACAACTTTAAAGGCGATTTTCTCAATGTTTAGATTTTTATGTGCCCTCAGATTCCAGATTTTCAAATAGTTGTATCTCTGCCAAATATTGTCCTATCCTAATAAACCATACATCAACGGAAAGCTTATTTATTCAGCAAACAATTGACACTTAAGACTGGTTTTGAGGTACAGGGTCACATATTTTAAATTCTAAGCACTATTCACTTTGATGATGAACAGCCCAAAATATGTAAAATAAGATGTGTTTCTCTTCCTGAAAGTTAATGCAATAAGAATAATTTATGAAATATTTGTTTTAAAAAAAGCTTAGTTTATCATTATCATTAACAAACCCTCTTCAAATGGATGAGCCTTATTCTTTTGATCATTAAGGACCAAACAGTATAGCTAATTATTTACATCACAAGCTAGCTTGAAAGTTTTCCAATTAAAAAGCTATTAGATGTTTTTTAAGGTCACCTTCTCTGTTGCCCAAGAATACTGATGATCTATGGCATGTTTTTGCATCATAAAGCAGAAACGTCCAGTGAAGTTGATGCTGCATGCATAATTATCTCATTCAAAACCTAGAATGTAGCTCACGCTATATAATTTAGCATTTAATGTATTGCAACATCACGACACAGCCTGTCACATTGTTTCCAGTCTAGTGCAGATTATACAGTAGGGTGTGGGCTAATCAAATGTGCTTCAAGTAGTGTATTAGGCCCACAGCACTTGAAACATGAGCTAGGCAACCAAGATTACTCTGGCCATATCCTCTAAGAGCCTCAAGTGAATATGCAGCTTCTTTCTTTGAACGCTAGTGATTTACAGCCATTATTGAACTGGCACAGGAAATAAGTCCTGTGTCCACTAGGGGAGTTGAGATGGGGCAAATACAGACTGTTCCCATATAGTCTGCTGTACAGAAAGAGCCACTCCACCTGAGATGGAAAGTAAATGGAGAAGAGCGAGAAAGCACTGCAAGTGATTTTTCAGCGGAACCGGCCATATGCAGTGTGTTAAAGATTTCCATGCTTAAGAAAACTGTGAAATTACAAGTGCACAGGGGTGATGCTTTGTTATGGGGGTTTGGGCAAAAATCCAATTTAAGATGTAGGACACAGACATTGGCTGCATTCGAAATTACATACTCTCTCTAATTACTTCTTTTGAATGAGTACTCTCTTAACGATTGTTTAAAAGTATGTCCTGTATAGCATGAATGTGTTCAGTATAAATATAATAAGTACTACAGCATCATGCATCATGTACTACATTTGTCATGTTGTCTTTACCATGTGACCTACCATCATCAGTTCCACTGCACTTGTTAAAATTACAAATGACTTGCTTCTTGCATCAGACCAAGGCTGCATCTCATTGCTAGTTTTACTTGATCTTAGTGCTGCGTTCGACACTATAGATCGATTACAAAACTATACAGGTATTCAAGGGCAGGCTTTAAGATGGTTTAGATCCTACCTGTCTGATCGCTACCACTTTGTTCATTTAAATGGGGAGTCATCTCAATTATCACCAGTAAAATATGGAGTGCCACAAGGATCTGTCCTAGGTCCTCTGCTATTTTCAATGATGCCCCTTGGTAATATTATTAGAAAATACGGGATTAGTTTCCACTGTTATGCTGATGATACTCAACTATATATCTCAACAAGACCAGATGAAACTTCTAAATTATCTAAGCTAACAGAGTGTGTTAAAAATGTAAAATATTGGATGACCAATAATTAATGACCTATTAAATTCGGATAAGACAGAGATATTACTTAATGGACCAAAAGACAGTACACAGAATCTTGTGGATTACAATTTGCAACTAGACGGATGCACGGTTACTTCCTCTACAGTCAAAAATCTGGGTGTTATATTAGATAGCAACTTGTCTTTTGAAAATCATATTTCCCATGTTACAAAAACTTTCCGTACATTTCTGCCATATGTACATTAACTGACAGTCACCACTGATAAGCTAACAATAAATATTGTAGAAACCTAATTTGCTGTAAAGTTGCTTTGCAACGATTTGTATCGTGAAAAGCACTATACAAATAAACTTGAATTGAATTGAATTTACTGCCATTTACTAATCCTCTCCTGCGGCCTTATGAGCAGGGATGCACATGCGACCGAAATAAGAAATGCGCTGGGTAAATAAGCTCAGATCGACATTGACAGCTGTTAATGCACAATCACCATTTTAGATCGACCAACTGTAATACTTTATAAGATGCCCATCCGAACCGAAAGCCTAAATCTCAGCTATGCGCTGCCAGTTTCAGGGAAAAACGCAAAACTGACACTTTATCCACAGACACACTTCAAAACCGGAGACGTCAACCTGCCAAAATAAAAGCTTGCTGATTTTAAATTTGAAAATGATTATAATTCTTATAAAAATATTTAAATAAAGAAATAAAAGAAAATGTAAATATTAGTATTGTGTTGTTTTAAGTGCACTATAAAATAACTATTTTTTATTTAATACTCATTTTTTATTTCACAATATAATAGTATTATTGCACTATTTTTATTATTTTATCTAAATAAATAAAGTGCAATAATAACTATACTTAATATTATTAATTATTTAAATTTTTTAATAGTTATATTTAAAGTCCGTGTGAACCGGAAGTTGCTGCCGACTTTATTTCAGTATAGTGATTTCCAACTGTCCCTCCATTGAAAGTCCAGGTGACCAAAGATTTAAAGATCAACAACAACAAAACATTAATTAATATTGATACCAACTGTTTTCATTTGTAATTTAGTATGAAAATATGTGAAATAAGCTTTTGAAGTGTGAATATGTGATTTCTCAATCAAACAGGAGAGTGGATATACTAATGACAGAAATAGAGAAACATCTGGAGTTATTTCTCATAAATAAAATCAAAGCTAAATAAGACATTTATTATTATAGTTAATGGGATTGTTGTTTTTTGGAAATGCTATAAAGTCGTTCATGTTCTGTAATTGTTAATGTTAAACAAAAATAGCAGTCTAATAATTTGCAGTTTATTTTTTAATATAGTAAATATATGCCATTATACTAATATGTACACTTTAGGTTTTAATATATTAATAAGAACTTTTAATGTACTAATATGTATTATTTAGGAGTAAATAAGGCACAAAGATGTACCATTTGCTTAGATTAGTTTACCGTAGGGAAACGGCCCAGTGAGAGCTTTTGACTTTTTTAGTGTAGGAACTTGTGCGATTAATTAGTCAAGAAATTAATACATTTGGTTAATTCTTTATTTATTTGTTTAATGGATGGATTGAACCAGATAGTGAAGTAAATGTGTTAAAAATCACTGTTTAAAAGCATGTCATGAAGTTGGTGTTTATACTGTAAATTACAAGCATTAAAAGTGTTTTATACTCTCACCTAAAGAAGGCTTCAGATTACGTTACAATGTGAATTTTACAGCAATGGCTCTTCTTTAGTATTAGAATATTCCTGTCCTTTCTTTATGATGCTGTGAAATTTGTCTTTCTCCACGTCTCAAAAGAAACCACTGTAGTAATGACAGGTTCTCAGTCATCTCGATCTGTTGGTCTTATTACAGCCCATCAGCGCTTTGAGAGGGTCATGACTACACTGAGATGATCAGGGCTCTCCAATCTGTCTGTCAGACGCTTCTTTCCTTCAGACGCACATGGCTGCCTTTAACAAAAGAAGGAGACTGCAGCTTGTGCCAACATCAGTCAGAAGATAAAATTGTCACATTGTCTGTAATCTTCCAGCACAAAACCCCTGGATTGCAGACTCTGAGACTGGGATTGGCGTTACTTGTCCTTGGATTAGGACAATGGGTGTTTATGAAGTCCATCCCATTTGGACGCTTCTGTCACCCTGCCTCATTTCCAATGATGCATCAGCTCTTTTTACATTCGGACACCTCATTAGTATCATTATCAGCACAGTATGGGTTTTCACAACTTAATATTCCAAGTAAAATGTTTGTGTTTCTTAGATACAAGCTTTTTTATTTGCAAAGATGAGTTTTCTATATGACTGCTCCCCCGCAAGGACAAAATTGGCCTACTTTGTACATTAACAAGCACATGCACATTATCAAACCTCAGGCGAAGCTCAAAAACCATAACAGAAGGACTTTAATCAGACACGGATACTATACATATTTACACAGAGCTCTTGTACTGATCTAACCCTAAGATGCACATATAAATGATCAGCATCATGCATGAGTAATTGAATTGATGTTGATCTGCAGTTTTCGTAGGATGAAAATATGGCTCAGGCTCCCAGTATTCAGGATCAGTATCAGTGGTCCCGTTCTCATTAACAAGCCTCAAGTGTGCAGAGATTCCTTTGCTAATTTCTCATATCAAACCGATCTGTTGAAAATCAAGAGGTTTGTTTTTTGTCTTTACTAAGATCTGAAGTCAGAGCCACAAAATCTGAGGGTGCAGAAAGACCTGTACCTGCAGAAAGACTTTTATTATCATCTCAGTAAAATTGATGGTTATGATTGTATTGTGCAAACTGAGGCTGAGACCCGTATGCATGCGCGTGTGTGTGTGGAAATAGCTCCAATCCAGAGATGCCTGCAGGGTTGTGGTGAGTATGATTGGTTGACTTTCCTGGCATACCAAAACAGACGGCTTGACTCAGTCATTTTTCAAGAGCTGAGAATATTTATTTTTTCCCTTTGCTGTTTGTAGATAGACCTTATATTTGGGAGCTGGATGGTTTTGGATCCACACAGTCCAAAACAACATTGTTTTGCCCGACTTTATAGGATATTTGATTAGTACATCTTTCACAGATTTGAAATATAATTGACACAAATTAGCAAATTGTTGATCTATAGCTAACGAGTGCTGCAGTGTTGATGTATTTTTGCAGGCCAGCCTGGAAGTTAGCATCACCCTATATTCTCAGCCTCAGATGTTACGCCCACAGACTATTGAATGTCTAATGCATGAGGCACACAAAATGTGTTATCAGGATCAACTAAACGCTGTTCACAGCATAGACTCTTGGCAACTGAAGATGACATCCTGAATGAATGATTTATTGTTTGCACGTCAGTCTGTTTTGTAGGGACATCGACTTTACATTTTCACACCCCTAAAAACGAACTGTGATTGGTTGTTTACATGTCAGTCAAACGGTGGCCAATGAAAGCTGCTATGAAGTCCAGAGCTTCTGCCCTCAGTCTGCAGGTCTGGTTAACTTAAGTTAGTAGTTGAATTGATGTTGATCAGCAGTTTGGATTATTACAGAAAATAAGCTCCATGACCAACAAATATTGATGATCTTTTGCTCATCAAGATAATTATCCCAAATAAACACAGTTTTTGTGTGTGTATTTTGAAATCTCAATGCAGTGGGCAGAAGTAAAAATCTCAAGTTAGGATCAAACAGCAACCTTTCTCGTGAAACCAACATGGAAGTGACTAAAACTGCAATTCATTGACTGGCCGCTAGAGAACTCCAAAAGGGAGTCAGTACCATAGCCTCCCCATGTTTAAATGCCCAACTTTACAGCAGAAAAAAATATGTTTACAGCCTGGTTTTGGTCTATATAGCTAATTTTGCCCTTCGTGACAGCTGTGAGGGGGGTGAATTTTTTTATATTAAGCCTTAAAGTTCTGCATAATTAAGGGCGTGGCCACTTGAGTGACAGGTGGATTGCCACTGCTGTCACCACCGTCGAGCTGGGTGGGTGTGGTTTCAGCAACCAGCTCCTGCCTCTTTGCCCATTTTCGATTATCCGGGAGTGACGCGCAGTGACGCGCTGCCAAGATGGCGACGGCCGTCTCCACCTACTTTAGGCTTCAAAAATGCTCTTCGGAAACCTACGGGTGACATCACAGACACTACGTCCATGTTTTTATACAGTCTATGGTTAGGATATATGTAAATGTATGGTCGCATGACTTTATAATCACCACTATTAAGCTTCCAACAACTCTTACAATCTCTATTGGAAATCTACAAGTTGGAAATTACGAGTTAGAATAGTTTGCAAGTTTAAAGACGGTAGGGCTGCCCCCCAATAGTCAACTAAATGTTAGATGACCAAAATTGTATTAGTCAGTCACAGAAAAAAACTGTCTGTGTCTGTGATGGACAGATCGTTAACAGCTGGTCCTTGAAGTAATTGCGGTATATCGGGCATGACATCCAAACATTTGTTTATCATTCATCCACCTCAAATATAGCTTTAAATTGAAACATGTAAGTAGTAGCAACTTTACACGGCTGCTCACTTTAATGTTAGATAAATATCTAACGGTGGAAGTCGTGGCCTAATGGTTAGAGAGTCGGCCTTGTAACCCAAAGGTTGTGGGTTCGAGCCTCGTACCGGCAGGGATTGTAGGTGGGGGGAGTGATTGTAGGTGGTCTCTCCCACCTTCAATACCATGACTGAACAGCAGCAAAAAATGGCTGCCCATTGCTCCGGGTGTGTGTTCACGGTGTGTGTGTGTGTGTGTTCACTGCTGTGTGTGCGCTTTGGATAGGATAAATGCAGAGCACTAGTTCCGAGTATGGGTCACCATACTTGGCCACATGTCACTTCACTTCACCTCATATGTGCTATTTCAATGCATATTCAAGTGTTTGTGTCGAATGTGGAAGCTATTTTTGCACAAATGTATGACATGGAGGTGCCAGCGTGATCACTGGCATTGTTTTCTGGTAACAGTGGAAACAACTTAACACCTCAACACCGTCCTTTTTGCTCATACAGAAAAGAGTAATACATCATTCGGAACTGTAAAGGTCTACTTTTATTTGTGTACACTCACAATATCAACAAAACATTGTGCTTTTGTAAAATAAAGAACACAAACAGAATGCACTGTATGCCATTCGGTCTCCTTGAACTGGAGCGCGTCATAATAATGAAGCATGTAGTCTACTTGCCTCACAGTTATGAGAAATATATCTATAGAAAGCTTGACATGTCTACGAAAACAATAGATCTCTGATTATGTAATCCACACGAAATGTGCATTTCTCTCACTGTACTGCGGAGATTATCAGCTTCATCGTTGCAGCAGACAATGATTCAGAAAATAATTAATAAATAATTAAAATGTCTCCTTGCTATTTTTTCCAACACATTCATGGTCAGTACTTTTACCATTGCTTTGTGCCAAGCTTCATGCATCAATAGACTATTAAAGGCTCATTATGATTTAGTGCAAAAAATGCTCACTCACTTCCAGGCTTTTTTTTTTTGGTCTTGGATGAGTTTGATGAGAAAATATTGAGTTCCACTTCAGGAACTCAAGCTGCGTCGAATGCTTTGGAAACGCCTTCAGCGTGACTATGCTCTGAATCTGCCCGCATTGTGAGTGCCTCTCCATGCGGATGATTCACTTACGGAGGGCTCTCTTTGAGGAGGGAGCCCTCGCCAGCGCTCCCCGCGGCTCTGGTCCCGCATCTGCCAAGGCAGCGTGACGATTGCAGTCGTGGGGCTCACAGTTGGATCTGATGGAGGGAATGGAGACGGGCGAGTCCTTTTCTTCTCCCTCTGCCACCGGATCCAGCGCCACCTCCCAGGGTTCAGAAGCACGCTCCGACGGAGCGATTTCTTCCCCCCGGGGAGAGGGCTCGGTTAAAGGAAGTTAAAGCTGATGATATTAGCGAACTCCCGCGAACCACTGATTTGTCTCTCCACGCCACGAAAGATACCGCCAAAGCTATCAGGCGGTCAATGGCAGCCTTGGTGGCTGCGGAGTGGCATTTGTGGTCTTCCTGCTTAACGCCCCGCTTGCGCCTTCTTGCCTGTTCGGCGACACCGTCAATTCCGTCGTCAACAGGTTTCAGGAGGCTCGTAAACAAGCGGCAGCTCCCTCGCCGCTCTCTAGCTCATGTTGGACGGGAGCAGCCCCAGCCATGTGCCTGCTCCTCATACAGAGAAGTGCAGAAAGTGAGCGTTGCGACTCGCAGGCCCCACGTGAACAGGGATCGCGAAGGGAGCGATGCTCACGGTCGAAGGCTTCGAAGCCAAAGGCCGATCTGAGGACCGTCCTTCTGGCTAAGAAGTCTTCGACAAAGAAGCCCTGATGTTTGTGTCCCAGGGCTTCTGATGACAGCCCCCGCTGGGGAAGAGCGATGTACACCTCATTATACGGTGCCAGTCTCTCCTCAGTGCCCTCAGGAGGCCGAGCTGTTAACCCTGCCACCGCCGGTGCTTCAGGGCACAACGGTCTCCAGCGAGTGCACATCCCAGTGTCTACCCGAAAACGTAGCGGCTCTGGGGGGCTCGATACCTCTGAGGAGGTCTCCTATTACATTGGAGGTCAGTCTTGAGAGACTGATTGCCTTAGTAAATTTTCTGGCAGCATGGAAGCTTCTGCCAAATATCTCACAATGGGTCAGGAGAGGTTACAGAATTAAATTTGGATCTCCTCCGCCTCGTTTCAATGGGATCATTTCCACGGTGGTGGGTCCCGAGCATGCTCCGGTGTTAGAACAAGAAGTAAATACTCTGCTGAGGAAGGAGGCCATCGAGGTGGTCCCTCCTCTTGAAAGAGAATCCGGGTTCTACAGCCGGTACTTCATAGTTACGAAGAAGGATGGGGGGTTACGTCCGATTTTAGATCTGCATCAGTTGAATCGCTCAGTCATGCGACTGAAGTTCAGGATTCTCACTATCAAACAGGTCATGTCTCAGATCAGGTCCGAGGACTGGTTTGTCTCGATAGATCTAAAAGATGCATATTTCCATGTCTCCATCCTTCCTCAACACAGGAAGGTTTGCTTTCGGGGCGAAGCTTACCAATATCGGGTTCTTCTGTTCAGCCTTGCACTCTCACCCCGCACTTTCACGAAGTGTGTAGATGCTGCTCTGGCTCCACTGCAACTCCAAGGCATCCGCATACTAAATTATATGGACGATTGGTTGATTCTAGCTCAATCAGAGCAGACGGTGGTTCGACATCGAGTTGTCGTTCTCACCCATATAAAAGAGTTGGGATTAAGACTAAACGCAAAGAAAAGTGTGCTTTCTCCATTACAGAGGACCACTTATCTGGGCATGGTGTGGGATTCGACCACAATGCAGGCACAGCTGTCTCCTGTTCAGATCGAGTCGATCCTCACTGCAATTGCGAGAGTCAAAGAAGGCCAGTCACTCACTGTCAAGCAGTTTCAAAAACTGCTGGGTCTGATGGCAGCTGCGTCCAACGTGATACCTTTTGGCCTGCTGTACATGAGACCCCTACAGTGATGGCTCAAGACCAATGGGTTTTCCCCATGGGGAAATCCACTTCACATGATCAAGGTCACGCGGTGATGCTTTTGTGCCTTGGACATGTGGAGGAAACCTTGGTTCTTGTCACAGGGCCCGGTGCTGGGAGTTCCTTGTCGTCACGTAACGTTAACGACAGATGCATTCCTCACCGGTTGGGGTGTGGTCATGAGTGGCCACCCTGCCCCGCTTAGTGGAGCGGTCACCATCTCACTTGGCACATCAACTGCCTGGAGATGCTGGCCATATTTCGAGCACTGAAATACTTTTCTGGAGGGATGATTTGGCAAGAGATTCATTCATTCATTCATGTGTAGTTAGGAGGTTAGATATGTACATATGAACCAGCGGGACATAAGCTAACATACACTTGCTGCACGTCGTATAAAACGTTAAAAAATGTCAATATGGGGGAGTAAGAGAAGAGCAGACATATGGATAAATCTGACGACGCAAGAGAGAACTCAATTCGGTCCGGTTTTCAGAGTGAAGAAACTGAAGCATACAAACACAGAAAGCGTGTCTCACGGCACATACTACTCTCTCGTGTCGCATGAATGGAGAATTACACACAAAATTATGTCGAATTGTCCATTTTGATGAGTATTCACGTAAACATAGTTGATTATGCCTTAAGTGAACGTAAACAGTAGGGAGAACGTGTATCAGTACATTGCATCCATTGCAGCTGTGCGTTCGGTTTTAAAGGGATAGCAGCCTAATTTAGCTGCTATTGTCCGAGTCATTGATGTTAATCAAAATGGGTTTGAGTTAGTACCGGCAGGGATTGTGGGTGGGGGGAGTGAATGCACAGTGCGCTCTCTCCCACCTTCAATACCACGACTGAGGTGCCCTTGAGCAAGTCACCGAACCCCCAACTGCTCCCCGGGCGCCGCAGCATAAATGGCTGCTCACTGCTCCGGGTGTGTGTTCACGGTGTGTGTGTGTTCACTGCTGTGTGTGTGCACTTTGGATGGGTAAATGCAGAGCACTAATTCCGAGTGTGGGTCACCATACTTGGCCACACGTCACTTCACTTCAAGATTAATCTAAATTTATTTATAGAAATAAATATGTCTGCTTAAAAAAATTAAGAATATGGTAAACAAGTTGCTATAAATAATGCATAATTAGCCTATATAACCATTGGTATTTAATTAAAAAGAAGACCATGTACGTGTTCTTTATGAGAAGGGGTTTTATTTAATTTTAACATAAAGGCATGTTGTGTGTCACCGCAGTGTGACTATCATAATAAAACCTTAATATCAAACCTATATAATGAGTTAGGAAATTTAGGAGAAATGCTTAATAAATGCACTGTAACTAAACCCATTAGATTTTAGCCAACTAAATTTACTGTAGATTTAGTCGATTAAAATCGTATGATATTTATTCGACTAAAACTAGACTAAAACTAAAAACAATTCAGATGACTAAAATATGACTAAAACTAAATCAAAATTTGCTGTCAAAATTAACTCTGCTGGTTACACGTTTCCTCCATGGTGCGGTGAGGCTGAGGCCACCCGTACGACCTTGTGTTCCACCATGGGACTTGGCCGTGGTCCTGGAGGCTCTCTGTAAACCTCCGTTCGAACCTATTGAGGAGGTTTCAGATCGAGTTCTGACACTTAAGACTGTCTTCTTGTTAGCCATCACTTCACTGAAGAGAGTCGGAGATTTGCAGGCCTTGTAAGTGGCCCCCTTCTTCCTAGACTTTGCGGCCGGCTTGGCCAAAGCATTTCTGTACCCCAGGCCGGGGTACGTCCCTAAAGTGCCCTCCTCAGTACCATGGCCCATGGTACGTCAGGCTTTGTGTCCTCCCCCCTTTAGGGAGCCTGACCAGCAGAAGCTAAATAGCATGTGTCCAGTGCGAGCACTGAGCACTGGACACATATATCCACAGAGCTGCCATGTGGAGGAAGTTTGACCAATTATTCGTTTGTTATGGTCCTTCCAAGAGGGAGGCCACTAAGCAGACCCTAAGTAGGTGGATTGTTGATGCCATTACTATGTCATATGAGTCCGCCGGCCTTCCCTCACCCTTAGGGGTCAAGGCTCACTCCACCCGAAGGCCTTCCTGTCGGGTGTGGCTATGCAGGATATACAGTGGGTACGGAAAGTATTCAGACCCCCTT
>NW_015505649.1:625454-641828 GCF_001515645.1 Sinocyclocheilus grahami
ATGTGTGAAAAACTTGTTGCATCTTTCCCAATAAGACTCATGGCTGTATTAGATCAAAAGGGTGCTTCTACTAAATACTGAGCAAAGGGTCTGAATACTTAGGACCATGTGATATTTCAGTTTTTCTTTTTTAATAAATCTGCAAAAATGTCAACAATTCTGTGTTTTTCTGTCAATATGGTGTGCTGTGTGTACATTAATGAGGAAAAAAAATTAACTTAAATAATTTTAGCAAATGGCTGCAATATAACAAAGAGTGAAAAATTTAAGGGGGTCTGAATACTTTCCGTACCCACTGTATGTAACGCTGCGGACTGGTCTACGCCGCTCATCTACGACCTCGACATTCGTACCGCTCCTGGTTCCTCCGTCCTCTTGCCATAGTATACACTGAAGTCATACACACTATGCAGGGACTTGAATGTCTGGCGGCATGGGCATCTCGTTCCCAAAGAGTTCGACGCAGCTCGAGTTCCTGAAGGGGAACGCCTCAAGGTTATGTATGTAACCCTAGTTCCCAGAGGGAATGAGACGCTGCGTCTCCTGCCATACTTCCGGCATCCCTGCGAGCGCTTCCCTCATTCTCCAGAAGATGCCGCTGTCTCCACCGCACATGCTTTTATAGCTTCCTGGTCACACGTCACCCCGTCCGTGACGTCACGCCCATCCATTGGTCTGATTACACACAGGATTCAGAGCATAGTCATGCTGAAGGCGTTCCCAAAGCGTTCGATGCAGTGTCACATTCCCTCGGGGAACTAGGGTTACATACGTAACCTTGAGACATTATTGATGAGCAGAGTAGACATAAGATTATTATTGTCTTTTCTAAGTCTCTATGTTCTCAATTTGATCTCATTAGTGTAGGAAAAACCATTCAGATTTCAAAGAAATCTCATTTGTGATTTAGAAGTAGATAATGGGTCTGCATTCCTTGTCATTTCTAGTAAACATAATCCATAATTAATTAATTTCTTACCATAGTTTTGAACAGTTAAACATCACTGCAAACTTTAATGCACAGATACACAGGAAGCATTATGACTGCAGGTCATAAACACAAATACATTAGTTGCCGCCCATATGATTTACCCATATTAGCATCAGCTGCTTCATGTGAGCATAAGAAGATGCATAGATGTGCGTCACACTATTTTTAGGATTACTGTCTGAGCTCCGCTGTAGTGCTAGCAAACACATTACGCCGAGCATGCCGCTCAGGAGAATTGTGATCTGAAGCACTCTCAGGCATTTAGATGCAATGCATTGTGGGTAGACTCTGGTGGGTGGTTGCCCCTTGTGATGAGATTGTCTCTGCTCGAGCCCAGTGCCAAATGCATCTCTCAGGCTTGTGTAATTCACGAAAAGGCACTCACATACGGTAACTGATTTAGCTCTGCAGACAAGCCCCAACCGTAATGGGGCTGCAATATGATCCGTGCAGCCGTATACGCTGCTCTGCAGTCACTCGGAGATCAGAAGACAGAGGATGGGGTGGATATAGCAAAATGCAATCAATTTCTTGTCTGATAGAAACTGCAGCCATAAGCTTGGTAAGTATTAATGGTAAACAGCATCAGATTAGCCTAATGTCCTGCTGACCAAGGCCATTTGATATTTACCGCTTACAGTAATACCAATAAGCAATGATCGTGGAATGCACTGTCTCCAGATCTTTACGGTCTGACTCTGGGAAGCGCGAGCTTCCATGTAAATATGCCGTCTGAGGACAACAGCAAGTTGTGGAGCAGTTCCAACCCAGCTTATTTAGTTTTATGGCAGCGTTATAGTTGCTCGCCTCACTTCTTGACTTGTGGTCCCATCAGGCTGCACCGTCCGTTTTGAAACAATCCTTCAATAAAAGCTTTTCTATTCACACTTCATATGCTGCAGGCAAAGGGAAGCGAAGATGAGAGATGGACAGAGAGGAGAAGTGGGTGCAGAGGAAAGCGGAGAACTTGCTTTAATTGTTATGCAGGGAAATGTTCTGCTTATTCTGGTGTCAGATTCATGGATTCCCATTAGAAAGCCACTAGCAATCAAGCCGCCTTCAATTAGCCTGTTATTGCATTCAGTAAAATTTATTTGCAGCTCAGTTGAATGATTTTGTTATTAATCAGGATAAATTAGCTTCTTCGGAGACACAATGAACACAAATGATTGGCTCTGAGAGTCGTGTTTTGCTAATAACGATACTCAGATGTAAAATAGCATCCCTCTATGCTGATGACGTCTCGTTGGTGATCATTCTTTTTAATAGTATGTCAAGCTGATGGTGAAAGGGTTGAAATTCTATACAGGAGTGAAAGAAAGAGAAATACCAATAACAGGAAGATGGAGGTACGGTGACCCCTGGTGAGAAAACATCGGACTTATTTTATCGAGCCTCTATCAAGCTCTAGGTACTGCGTTTTATGTTCTCGAAGCCACAGTTGCGATTCATAGGCTTTGGATTGAGAAAACGCAGCAGCAATTATACACACAAATGTGCAAGATCATCCACATACTGTGAATTGGGTGGGTGAATCTCTCACTGTAATGGTCATATTTCATCCCCAAATTATAGGAACAATTTACATATATGCATAAAGAAATTAGTCAGTTTTTGCATTGACATTGTTACATTTAAGCATATTTTTCAACTAAATTATCGTTATGCAAAACAATATAAATTCCCATTACTTTAAAGGAAAAGTTTGTTTTATGTTTTAAAATCAAAATCAGTATTACAAAAATGCACGGAAACAAGCAACACCATGATGTATAAATGCCTTACAATTTATTTATTTATTTATGAGATTTTAAAAAACAATGCATCAGTTTAATGCACAATGTTTAAAATCTTTACTATTTTTTTTTTTTATTTATGCATGTATTTATGTATTTACTTTTGCATTTCAGTAATGAGAATTTAAATGGTCTTGAAAAAATATTCATTTTCACACCATGATGTGTAATGTATTTATTTATATTTTCTTTTCGTTTTGTATTACAATAAAGAGAATTGTAAAGGTCTTAACTAATGCTTCCTTTTTAATAACACAGTATTTATATTCTTTACTTTTTATTATTTATGCATGTACTTATTTATTAAAATTTTCATTACAATAATTCACATTTTTATGGTCCATAAAGGACCATCTACCATGGCACATAAATTCATAACCATTTATTTACATTTTCTTTTCTTTTGTATTTGAAGGTGTTCCGTCCTTTCATTCAGCTAATGCTACTATATAATACTATGATATTTGGAGATTTCTCTGCAGTCATAGTCTGTTTTGATGCATGCACATGTCCATCAGATAACAAAAGGGATTGATGCACACTGTTATATTTAAGAGAAGGACTCAGCCCTTTGTGGTTTTAGCAAAGTTCTTTGTCCAAAACACAAAACAGATCGATACATATAGTTCAGATGGGGATTTAAATGTGGATTCTTTATGTCTTTGATAAGGTCAACTTGATAAGGTCAAACTGCTCAATGCCAAGCGACTAGCTCGCACTCATGCATATTCATGCGTTTCACTGTGTGCACGTGATGCTTTTTTATTTTCAAGCTGGTGAGTTTCATTTCCTTTTGAGTAAATGATGCATTTTAAATGGGCTACTTAAATGGTGGCATGAGCATCAACTGTGTAAAATGAGAAACGTCTGTGCCATTAGAGGAGCATTTGTGTTGGTTGAACTGCTGTATTATAAAGGGAAATGAAGAATATCTTTGTTCACCTCAGTTCTTTCCCCTTTGTTATCAGGTTTCACACATCCTGATTCCTGAACAGTGGACTGTTCTGCAATCTGGTGCCTACAACAAAATTGCACTGACTTCCAATGACTCCCAATGCGACTTCTGTTATCATTTTGGCTGTATGTGCTTTGTTGACATCTGTGGGTTTTGTGGCTTTGTGTTTTTAAGGTGGCCCATCCGGATGGTCTTCTTCTCACTGCGACTGCTGCTGCAAGAGCCACAAGAGCGAGCGTGAGGGTGAGAGTGGCACTTCCTTCAACGAGCTCTCCACTTCCTGTTCCGAGACCCAATCGGAAGCCAGCTCTCCGCAGGAAACGGTCATCGTGCGCCCGGTCACCCGTCAGCCCAACATCCAGACTTTGGACCGGCCGGTGAAAAAGGGTCCAACCCTGATTCCAAGGAGAACTGATCTGCTTCGCGTTCGAACCACCGGGCCACGTGACGGCATGGCAGGGAAGAGGAAACCGGCCAAGGAGAAGATGACGGCGGAGCAGGAGCTGAAGAAATGCATCCAGGACTTCCGGCGGATTAAAATTCCAGAGCGCTTTCCAGAGAGGAAGTACATCTGGCAGTCGGAGCTCTTGAAAAAATATCAGCTCTGAAATGATTTCCTGCGGGCTCGCTGAGCCTATTAGTGCAACACAACAAAGCTCTCAGCGCATACGATGACATCATAATTCTTCTTTGCTTGAACTTAATTGGCTCGTCTGTGTAAACATGCGGTAAGATGCACAATTAACAATTCAGTGAACCTCAAGTGACTCCTAAAGGGACCGGTCCTGTTTTGCTACCGGGGCACAATGGCATTAAAGTCTAAACCAATTTCACAGCGTCTAGACAAACCTCTCAAATAAAACCAGATTGTATATATACAAAATAATCACAAGTGTGTATTACCTGGTGATACTCAATGTAGATGCACGGAGAGCACAGCACTTTTGTACAGCGTTCCACCTGTAAATGCAATGAACATATGAGAACTGGAGGATTCGTATGTGAATGTGGTTTGCATTATCCAATACTGTGTTAAGCTGATGGAGAGTTTTAAAGAAAAAGTTCACCCAGAAATGAACTATTGCTGAAAACGTACTCACTCTCAGGCCATCCAAGATGTAGATGAGTTTGTTTCTTCATCAGATTTGGAGAAATGTAGCATCACATCACTTGCTCAGCAAGGGATCCTCTGCAGTGAATGGGTGCCGTCAGAATGAGAGTCCAAACAGCTGATAAAAACATCACAATAATCCACAAGTAATCCACACCACTCCAGTCCATCAGTTAATGCCTTATAAAGCCAAAAGCTGCATGTTTGTAAGAAACAATACAAGTTTTCTTAAAAGAAACCTAAATACAAGTTTATAATCCATAATAACGCTTCCACCAGTGAAAAAGTCCATCTCCTGTTATCCTCTCACATATTTGTTTTCACTTGTGCATATTTCTCTCCTGATTCAGACAAGATGACTTTTCACTGGAGAAGCAATAGTCTAAAAATAGGACTTTCATACTCATATTTAGTAAGCAACGGCTTGAAGTTAAAAACGTCTTAATGATGAATTTGTTTCTTACAAACACAGTTTTTCTCTTCATGGGACATTAACTGATGGACTGGAGTGGTGTGGATTACTTGTGATGTTTTTATCAGCTGTTTGGACTCTCATTCTGACGGCACCCATTCACTGCAGAGCTTCCAAGTGATGCAATGCTACATTTCTCCAAATCTGATGAAGAAACAAACTCATCTACATCTTGGATGGCCTGAGGGGGAGTACATTTTCAGCAAATTTATATCTTTGGGTGGACTATTCCTTTACCACAAATGTACCCCTTTATTTAAAGCGTCTAAACAGCACAAGTGAGTATGTTTCTGCGGTAGAATATCTTTGGGTGGACTATTCCTTTACCACAAATGTACCCCTTTTTTTAAAGCGTCTAAACAGCACAAGTGAGTATGTTTCTGCGGTAGACAGATGACAATGCATGTTATGTCACTCATATAGAGTAATGGCTCATATCAATGAACGCATTTAGTTTGTGATGTGATCTACATTATTCACCAAACTTCATTCACCATTCATTCAAACCCAGCGGAAATACATCAACAGGATCGGACTGAAATATTAAGCTGTTTCTGTTTGTCATTGTGAACGTTTGTGCTGAGACTTTTGATTTCGCTCGTGGGTATATGAGGATGTTTTGTTCTGAATGTGCAATGAATCATTAAACGAACTGGGTTTAAAATACAATTTGTTCATCTGAGTTGATATAATCCTGACACATTGCAATGTTGCACCTCTTGCGGTTTCGCATTAGAGTAGGCACAGCATTTAAACTGGATTCTTGACAGAAAAAACAAGAGCTGCTTGTTTCTTATTTGTGTCAAATAAATATATGTATGCAAATCAGATAGAAGATGCGAGAGGGTAAATTGTCTCTTCACGAATGTGGCAGATGACCTTACTCTTCTCTCTGAATTGAACAGATTATGAGCTTTGCTGAATCTAAAACTAAACCGCCAGACAAATCTCTGCAATACCCCTTACAATATTCAGCTGATTTCAGATGCACGGCGGTGTAATTCTGCATTCTACTGCCTGATATATTCGTTTTCTCTTTTTCTGTCACTGTGAAGGAAAATTGTTGATAAATACAGTACATGCATCACAAGTACCATTTTTAACTTACTATTTTAAGCCACAAGATTCTGCAGTGTTTCTACATTTCATGTACAGCAGAGAAGCTTTGGGGCTGCAGAAGCATGACAGACTTGCAAAAGTTTATGCGTTTATCGAAGACAAATCAGAAATCTATGGAAGCCTGTTTCTGCCACTGAATAAAAAATATAAAAGGTAATTTCGACTTTTTATTTCACAACTCTGACCTTTTCCCCCCAAAATTCTGTCTTTTTTCTCAGAATTGCATGATATGAACTCACAATTGCCAGTTATAAAGATATAACCTTGCAATTGTGAGAAAAAAGTCAGAATTGCAAGATACTAACTCGCGACTGCAAGAAAAAAAGTTTCTATGCAAAATGTTTGTGCACGTTTCTGTGCAATTCTGACTTTATAACACGCAACTGTGACTTTATATCCCACAATTCTGACTTTATAACTTGCAAATGTGAGTTTATATCATGCAATTATGAGAAAAAAAATCTGAATTGTGAGCTGTACACTCGCAATTGAGAGAAAAGTCGCAATTACCTTTTAAAAAAATTGTATTTAGTGACGGAAACGGGCTTCCATACAAATCTGCTAGAAAGCATCTTATAAAGTTGACATTCAAATATACTATCATTCAGTTATTAAAATCTAAGTTCTTTATGCTGAAGAAACAGGATTCACTTTGTAACTCCGGGAAGCCAGGAGGTTTAAATGTGAGGTTTCCGGCAACATTTTTGTCTTGTGCTATTATCGCATTATGATCCTCAGCTAACTGTACTTTTTTCATCTAATGCATTACACATCTAGTTTCCTGGTCAATATTTTGTTAGTGGGAGACTCACAGTAGACTACTGTCTCCACAGTTGTGTGCTCAGCTTCACAGTTCAAACCCAACATGCATACTAACGATATAACTTCAAGACACATTTAATTGATTTTGCAGTTGAAATAGTTCAATCAGCATCAAAGGCATTTGTCATCTTCATCTTCTTTTGATCCTGCTTCAGTCTTGTCTACTTGTGTTTAAAAATTGAAATGACCCCTCCATGTATTCCTCGTGTCCATATTACACTCCTAAACAGATCAATGAAAGGGCATGGGAAGGATCCCAAATTCGGCCCTGTACAGTGACACACTGCTCTCTTTGAGAATCAATAGCAGAACTTCCTAATAGAAGTTCAGAGTGAGTAAAATCCCCTGGTCAGACAATAGAAAGAACATATGACCAGCGGCTAACCTCAGTCTGAATCAAATATCGCCTGATTTCATCAAACAGTTCCTACAATGTGAAGATGAGAGACAGAGAGAAATATTTCTAGAAAGACAATGTGCTATTATTGAATTGTATTATATAATACATAATACGTGCTGGGAACTGATTACATGTCATCTGGATTAAGTACTTAAAAATTAAGTACTTGTAATTAGATTACACTACATTTTAAAACACTCATAATGAGACTGCAGTTACTTTTTTATTGATTACATATTATTCACATATTAGCAACTGATATTCATAATTTATTGATTCTCCCTAATTTTTTCCCCCTGTCTAAAATAGCTTACCGCTTACATACATTCAGCAAGTCTTCCAGTTCTGTGGACATTCACAGAAAGACCAGTCAGTATTATAATTATATAATATTATAATTACAGTCAGATGGTTATAATTACACAGAAAATTGAGAGGCCACAAAGCATTTGACTACTGGATTTACAAAATTCATTTCAGTTTTAAGAAATGTTTTCTCAACATTTCAACAATGCATGAACTACTGATGAATACATTAATTTTTATTTGAATTATCATTTTGTTTAACCATGTATTACTATGTCTTTGGAAGGGTTTTGTCTTTCAAACATATTAAAATACACAAAGTCACATTATATAACTTTTTTGAACGTCTTTGACCTAATATATTTACTTGAAGTTCCCCAGAGATTTTAAGGTAATAACTAAGTAACACATTTGCAATGTGCACAGTTAATGATTACATAACATGCATGTAAACAAATGAAATATTTCATCTTTTTTAGTAAGTGTTTTCAGGGACATCAGTGGTTCAACCGTGGTACTCTCACGAATGAGGGCGGACAGTGACAGGGAAGAGAAGAATTGATGAATAAAGTCGTTATTTTTGTGTTCTCTATGCACAAAAACTATTCTCGTTGCTTCCTAAAAGTATGGTTGGACCACTGATGACTCGTGGACTATTTTAATGATGTCCTTACTACATTTCTGGGCCTTGAACGTGGTAGTTGCGTTGCTGTCTATGCAGGGTCAGAAAGATCTCGGATTTCATCAAAAATATCTTAATTTGTGTTCTGAAGATGAACGAAGGTCTTTGTAAGTACATGAGGGTGAGTAAGTAATGACTGAATTTTCATTTTGGGGTGAGCTATCCCTTTTTTAAAAAAAAAACACGGAAAAATGGACAGGCACTAATGCACTGAAATGTGGTAGAGATAAAACACCGCACATAGTTGTGAATAGTCTCAGGATTTTTTATTTATTTAGAAAATGTCACCTTAGGAGCTTCTTAATACTCTGCGCAGTTGACAGACGTGATTAACACTTTGATGCCAGGAACAATGTCTCAAAAAAAAATATATATAAAGTTAGGCTTGCTCTGAAGAAAGTTCTAATTGCAGATTTCACTTGGTTCGATATTTTGTTTTCTAATGCATTGCACTTCATACATTTTGAAGTCTGGCTTTAGTATCTAAAAACCTTTTGGGGTCACTGTATAATATTACAGTATTAATCAATCAGGCTTTATTTAATACAGTAGCTTAAAGTAGGAAATAATCTCAACCAAAAGGGGCCAAAAACATGTTCCTTTTCTCTATCACAGTACTGATGCTTTTTCAGCACTTTAATGGCATGCTGTCTAGAATGATGCATTACAGGACGTCAAAGTCTATTCTAGCATGTAAAAGTGTGTTATGTAATATATTTATTTTAGCTGCAGCATCTCGGTATGAAGCGCAGACGATCCTGCCTCATAGCAACACACCTAGAGTCACAGAATAAATGATATGGTTTAGCTGGGGGTCTTCTGGGCACTGTCGAGATTCATGGTTCTGCTGATTTCTCCAGCTGAGCTGAATTATCATCACCCCTTCAGGTCTCAGTTGAAAAGCTGTGTGTTTTTGCTCACAGTAGTCCTTCATTATATGAAGAAAAGACTAATTTTTAAAAATGGTTTATTGTAGTTTTCTGCTTGCAGTCCAGGTTTTTTTTTTAAGTTAAAGGTTTACTTACTGACCTAAAACTAGCATTGGATGTCTATGAACTTGTGTCAGTAGGAATGTGTGAGTTGATAATAATCTGAGGATAGCAGGTTTCATAACATGGGACTGCACATTTCTCTTTTTCAGCCCAAAGGCACTTGGATCCTCAAACAATTCAGTGGCTCTGTACAAAATCTTGCTGCTTTTTCAAGCATGTATACAAAGGTAGGAAAGCATCAAGGAACGTCCAGTATTTATGTAACATCTGGTCAAATATGATCTGTCTACAACTGACAGATTTTTGAAACCTGTACAGATCCTTCACTGTCTTTGATATCCCAAAATCCAGGCCGCGTGGTTGACTGGTTGATTGAAAGAATTAAAAGGTGCCTGACAGACTGGTTAAAAGAAATATATT
Source organism: Sinocyclocheilus grahami (assembly GCF_001515645.1). NCBI lineage: Eukaryota > Metazoa > Chordata > Actinopteri > Cypriniformes > Cyprinidae > Sinocyclocheilus > Sinocyclocheilus grahami. The sequence continues at coordinate 635,521 of NW_015505649.1, forward strand.
CATTTATAAATGCCCATTTTTATCATTACTTTCAATTCATGTATATATTTGTACTACAAAATAAGTAAATGTGTCCTTAAGCATCTTAAAGTTTCTCCTAAATTCATTCTGTATCATGAGCATAATATATGAGCAATATCACACGAGTAGCAGTGCGATCCACAGCTGTGATTCGACTGTAGGCACGAGTGCCGTAGGTAATCACAGCGTGCCGATATGTAAGGGATAATGTACATCCAGCCGGTTGTTATCGCAGAATAACCCCCGACAGGGTGATCAGGACAGGTCTTGTATGACCCTGAAGGGGGTTTAACAACTGGCTGGATGTACATTATTCCACTTATTACCCGGCTACTTGCCACATAAGTAAATAATTAGACACAAAATATTGATCTGAGTTGAAATATTTGAACACAAAGCTTCTGTGAACACAGCAGTTGCGAGCAAGCGGCAAGTTCAAACTAGACGGACATTTAAGGGAAACTGTCCAGTCAAACCACTTATTACACAACATTTCACCACATAAATAATTAAGGCGATAAAATATATTGATTTAAGACAAAAAATGTAAAAAATGTTACCAGTTTGTTAGTTATATCTTATAATCCATTGCAGTGTACAAAACAATCGTTGCAAAAAGGCAGCAGCTGCGTTTGCATGAGTCCGCGATACCAGGATGACATAATTAAATAATTGCACACATAATATTTAATTGAAGTTTAAAATTTAATTAGCTAACCAAATGCAAAGCTTCCGAGGAAAAAACTGTTCCTAGCAAGAGTACAGCGCCGACTGCTGTTACCCGGATGAGCCGGTGTTATCAGCTTTCACCGGTTGTTATCGAGGGATAACATACCTGGGAATGTCGCGACTGACCAATCAGAATCAAGTATTCCACAGAGCCATGTAATAAGCAGCCATATCTCACGGCTACAAGTGTGATATTGCGTTTATACAAGAGTTCAGTGGCATGAGTGTGTAAATTAATAAGAAACAACAACGGAGTGTCTTTAAAAACCCTCTTTTGTGCAGAACTACTTCCTTCCGCCACAAATTAAAATCTCAGTTTGAGAGTTTAACAGCTGAACTCAAGATCCGAAAACGTCACTTTAGAACTAGTAATGAAGGACCGTTGAGTTGCTTCATTAAAAGCTTATTGTATTACTGTATTAAAAGCTGTGTATTATGTACAGTAGAGTATTATGAGAGAGAGATGGACTGAGAGTGTGATTAGCTGCATCTGATACAGCATTCATTGTTCAGCTCAATCTCATATTCACAATAAAACATTAGTTTGAATGTCCACTGAGGAAAGCGATATCTTTGTCGTACTGTCCTTTCATCTGTTGAGGGTGATTTCTGATGACAGTGCTGCTCAGTGTGTTTGTTAACTGCGTCTTACAAGCTGTTAATAAAAGTAAAAGTAACTTCCTTGTTTACAACAGTGTTTCAATCTCTTTCAATATAAAAGTCTTTACTGCTGACTCGCGCATGAAAACAGTCGTCATCTAAAGGCGGAACAATGCAACTAAATTCACCATCACTAACACACACACACACACACACTCCCAATACTAAATCCTACTATTATTTATATAAAATATTATTTATTGAATAATAATATTTAATAAACATCAACAACAACTATCATAACAGTTGCTAGGCAATTCAGTCAAATGTACAAAGGCAGCGCTCTGATATACTGCATGAAGTTACATAAAATATAACCTGATGAGATTTTGCCTTCTGTCAAAACTATTTGCTCTGGAACAAATGATAGATTATTGAGACCAAAGACTGCATGTTAGATTTACCCCAAACAAATTATATTTCATGTTTAACCACTATAGAGACATCAGAGCCATCTGCAAATTCCAAAAGATCTGACCGAGGTGAGTCTGCTCTTGGTGGGTTCATGAGTGCTGAACGGCCGCTGACACCCTGGAGCTCACATCTCCGAAAACGGCGAAATTTTTTTTCAAATAGACGTTATCTTTACTAACAAACCGCATATTTGAAGTCTAAACAAGTACATTCTCGCCTAAAAAAACTCTTAAAACTACATTCCATGACAGAAAAACAGTATTATTTATAAAATTATAGTGGATTTGGGTGTCAGCCATGACACTCGCTGTGAGAAATACTGCAAACGGAGTGATACAAATGGTGAAAGGGAAACGGTTGGAGTTCTGTTATCAATTAAATATCACACTCCTCTCAGCCAATCAGATTCGAGGACCAGAAAGACCTATTGTATAAAATCTAATATAATCCATTTATATTTCTCATATGTGTGAAAGTTACAATAAATATAATGTCAAGAATGAAATGTTATATAAATCAGGCGAATGATAGGTTATTTGAACAAACCCTCTGTAAAACCTTCAGAAGGGTTCCAGAAATTTAGGTTATAAAAACGTTGTGGGACCGTTGTTTTGAAATGTTTCTAAAATGTTAAAATATCCAAATTTTTTCTTGTCGTGATTTGAAAGTTATCTAAAGGTTACAGAAACATTCCTTACAACATTCCACTAACTTTATTTTTTAACTAAAATATAACATCATTTGAACGTTTATTTTTAATATTCTAAGAATAATAAAATGTCCAATTTTCCCATTGTAATGGGAACGTTATTTTAAAGGGGAAAAAAACAAGTTTCTTGGAATGTTCATCATTACAAATAACATCATAAGGATGTTCACAGAATGTTAATCTCAGCACATTTTTTCCTCAACATTATGAGAACATATATTATTTCTTTCCCACTTTATGGGTATTTGCATTGCTTTGACTGTTTTCTGTAGCTCCCATCTTCTCATATGCCACGACTGGTCAATTATGTTCAAAGCCTAAACGCTATTGGGCTACTTTCCAGTCACTATCTTCAGCAAGTATGAAGGAAAACAAAGACATTTAGGCAATTTAGGCAAATTTTGCCTGTAGTGCCTTGACTTAAAGTCTTGGTTCCGCGTGAAGTTTATTCCTTATTTACTTATGGTCTTAGGGAATCTTTCTTGCCACTGTCATCTTTCACAGCACTGCTAGACTCTATTGTGAAAGGCTCTAAACATTAAATTGAGTTGACCGACTGGTCAGCGAAGCAGCAAGGTTGCTGCTTTCGATTTCAGACACAAACAAAACGTCCTTCCATCAGCTGCTACACAGTGTGGTAAGAAAGAGCGCGGCCCATTATTCAATCCTGGGAGAGCTTCCACACTCTTCTCCGTGTGGTTTCTATTTTCTCTGTGCTCAGCAGCGCAGCCCCTGACTCTTATCCGCGACTCTCAGTGTCCTCCCCAGAGAGCCGCCCTCAGCAGAGCCGGGCGCCAGCGCTGCAGGTAAGCAGCCCTTAATGAGAGAGGTGCCTTTGGCTCCTGCATAAGCAACAGGGGGGAAGGGATGCAAGCCTTGTAAAATTCCGATGCTCATCTGAGTTTCCCCCCTCTTGGCTCTAACTATAGTTTCATGCTGAGAGAGACAGTTAGATGGCAAGATACCTATAAACAGCCTACCCTGGAGACAGCGAGCTGTGTTGACATCGACAGCATCACAGCTGGCTGGTGACTGCTCGCAAACCTGTTCTCATTCACGCTGTTACAATAGTTTGGCTAGAGGAGGAGAGATTTACTGCAGTGGCTTGTCATTTTCCCCCTCATTACCTAATCTTTTCTCAAGGACTGCCTCCAAATTTACAGGAAGTCAATTAAGCCATTCTGACCAGCGATCCCAGTGGTTATTAATCATTTCCCAGGGTTACTAATCAGGTCTGCCACAGGGCAGTACAAATTGGGCCTGCTTTCAACTCAGAGGTACAAGCTACGGCAAAATTTATGGCACACCGTAAAGAGGATTGCAAAGACAAATTAAATATTTTGATGCGCTGAAACAAGGCACCATATGTTTGGATATAACCTGGAGTCCCTCTGGCCTTGTAATACTAACACTCATGCCTAAATTTACAAACAAACACATTAGCACATTTAAGAAATGGTTCATTACCAAAATACCAAGTTAGGGTAGAAATAATTACATATTGGAATATAGCCCAGTTATATCCAGTTATATATTATAAGAACGTTTTGCTATTGTTGCCTGAATGTTCTTTGAACATTAAAAACATCCAGTTTTTTAAACGTTTTAAAAACAATTATTGGTTACGTGAACGTTAACAGAACATTTAAAATTTTCTCTGATCGTTCTGAAATAAGTTGTAACATTTAAAAAACCTTAGACAAAACGCCTAACTAAATGTTTCAGAAAAAAACTGTTCAATGAAGGATGTATAAATCATATTTTTGTGCTAATGTTTTGAGAGCATTATTTAAGTGATGATTAACTGGTGAATGTTTTATTAATGTTACTGGAAGAACATTAATAGAGTACTGTAGACTTTAGTCAGGGTTGCACCATTTTTAAATTTGAAAGGAATGAAAATGAGGCTGTGCGGGATAGAAGTACAGTGGGTTCAAAGGATTGTTCTGTTTAACAACATACCGATTGCTCAGTTGATGAAAGCTTATAATATTCAATATATGATTTTGTTCATATGTTTTATGATCCGCCAGGCGTAAAATCACAAGTTTGGTCACTAAGAAAAATAATAGCACACTTCATCTCCTCAACAAGCCACATGATTTGAAGTATCCTTCTTGTCTTTAGTGCAAACTTCTTAAAGGGATAGTTCACATAAAAATCAAAATTTGCTGAAATTTTTCTCACCCTCAGGCCATCCAAGATGTAGATGAGTTTTTTCCTTCATCAGAACAGTTGGAGTTGGAGAAATGTAGCATTGCATCACTTGCTCAGCAATGGATGCTCTGCAGTGAATGGGTGCCGTCAGAATGAGAGTCTAAACAGCTGATAAAAACATCACAGTAATCCACACGAATCCAAATCTGTTCTGAAATAAAATTTTTGGGTGAACTATTCCTTTAATACTTTGTTCAATGCACTATATAAGACTAAAGCTATATGTATCTTGGAGACACAGAGCTCTGATAACTAAAACTAAGTTACAGTGTAACTCCCTGTATTTTTTCATTTAAAGTCTGACTGAAGGTTAATATGTATTCTTGAAGTGGCACAAGCACAGAGAAGTTCTCGTCAGGACCAGCCCATGTGTGACACATTCATCAGCTTGCTGCTAAAATGATTTCATGGACAGAGGTGTGGGTTATCGGCACAGTCATCTCGCCTGTATCAGTGCCTGGGAATTGAATTTTAGAAATCATATACCGTGTGTGTGTGTGTGTGTGTGTGTGTGTGTGTATATATAAAACTGTTCTAATATATTAATAAAATAAAAAGGCCACTTGAGTGTACACTTTGAAAAGTATTCATGTAAAGTACACTTTCATGAATACGCTTTAAAAAGTGCACTTTATGATAATGTCAAATGAACACTTTTACTTTAAAGTACATTTTAAATCATTATATTTTAATAACCTTTTGTCAGACTTTAAAAAGTATACTCATTTTTAAAGTGTTGACTAACATACTAACGCTCGTGTAATTTGAGTTATTTTAGTTATTTGAGATCACATTTAAATGTAATATATTTTCAATCCACTAAATTGCACCTTCATCATTACAAATGTGTAAATACAAATATGACATATCAGCTTCCATATAAATTACAGTAAGTATATTTTATTTACCTTGAATAAATGTACATTCAGCAGTACACTTTAACCATATTTCAAAGACAACAGGAGTAATTATTAAAAAACTTACATTTAAAGATGTACTTAAGATTTACTCAATGCAATTAGTCAAAATTGCATGCAATAAAGTGTCCAAAAACATACATACAGTTTGCACTTAAGTATATTATTTTAAAGTATATTATTCAGTAATAAGTACTCTTTTTAAAAGTATGCTGACATTTACTTGTTTTTCACAAGGGAGAAGATAGTATATAACTTTGCATGGACAAGGTAAGTAAGTGATTTTACATTTACATTTAGTCATTTTGCAGACGCTTTTATCCAAAGCGACTTACAATTGGGGAATATATAAAGCGATTCTTCTTAAAGAGGCAAACAGACACAGGAAGTGCTTGTAATACCAAGTTTTAGGCATTGTTCAAATAAGTACATGCTAGAAAGGGAACGAATAAATAAAGAGAAGGAAAAAAGTATTATTATTTTTTTTAAGATGAAGTCAAGTAGCGTTTAAAGAGATGAGTTTTCAGCTGTCGCTTGAAAATTGTCAGGGATTCAGCATTCCGGATAGGGGTGGGAAAATCATTCCACCAGCCAGGAACGGTGAACGAGAATGTTCTGGAAAGTGATTTTGAGCCTCTCTG
>NW_015505649.1:642020-658312 GCF_001515645.1 Sinocyclocheilus grahami
ATCTAGATTTAAACAGAGAGAGTGTGTCTGAACCCCGAACGTTATCAGGAAGGCTATTACGGATTTTGGGAGCCAAATGCGAAAAAGCTCTACCTCCTTTAGTGGACTTTGCTATCCTAGGTACTACTAAAAGGTTTTCTTGACCTGGTAAGGACTCTAGCCGCTGCATTTTGGACTACCTGTAGCTTGTTTACTGAAGATGCAGGACAACCACCTTGCAGTGCATTACAATAGTCCAGTCTATAGGTCATGAATGCATGAACTAGCTTTTCTGCATCAGAAACAGGTAACATGTTTCGTAACTTGGCAATGTTTCTAAGATGGAAGAATGCTGTTTTTGTAACATGGGAAATATGATTTTCAAAAGACAAGTTGCTATCTAATATAACACCCAGATTTTTGACTGTAGAGGAAGTAACCGTACATCCGTCTAGTTGCAAATTGTAATCCACGAGATTCGGTGTACTGTCTTTTGGTCCAATAAGTAATATCTCTGTCTTATCAGAATTTAATAGGTCATTAATTATTGGTCATCCAATCTTTTACATTTTTAACACACTCTGTTAGCTTAGATAATTTAGAAGTTTCATCTGGTCTTGTTGAGATATATAGTTGAGTATCATCGGCATAAAAGTGTTTATCACTTGAGTCTCTTGCTAACAGTATGCATAAAGAGTAAATCTTGACCAAATAATGTGTTTTGTAACATTTATTTCAGTATAATGTCTTTCCCCACAGACTTCCATTGTACTGTAAACACTCTTGTTTTGTACAAAATGATTACCCGGGTATTTGACAGCATGTCGCAGAGTTTAACGTCTGATAATTAACTTAACATTTTCACCTCAGGCTTATCAGTTCAGTCTTCTATCACTCTGTTATGGGTTACATTCTCCCGTGTGTTCATAATTACTGCTTGAAAACATTTCTTCTTGCAGTGCACTATTAAATGAACTAATTAATCACAATATTCTATGTGTCCGCTCATACATATCCGCTAAAAGGTGTTCAAATTAGCCCATGCATTTTCACTGAGGTTTGTATTTGGCTTACACTTCTTTAGATGAGGAGAGCAGATCTTTCACAATGCGAGCAATTCCCCTGCTGTGATTAAAGATGCATGCTAGAATTATAGCTAAAGGTGAAAATGCTTTTTTAAGCACAGCTAATTAGTTCAGAGAATTTCCCCATTTCAGTATGTGTAGATAAATGTTGGGTTTGGAGGTAAATTCTGCACTCTTTAAACATTGCCTTGAGAGAAACAGTCTTCTGCCAATACTGCTGAACCACCTCTAAATCTGAAAGGAAATGTAAAATCTCTGTGTCTGTAAGGCATATTGAGCACTTAATTTGGCAACATTGAGTGACTCTGTTTTAAATTGAATAAATCCTTCTTTTGTGGAACATGTTGTATTTATGGTTAGTTGTTTACTGTGGAAAAGCTCATGCTTTGTTACAAGCACTTTAGTAATCTATAAAGCATAAGATAATTAGGTTATTAATAAATTTTTTTGTTCCAGCTTGGCATTTATATTGTACTGTATTTGTATTTTGGATTATTAATATGTCAGTGCAGGAAATGATGAGACAGCTGATGTCTGGAATCTTCTCTAATGTTTTGAGAAAACGCACAAGCTGTCACAGTCATCCACCGCAACATATGGGTTCATTAACTTCTGTGCATGTGCACATCAGTTGAGCTGTGCATTACTCTGCCAGAAAGAGACGGCTGTTGGTACAGTATGTAAGGGTGAGAAAGAAATTGGATTCATGATAAAGCAACTAGTGGAAGCTTGTTTCCACCAAAGGGAATTGCAACTTTTTGTCTCAGAATTCAGACTTATTGTGGTGAAAAAAACAGATTTGTGAAATTTAACCACAAAAAAAAAGATTTTTTTTATGCTCAAAATAAATCAGGACTATTTATCTCATAACTTTCGGAAGCTTGTTTCCACCAAAGGGAATTGCAACTTTTTATCTCAGAATTCAGACTTATTGTGGTGAAAAAAACAGATTTGTGAAATTTAACCACAAAAAAAAAGATTTTTTTTTATGCTCAAAATAAATCAGGACTATTTATCTCATAACTTTTTTCTCGCTATTGCGAATTATAACTTCTGAGATAAAAAGTCATAATTGTGAGATAAAAAGTCACAATTGGCATTTTTATTTTTTATGTTGTAGCGGGAAAAAACAAAACAAAAAAACAGAATTTTGAAATGTAAACTCAGAATTCTGGGGGAAAAGTCAGAATTGTGATACGCAAACTTGGAATTTACAACAACTTACATACAGTTGCCACATTAAAGTCTACGTGAAATCAAAATAGACTCTATTTACTTTGTTAACGTATAATTACTAGTCTTGTGGTGAAACATTCATCCAGGCAGGTTAATCCATAGAAAAGTTGATAAAAGTTGACAGTATAATAGCATGAAAAACATCTGTACATGTTCACTAAAAAATGTACAATATAGTAATTTATGTCAAATGTATTTGAAAACATAGAAACAGTACAAGCATGGCATTTAAACAAAATATTTAATGATGCTAAGTTGATATGTTATCATGAGGAATACGCTATGGCACCTAATCAGGTGAAAATATTTGTGGCAAGTTGCTTCATAAACACCCTCACATTTATCTCTATTGCTATGAGTGTCAAGGGCTAGAAAGGCAGAGTAATTTGCTCCTCCTTTTTCCCAGTGAGTTTCATTTAGCCTCCTGATGTGAGTTATTATCTACCCATCAGAAAACAGGGCCAGAACAGATGATGTTTACCTCCTTGATGGTGTGGTGGGGGGCAGAGAGATCATTTGTCATAAAAGCTTGCACTTTTCCTACTTTAAGTGATCTGTTCGGCCCATTCTTTAAAAGAGGAACCACACACAGCAGCTCAGAGTCTCACTGAAAGAACTTCTATTTATTAGCTATGTTCGCTCTGCTAAGCATCATATTTATTATTGCTCATACTTAGGGTTAAAGGTTGCTTCTTGGTCTGGTCTATTATTTTGAGCCTAGTATAGATCACAAAATCGGTGCAACAATACCATAGACTAGAGCAGTGTCTGAAATCGCATACTGCCTGGTAGGTACTTGGTACATGTGGTTTGAAACTTGCTTCACGAACCATTAAAAAAAACATTTTCTACATACTATGAATATAGGTAGTATGAATTAAATCATCCAAGTATTTTTTGCCTACTGTTTCTAGAATATTATGAATTTGGATGTACTTTTCTTCAGGCATACTGCTTTTTCGCATGCTATAAATTCAGACATACTCTTTTGGCATGAAGTTTTTCTTGAATACTAAAGACATACTGCTCTTCTGGCATACTGTTTTTTGTGCATTCTCACATTCAGACATACTGCTCTTTCACATGCTATTTTCCCATATGGTTTTATGAATTTGGAGATGCTACTCTTTTGCTTCAGGCATACTACTTTTGCCATATTGTTTTTCACATACTACAAATTTGGACATGACACCCTTTTGGCATACTGTTTTTCTACGAATTCAGACATACCACTTTTGGCATATTCTGACGTACTCTTGTTATGTCCCAGGATGTAACCCTCGTAACACTCTAAACGTACTGCTGTTCTCCACAGCATCTAGTCAACAAATGAATTACTTTATAATGATATGTAAACATGTACTGTAGTGTGTTTACATACAGTTTCGTTGTCTGTGTTTTAAATCCGCATCTGTAGTGTCTCACTGCCTGTAGCGCGCAGTGTCACTTGTCAAAACAAACAGCACGAGGCATCAGTGACTCCGCCTCTAGAGGCCGCTCTCGTGCTGTATAGTGATATTAGACCAAGGTTCCTCAACTCTTGCCATGGAGGGCCAATGCCCTGCAGAGTTTAGCTCCAACCCTAATCAAACACAGCTAAGCAAGCTCATCAAGGTCTTTAGAATCCCTAGAAAATCACACATAAGTGAGTTTGATCAGGTTGTTGAGCTAAACTCTGCATGGCAGTGGCCCTCCAGGACCGTATTTGAGGAACCCTGCATTAGACATTGGCTGTGTCCAAAATCACATACTCTCTTGAGTAGGTCCTCTTTTGAATATTACTTCGCAACTGCAAAAAGAGTACGTTCTGTATAGTATGAATGTGTGTAGTATGAATGTAATCTGGACATAGATTCGCCATGTTGTCATTGTGAATTACCAGCGTCAGTTGCATCGCATTATTGCCATTCATAAATCCTGTCCCCTGGCCTCATGGGATAGTAAAGTGTCCATGACACACTTCAGAATCACGCAATATTACTATTTGCCTACTCTTTTAAGAGTACTGTGACTTTGGACATACTTCTACTATATTGTCAGCCACTCCAGCAATGGACGCAACCCGGAAAAACTATCAACATGGATTTTTGCCGATAACTGATTGTTCCAGCAATCGGCTATCGGTGGCGATTAATCAGCAAAAAATTATCAATCGATCGATCTCTAGTTACTTGATCCAAATATTTGTATTGATCATAATTAATTCATACTAATTTGCTGCACCTCTTCTGGAATACTGTTTTCCACATACTATGAATTCGGACATACTGTTTTCACCATCCACAACAGTGAAAATATAAAAATCTAGTTCTGAATGAAGATTTTTGTCATGTCAGTACATTGGAAACAGTTTGCTTTGCTTATTACTCTTACTCTTTTAATCTATTGCTATGGATAACATTAATACTGCTCCATCTGTACAAAGAATCACTGACTCATCAAATCAAGGCACCGCAGTCATTATGTTGCAAGGTGAGCCTTGAGAGAGTCTATGAGCCCTGCTGGACTTAATGAACTCGAGTTAAATCTATAGTCTGACCCCAGGCCTGGCTGACTTGTTTTGATTCAGATTGTTTCTTAGATGCAGATATTTCTCAATAGCTCCTGCATGCTGCACAGGTGAACAGAGACGTGAGCCACAGGGCGCCTTGGGTAAACAAGAAGAAAACTGATTATCTGAAAGAAGCATTTAAGAGGAAAGAAATATACGTGACCTCAAAACAAATCAGGTTCTAAATGGCACCAGACTGGAGTATTTGTCTAACATGTTCCAGAGAGGGCGAGCTGTCACTACTGAAAAACGAACACAGAATATCATGGCTCCGTGTGTTTGCCGTAATGATGGGGTGGTTTGTGACCCATGAGAGATACTCAGGAATGCCTCGGGATGCAGGCTAGGATTTTATTCATGCTATTTTGCCACACTGTGAATACGTGGTTCCTTTTCAGCCATGGCCTGGGCTTGGTTCTCTTTCTCTGTCACTTCTCCTCATGTGCTATGCATATCAGGCCTGGCTTCTTCAGCCGCTCTCAATGAAGAGGTGTCATCACTCTGTCAGCATTAAGTAGAATCACAATCATGTGATAGTCAGGGTGCTAATTTGTAAGAATGAGTTTTATGTATGTACAATATAATAAATAAAAAAGCATGCTTCAGCCATGCCTGGGTCATATATGTCCTCTATTGTGCATAAAGGAAAATTAAAAAATTTTTACAGTGAGAAATTTTGCATTTTCATGACAAATATGCATCTTTATTCTTTATCCCTTCTTAATAGCCCACTAATGGGAAAACAAATCTTAGCATTTAAATTGTAAAGTGCAGTTGTACTGTACTATATATATATATATATATATATATATATATATATATATTTTAAATTCTAATTTCTGTAACGCATCTGGATGTTTTCCTTTTCAGTTAGTCTGCTTTTCTATTCAATTCAGAATTAATTTGATTTAAATTATAATTTCATAAATAATCATAAAAAAAGTATTTAATTATACAAAAGTTAATTTCAGTCTTCAAATTTGATTGGTTGCACAATCTTCTAAAAGAGCCGATTCAGTCCAATAGCACTGGGATTTTTTTATTGTTTGTGTCACTCCATTTGTCCAAGTTTAGATTGCATTCTGTGCATTTGTGGTGGGGATTTTACAGTGACTGTTTCTGCAGGTTACAACATTATGTCAATAGGCAGTGACAAGTGACTATAGTTATGAGTGAGTCATTTGAATCATTCATTCAACTGATTCGTTCAAAAACAAGGAGTCATTCAGGGGCAAAACAAGTGACTCTCCTTGTGAGTGCGTCATTGAATAATTCATATAATGTATATGAAGTTATTTTAAACTAAAAAGAAACAAATTTGTATAAGAGAATATAGATAAAGATTTATAAATAAATATTATTGTTATTTATTTCTTCTACATCAACGCTTTATGTTCCATCTCAGTAGGTTGCAGAAATGCACCAATATTTGGTTTGTCAAACAACAAATAAAACCAAGTAGAAGAAGAAAGGAAATGAGTGAGTCATTGAATCATTCACACAACCGATTTGTTCAAAAATACAGATTCACTAAAGAACTACTGTGGGTTGCTTTCAGATGCTCAGCAGTTGATTCTTCATTGGCTTAATTTAGGCAGAATTGCAGAATTTTTCATACAGCACAACTGCCAATGAGGTATTGCTTAATTATTATGATTAAGAAAATTCACACCATGGAAATATTTGTTTCAGGCTTTGTGAGATTCATCCATAAAGCATCATTCAAACCTTTTCTTTCCTTTTTTTTTAGAATATAAATTTTAGAATATTAATCATTTTAGAATATTAGTTTGTTATTCAAGTGACACCGTTCTTTTGTAAAAAGGATATTCATGTATGATCAACACATGACAGAACTGTTACAATAATACATTTTCAGCGCTTGTACCGACAGATCACATACAGCAGCGGTATAAGAATGTTATGCTTGCAAGCATTTAATAAAAGGACAAAAACTCTGGGGACTTGCGGCATAAAATTTCAAGCAAAAGGACTGTGTCTGGATCCTTGGCCAAGTTCAAAAATGAAATCGTTGTATGGAATTGGAATTAGATACAGACAAACACATCAAAGCCACGATTATTGAGCTGGTTTGTTTCCCAGCAGATAAGTGTGGCAACGGCAGCCAGTATCATTTCAGATGTGAATTAGTTTCATCATTTACAAACATGTGGGAAGCTATGTAATCATGTTACTAGTTTCACTTTGAAACCGAACAGCCTATTGCACGGTATCTGAGGAAATAATAAAAGGGAACTGTGTGTTTCACACGAGCTGCATAAACACAACTCAAAAAGCAAAGTTTTCTTTCCTTTCTGAAAGTTGAAATCACCGTGAGCGCTCTTTATTTTTTATCGGAGAGCTGTGCCTCGCTCTCCTTGTTTTTGAGTAGCCATGCTATAATAAATAAAGGTCTTATCAGTTCAGTAAGCATTCTGACAGACCCTTTTTGTGTGCACTGATGTTAAATGTGGCCTCATTTCCCTTCCTGCATTCTTATTCATCAGGGATGGAATTTTCCTTGGGGCCAATAGCACTCATTGGAAATCAATGGGAATAAAGCATGAGGGAATTGGAGGAGATCAATTATTTAAAAAATGTGTTTGGCGTGAGGCCATTGTGGTTGGTTTTCTAATTTTGCAAGTTAATCAGCCTTAACCCAGGGCGCAGAGAAGGAGAGTCTGGCTTTATGTTGTAGTCAACCCCCCTCTCTCGCTGTTTTTTTCAGTGTCAGTGAAAATAGAGTGTTCTCAATGAGGACAAAGAGGGAGGCAGCTGGCTTGCATGCATATTTGTGTCTGTGTGTCCTATATTTAGGTCCGTTGCCTGTTCTGACAGCTGTTTATGTGTTCTTTAATTAAAAGCTGGCTTCAGTATAGACTGAGCCTTATGCATGTGCCACTGTTAAAAAAAACAGTGAAAAAATATATTTTTATTATTAAATTAAAATAAAAATTATTAAATATTTTTTGTGCAATATATTTCCTCATATATATATATATATGTGTGTGTGTCCTCATTTGTAAGTCGCTTTGGATAAAGCTAAATGACTAAATGTAAATAATGTAAATATTTCAATCCAAGAAAATACATTCATGTATTGTGACATTCATTGTCACATTTGAAGAAAAACTTTATTTGTTGTCTATAACATGTATGAACACATTAACACATTTAAATAAAAATTCAGTTATTATTATTATTGTTAAATTATTATTATTATTATTATTAGTTATTATTAAATCATTGTTAATGAAGTTAATATGATCTCTTGGCTATTCCATCCACATTTGCATTTAGCCTAAATGTAGGGTATACCGTAAGATTGGAAATTTATTTTCTTGGCCCTGAAATACAATTTGAAATATATTTAGGTATATGAGGGTTGAAATAAAATATATTTTCTATTTAAAAAATATATTCAATGAGCTTCACTGTTTACAATATATATTTGACATTTATTTAAAATTAATTTTTGTCAAAATAATTATTAAAAATAATATGTAATATACTATATTATATAATATCATATATATATATACAGTATATATATATATATATATATATATATATTATTATTTTTATTTATTTTTCCGGATAAGATAGGATATATCAGATAATTCTTCTGCAAATGTACGTAATGTCCTCTGTAATGGGAGCGCTCGAGGTTTATTTCTGATGATGGCCCGTCAGGTCCAGAAGGCAAACAGGACCTTAGACGGCTTGCCTAGAGGTCAGGCAGAATGTCACAACATCACAGATGATGACAGGCCGTTCTTAATGGATGTGCACAACACTATCAGGTCACCGCCGAACTGAAGCGGGCTGAAGTGGCTTGATGTTCTTCTCATCATGCTGGAGTATCAGCGTCCAGTGGCATGTTCAGTCATTAATTCAATCATGTACAGTGGCTTCTTGTCTTATGGTGTCATCACCCAGAGCTGAGAGGGACAATGCATTTCTCAATGGAGAATGACACGCAACACATATAAGAACCTGCCAAAGCAGAGCAGAAGCAGAATGAGAGCACAGGTGCACTGCAGATGGATGGTAAAGACATTTGGCAGGGGACCACCTGCTACTGAAACAGCTAACATTTGGTTTCCAAATTAGATTCAAGGCATTCAGACAAGGATAATTAAGTTGATCCAATATGACAGATTTTCTACTTTTTTTTCGTAGCAGGGGGTTGACTATTTTGATCCATGGGATTTTTTTTTACATTTTGAAACAAATCTATCTCTTGTATTTGTCACAAATATTTTGTTTGTACATCTTTTTCCTCTGGTTTGCAATAATATGAATATAAAATAAAATAAGATATCATATATCTGTCTATAAACAGTGACCGATTTCTTTCATTGTTTTGTAAATCTTTTTCTCTGATTGCATTGCTATGAATTATACACGAGCAATATAATACAAGCCCAGTGTATATTAAAACACATGCAAATTGTTGAGTCATATATCTATACAATTATTGATTTTAATACTGTGTACTGCACATTGTTTAAAGGGTGTATCATATTTCTATCTATCTCTCTATCTATCTATTCTAACCTATCATGGAAGTAAAACAATGGAAAGTGGGGGGAAAATGTAATTATGAAATAAATGTTTTTCTCTAGTTCACGTTGACTATTATTGGCACCCAATAATTGCAGCGTCCTTTTCCCAAGATAACAGCTCTGAGTTTTCTCCTATAATGCCAGATGAGTTTGGAGAACACCTGACAAGAGATCCCGTTCCATGCTTCTTCTCTTCAGGTTCAGTCTCCCCACTCATTTTCTATAGGGTTCAGGTCAGAGAACTGGGACGGCCATGGCTGAAGATTCATTTTGTGCTCAGTGACACATTTTTGTGTTGATTTTGATGTTTGTTTTGGATCATTGTCCTGATGGAAGATCCAACCAAGACCCATTTATAAGATTTCTAACAGAAGCAGTCAAGTTTCGATTTTTTTCTCTGTTGGTTTATGATAGAATCCATGATGCTATGTATCTGAACAAGATATCCAGGACCTCCTGCAGAAAAATAGGCCCACGGGATTTACAAGCCTGCTTCGACTGCACTGATTGGAGTGTTTTTGAAGCTGCTGCCACCGATCTGGAAGAGCTCACAGAGACTGTAACAACTGTTTACTGAGCAAACAGGTCTGTGGATGATGCAGTCAATATGGGACTGCATTATATCCTACAACATCTAAACAAACTAGGAACTTATGAGAGGATCCTGTTTGTGGACTTCAGTTCGGCTTTCAGTAGAATCATCCCAGCACTCCTCCAGACCAAACTAACCCAGTTCTCTGTTCCTAGCTCTATCTGTCAATGGACCACCAGCTTTCTGACAGCTTTTCTGGCAACAGCTAGTGAGACTGGGGAAAATCATGTCAAACAGCCGCACCATGAGCACTGGTGCCCCCCAGGGATGTGTTCTCTCCCCACTGCTCTTGTGTAAATTGTATATCATCTAAAGTGGCAAATTGTTATTTTTCAAGAGTAAACCTGTACAATTTGATCTCTGGGAACTGTTTTAACCCAGCAGGCACCGGACGTCTATGTAACGTCAGGTTGACGTTGGACATGAAGTCAGACAGACGTTACATTTTGTTTAAAAATGAAAATCGGGTTGATGTCAATTTGACGTTGACTTAACATTGGATTTTGGTTACACAACCTAAAAACAACAAAATGTCAACGTCAGCTGACGTCGGTATTGGACATCAATTTAACATTGACATTAGACGTGGAATTTACATTGAATTTTGGTCACCCGACATCGCAACCGAAATGTAACCAAATATCAACGTCTTATGATGTTGTGTGCCTGCTGGGAACCTTTTGTGCCAAACACAAGTGTGGCTTTTAACCTTAAAAAATGTTGTTGTTCAGGTTGGTCTTGCACAGCCGGCTCTTCGTTAAACATTCTGAGAGCTGCATAACCTCACATGGTGCACATATGGATATAACCATAATTAACACAACATCAGAAGCAGGACAAACAGAAGGTGCTGTAGTACCAGAAATGTCAACGAGGAAGATACAAACAACAGACTGACATCCCCCAGCATGAAAAATTAAATGACACTATACTCAGAGCTACCTTAACAGTGTTAAGATTTACTGTTGCTCTCTCTCTCTGGTCTGCACAACACTGCAAAGATTTTAATACTGGAATCATTACAAGTTGCTGTAGTAGTTACAAAAGTAAATTCTGCATCCAGCTGAGCAAGAAAAGAGTGATGACGTGTGTGGGCAATTTTGATAAATGTAAACTCTTAGAAATAATGGCAGGAAACAATAGCCATATAATTAGTCCATGAATAATTGATGGTCTGTAATGGAAGCCTGTAAACACCCATAGACTCATTCCCACAGAAATCAGATGACTAGATTAGCTACTTCAAACTGCGGAGAAAGCACAAATCTGAAAGAATGATCGAAAACAAACAAAGAAACCAGTCGAATGAGAAATGAAATTAGAAAAGTAATGGATTACCATTATTAAGAGCCAGCGATTAACTTTGTGTAAAACACAAAATTAGAGAAGAAAGTCTTATGAGCTGGTTTTGTGTTGCCATGCAAACTGTGCCCTCTGCTGGCCAGATCTTCCCTTTTTCTATCAGAAAAGAGGCCAAAGAATCACAGACACCCAGCAAGGGCCCATTAAAGCTTGTGCAATTACTCTCCAGCCCGTCACAAGCACTCAACCTTACAGCAGCCAAAGGCTCATACTGAGTTCTGTCAGGTCGTTAACCTAACCTAACAAACTGATTACTAGAAAAGCATGCATGGAGCACTTCAATGAGCACCGAAGACCACTGATATGAAACTATAGGAGATCACAAACATAAAAAGAAAATGAATGTATCTTTTAAAGAATCTCTAAAAAAACAAAAACTCCTATATTTACTGGGACTTACAAAACAGATTAAAAATTCATGCACCCTTAAAAAATTGAAGTGAATGTCCTGAACTTGAGCAGAACGCAGAGCCAATATGAATGAATAATTTAGCCGTGAGATGTTAACGGGACTTTGGGGTTTAAGGGATGTGTAAAACTGAAGTCCCATAGATTTGATCCAGACATCCAAACAGATGTCTGGATTGTTTCATTGCAGGGTAAAGCAGGAGATGATTTATAAGCTGACTAAGGCTGCGGTCACCACCATCATCATTAGGCATGTCTTGTCTTATCTGTCAATAGATCCACTGCTCATTAATCTGTATGACTGAAGCATATGCCTGCTCATGTAAGAAGAAGAAAAAGGGGTTCCCGATGGGGTTGCTTTTATGAAAAACTTAAATGACTAATGAAATTATAAAGCAATACTATATTTAAAACATGATTCAATTGCTTTTTTCACCATTAGAGGGCGCGAGTATTACTTTAAAATGAACTTGGACCTTGCAATTTTCTATATAACTCTTTCAGCTATTGATCTCTGTGTCTTATTTATAGTGTATGGCACATTCCACAGTTATGGTAAACTTTGGTTTTAGACCAGTACAGGCACAAATCCAGTTTTGTTGTGGGATTTATTTGATAAACTATTATCTATAATACTGCCCAAGCATGAAAAACAGCTATAGCTGTCAAAACTTCAAATCTGTCTTCATCTTTGATTTCGGCCTGTCCCAACTCAAAGGTGGATCCCAAAACTAAATACAAATAAAATAAAAGCATCTCATAATTGTCTACATGTCATGATCTTGATATTTTGATGATCTGTTCAGTTTATATTCACTAGTAAATCACTTTCTACAGCCTGATGGGAACACAAGTAAATCATCTCTTAATTATTTTCCAGTCAAACAATTCAGCAAAAAAACAGGCTATAAGTTGATCAGTAACTGCAAACCAGCATTTTGGCACCAAACTAGCTAGCTTTTATTGAGTGACGGCTTAAAATTAGTAAATATATAGTTATTATTACAAACTGTCCATTTCATTTGAATGTTTATTTAATCTTTACTGTACATCTGAATGTACTTCAAAATCACACAAAACTGAATTTGGACAAATTTTGCTAACAGGGTAAAAAAAAAAAAAAAAGGCAGATTCTATAAAAAAAAAAAAAAAAATAAAAAAAAAAAAAAAAACTTCTTCTCTTCAGGTTCAGTCTCCCCACTCATTTTCTATAGGGTTCAGGTCAGAGAACTGGGACGGCCATGGCTGAAGATTCATTTTGTGCTCAGTGACACATTTTTGTGTTGATTTTGATGTTTGTTTTGGATCATTGTCCTGATGGAAGATCCAACCAAGACCCATTTATAAGATTTCTAACAGAAGCAGTCAAGTTTCGATTTTTTTCTCTGTTGGTTTATGATAGAATCCATGATGCTATGTATCTGAACAAGATATCCAGGACCTCCTGCAGAAAAATAGGCCCACGGGATTTACAAGCCTGCTTCGACTGCACTGATTGGAGTGTTTTTGAAGCTGCTGCCACCGATCTGGAAGAGCTCACAGAGACTGTAACAACTGTTTACTGAGCAAACAGGTCTGTGGATGATGCAGTCAATATGGGACTGCATTATATCCTACAACATCTAAACAAACTAGGAACTTATGAGAGGATCCTGTTTGTGGACTTCAGTTCGGCTTTCAGTAGAATCATCCCAGCACTCCTCCAGACCAAACTAACCCAGTTCTCTGTTCCTAGCTCTATCTGTCAATGGACCACCAGCTTTCTGACAGCTTTTCTGGCAACAGCTAGTGAGACTGGGGAAAATCATGTCAAACAGCCGCACCATGAGCACTGGTGCCCCCCAGGGATGTGTTCTCTCCCCACTGCTCTTGTGTAAATTGTATATCATCTAAAGTGGCAAATTGTTATTTTTCAAGAGTAAACCTGTACAATTTGATCTCTGGGAACTGTTTTAACCCAGCAGGCACCGGACGTCTATGTAACGTCAGGTTGACGTTGGACATGAAGTCAGACAGACGTTACATTTTGTTTAAAAATGAAAATCGGGTTGATGTCAATTTGACGTTGACTTAACATTGGATTTTGGTTACACAACCTAAAAACAACAAAATGTCAACGTCAGCTGACGTCGGTATTGGACATCAATTTAACATTGACATTAGACGTGGAATTTACATTGAATTTTGGTCACCCGACATCGCAACCGAAATGTAACCAAATATCAACGTCTTATGATGTTGTGTGCCTGCTGGGAACCTTTTGTGCCAAACACAAGTGTGGCTTTTAACCTTAAAAAATGTTGTTGTTCAGGTTGGTCTTGCACAGCCGGCTCTTCGTTAAACATTCTGAGAGCTGCATAACCTCACATGGTGCACATATGGATATAACCATAATTAACACAACATCAGAAGCAGGACAAACAGAAGGTGCTGTAGTACCAGAAATGTCAACGAGGAAGATACAAACAACAGACTGACATCCCCCAGCATGAAAAATTAAATGACACTATACTCAGAGCTACCTTAACAGTGTTAAGATTTACTGTTGCTCTCTCTCTCTCTCTCTGGTCTGCACAACACTGCAAAGATTTTAATACTGGAATCATTACAAGTTGCTGTAGTAGTTACAAAAGTAAATTCTGCATCCAGCCGAGCAAGAAAAGAGTGATGACGTGTGTGGGCAATTTTGATAAATGTAAACTCTTAGAAATAATGGCAGGAAACAATAGCCATATAATTAGTCCATGAATAATTGATGGTCTGTAATGGAAGCCTGTAAACACCCATAGACTCATTCCCACAGAAATCAGATGACTAGATTAGCTACTTCAAACTGCGGAGAAAGCACAAATCTGAAAGAATGATCGAAAACAAACAAAGAAACCAGTCGAATGAGAAATGAAATTAGAAAAGTAATGGATTACCATTATTAAGAGCCAGCGATTAACTTTGTGTAAAACACAAAATTAGAGAAGAAAGTCTTATGAGCTGGTTTTGTGTTGCCATGCAAACTGTGCCCTCTGCTGGCCAGATCTTCCCTTTTTCTATCAGAAAAGAGGCCAAAGAATCACAGACACCCAGCAAGGGCCCATTAAAGCTTGTGCAATTACTCTCCAGCCCGTCACAAGCACTCAACCTTACAGCAGCCAAAGGCTCATACTGAGTTCTGTCAGGTCGTTAACCTAACCTAACAAACTGATTACTAGAAAAGCATGCATGGAGCACTTCAATGAGCACCGAAGACCACTGATATGAAACTATAGGAGATCACAAACATAAAAAGAAAATGAATGTATCTTTTAAAGAATCTCTAAAAAAACAAAAACTCCTATATTTACTGGGACTTACAAAACAGATTAAAAATTCATGCACCCTTAAAAAATTGAAGTGAATGTCCTGAACTTGAGCAGAACGCAGAGCCAATATGAATGAATAATTTAGCCGTGAGATGTTAACGGGACTTTGGGGTTTAAGGGATGTGTGAAACTGAAGTCCCATAGATTTGATCCAGACATCCAAACAGATGTCTGGATTGTTTCATTGCAGGGTAAAGCAGGAGATGATTTATAAGCTGACTAAGGCTGCGGTCACCACCATCATCATTAGGCATGTCTTGTCTTATCTGTCAATAGATCCACTGCTCATTAATCTGTATGACTGAAGCATATGCCTGCTCATGTAAGAAGAAGAAAAAGGGGTTCCCGATGGGGTTGCTTTTATGAAAAACTTAAATGACTAATGAAATTATAAAGCAATACTATATTTAAAACATGATTCAATTGCTTTTTTCACCATTAGAGGGCGCGAGTATTACTTTAAAATGAACTTGGACCTTGCAATTTTCTATATAACTCTTTCAGCTATTGATCTCTGTGTCTTATTTATAGTGTATGGCACATTCCACAGTTATGGTAAACTTTGGTTTTAAACCAGTACAGGCACAAATCCAGTTTTGTTGTGGGATTTATTTGATAAACTATTATCTATAATACTGCCCAAGCATGAAAAACAGCTATAGCTGTCAAAACTTCAAATCTGTCTTCATCTTTGATTTCGGCCTGTCCCAACTCAAAGGTGGATCCCAAAACTAAATACAAATAAAATAAAAGCATCTCATAATTGTCTACATGTCATGATCTTGATATTTTGATGATCTGTTCAGTTTATATTCACTAGTAAATCACTTTCTACAGCCTGATGGGAACACAAGTAAATCATCTCTTAATTATTTTCCAGTCAAACAATTCAGCAAAAAAACAGGCTATAAGTTGATCAGTAACTGCAAACCAGCATTTTGGCACCAAACTAGCTAGCTTTTATTGAGTGACGGCTTAAAATGAGTAAATATATAGTTATTATTACAAATGGTCCATTTCATTTGAATGTTTATTTAATCTTTACTGTACATCTGAATGTATTTCAAAATCACACAAAACTGAATTTGGACAAATTTTGCTAACAGGGTAAAAAAAAAAAAAAAAGGCAGATTATAAAAAAAAAAAAAAAAAAAC
>NW_015505649.1:658512-688712 GCF_001515645.1 Sinocyclocheilus grahami
AAAAAAAAAAAAAAAGGGAGATTCTAAAAAAAAAAAAAAAAAAATGCACAGAAAATAAAACAGCTCAAATAATATTTTCTAAAGCTTAAGCACCTGGGAAATAAATGCATGTGTCATACATATAAATATGTCTCTCTGCTGATCATTTAATTGATATAGTTTAAATGATACAGGTGCACAGTCTTCCGCAGTGTTTTCCGTCACATTCAGAGCATTTCTGGCTGAATCTCTGTGACACTGAAGCTGTAAGATGACACCTGACCGCAAACATCCAGTTTAGAGCAGCTCTCTCAATCGCCTGTGCCCTTTCCTCTCTTCTCCGATTCCTACGGGACAGCAGGTATGTGAATGTTTAGCTGTATTTGAGGACAATGTTCAGTTTTATACCTGGGCTATACCTCGTTAAGGTGTTTCGTGTCAGCAGGTAGACGTGACGTCACGCGCGGCTCGTGCGATCTTGAGTTCAATGCAAACTCACCTTTCGTTTTTTCCTCAGGATCATAACAGCACAAATGGTTTTGACATGTAAGCTTAATTATTAGATATAGATTCTATTTTTTTTTTTTTACAAAGCTCGTGTCTGTATTTACTGTATTTACGTCTGTTCACACCTAGGCTATTTGCATATTACAATGAACAGGTGTTGACGGAAGTACATAGCTCGAGGTTTACAGTGAGAAATCATTATATAATAAGATGTCGTTTGCACTTTATTTTACAGTACGTGAGCGTACATGCACTTACTTATAGTGTACCTACCTAAGAACTGGTAATATAAGGTAACTATGGGGTAGGGTTAGGATTAGTACCTAGTTATTACCTAGTAATTGTAATTACTATAATAGCCTACGTACATAGTATGTAAGAGGACTGTAAAATCAAAGTGCTACCAAGATGTCTAATATGTATTTTTGGCTAAAGTAGTTCTGAATATGTTATAAAAGTGTGTGTGCTGGAGGAGTGATGGAGGATCTGGCTGTCTTGGACCTGTTGGAGTGTCCTTTGTGTATGGAGCCTTTGGAGGAGTCTGCCAAGGTCTTGCCGTGCCAGCACACGTTCTGCATGGCATGCCTTCAGCAGCACGAGGCTTCACACCCTCATCAGATGTGCTGTCCAGAGTGCAGAGCTGCTGTTCCAGGATCAGTGCAGGAGCTCCCTGCCAACCCGCTGCTGCTGAGACTCCTCGAGAGCCTCCAGGAACGGGGTCCGCTGTGCGCACCGAGGGACAGATCCATCAGATATATCAGCTCTGCAGTCCAGGAGGACCTTTTAAGCAGTCGCATTCAAGATCTGCCCAAAGCGGGGCAGTACACACAGGGGGTAAGAAGTACGACATGAGCTTTTGTTGCATTAGAGCGTGAATAACGAACTGACTTAAAAGCAGTCTTTGTCTTTTTGTGCAGCTGCTGTTAAGTGTTTTTTGTGACATGCACTTAAGGCTTGATTAGGCTTGTTTGCTTTTCTTTCGGAATTAAAAGCTTGAATCTTTTTGGGGTTGTGATGTGAATTCGATTTATTATTATTCTGATATAGAATATGAATATTTTCCAAACTTTCTCCGGTATGTATCATATTACACCGTGTCTGTGGTCGTGCCACATTAAACAGATCGAGCATGATGTTTGTTTTTCAACAGAACTATAATCCTGTGCAGCGTAAATCATGATGAACTGTGTACAGTGTATTTAAATATATCAGTATGGTTTTTGTGTTGTCTTATATGGGAGGTCAGTTTGCTTAAGAGCCCCATTATCTCTGCGTGTTTAACAATGTCCATTGAAACACACTGGGCCTTGGTTTGGTTTAAGTAGGTCGGTGGACTTGAATTTCAGTTGGGAAAAATGCCATTGCATTTGCAGCCACAAACAGTAATGCTGTTTAAAAGTTTGGGATGCTTTTGAGCTCTGGGGAAACTTTACTTCTTTACTTTTCCCACTGCGTTTCTCATTCCACGCCTCTGATTTAGTAAACGTGCATTTGAAGTACTGAGAGATAATATACAATAAAGAGCGCTGTTAGATGCTGTGTTATTTGAAAAAATAAACTAATAATATTTTTTTATTAATATATATTTTTGCATTAATGTTTCACTTTTCTAATATCTATTTAGCTATTCAATGTAGCTTTTTATTATTATTAAAAAGAGCATAAATTAAAAAAAAATACAACAGGTATACCATAATGCATTCTTCAACTGTACTTTCAGATCTGTTTTACAATTTAAACCAGGGGTCTTAAACTTATTTTATGATATGTTTTGTACAAAATTCAATGTACTTTTATTTATACTCATATATCAGAAAAAATAAAAATAAAATATATATATATATATATATATTAGGGTCAAATACGAGACAATTACACTTCTGTAATTAAATTTACAAAAGTGATTTATTTATATACATAGAAATCATATTAAATGCAAATAAAGTGTCTACTTTAATGTTTAGAATACCATTGTCAAAATAAGCTGTCAACATATGGGTGAAATAATGTATAACAGATACTGCATATTTATATAAAAATGAAACAACATGCTAATTCTGACCTGTACTTATTAAAATATATAAAAGAAAAAGTGATTATACTAAATTTTATATTTTAAATGTTTAAAAACTTCTTGCAGAGTGAAATGTAGTGGTTTGAAGGATAGGTTTAGTAGGATTGGTAAAGATTGAAAATGATAATGAGTTAGTTTTTGGGGGGCTGAACTGTGATCCTTAGAGTCTTTTAATGTCATCTAATGTTTCTTGTTCTTAATCTGCCTGACCAGATTTTTTGGTATATGAACTATTGTTAAACTGAATGACATTATAGTGGGTGTCTGCTGTAAATCAAGGTAAACATGCATGTATGATAGTCATTATTTTTGTCTCAGAAAAAATAAACGAAACAGAATACATTCTAATATTTGGTGGAAAAATGAAAGCTGTATTAAACTTTTATATTTTTTTGATTTTTGAAAACCCCTTTGTACATGGAAAGCTTAATTTTTGTAATAATTCAAGTGATATATCTTTTTTTTTGTGTGCATTACAGTATGTATTTAATTGTCATGAAAATAATGGCACAATATAAAAATATAATGGCCCTAGAATGGCTTCATAATTTTTATTTGAGTTATGATCAGGATAAGTTCTTGACAGTCTTCCCTATGCATTTTTTATTTGTTTCAGGTGCAAGCTCAAGCTTTATATGATTTCCAGGGAAATGCACCTGGAGAGCTGACGATGAAGTCAGGTGGCATCATTCATCTGCGCTGGAGAGTAGATGATAACTGGTATTATGGCGAAGGCAAAGACAGCAGCGGTCTGGTTCCAGTGGATGTGGTGCGGGTCATAAGTGCGCAGCCGCAGCCGCAGCCGCAGCCGCAGCCGCTGGCCCTCTGCAGAGCACTTTATGACTTCAATGCTAACAGTCTGGATACGGACGACAGCAAGGAATGCTTAAACTTCTTCAAGGCTCGTCTCTGTGCTTTATAGACCTACCCATTTCATTTGATTTCTTCTTCTTTAATCAATGTACTGCCACAATTCAGTTGGGTTGGTAAAGAGGCCACAAAAAAATTTGTACACTTAAAGGGTTAGTTCACTCAAAAATGAAAATTCTGTCATTAATTACTCACCTTCGTGTCGTTCCAAACCCGTCAGACCTTCGTTCATCTTCGGAACACAAATTAAGATATTTTTGATGAAATGTGAGTGCTCTCTGACCCGCCCATAGACAGCAAGGTAACTACCACGATCAAGGTCCAGAAAAGTCCCAAGATGATCGACAAAGTAGTCCGTGTGACATCAGTGCTTCAACTGTAAAGTTACGAAGCTACGAGAAAATAACTTTATTCCGACTTTATTCTACTGATACGAAAATGTGGAATAAAGTCGTTATTTTTGTTTTCTTTGCACAAAAAAGTATTCTCGTAGCTTCGTAAATTTACAGTTGAAGCACTGATGTCACACAGACTACTTTGACGATCATCTTGGTACTTTTCTGGACCTTGATCGTGGTAGTTCCCTTGCTGTCTATGGGCGGGTCAGAGAGCCCTCAGAGTTCATCAAAAAATATCTTAAATTGTGTTCTGAAGATGAACGAAGGTCTTACGGGGTTTGAACGACACGAGGGTGAGTAATTAATTACATAATTTTCATTCTTGGGTGAACTAACCCTTTAAGTGATCAAAAATGTGTTTGCATTAACAAAACATCAAAGCAAGTGCCATCTGCTCAATAATGCTAGACTGCACTTTTCTAAGCTATATTTGTGATGACCTTTGCAACTACTTTAACAGCCACAAAATATGGAAGCCCGTTTCTGCCACAGAATAAAAACATGTAAATGTAACGTTTTTCTCACAATTACATTTTTGAGTTATATCTCACAATTCAAACTTTGTTTCTCGTAATTCAGAGAAAAAAAGTCAGAATTGTGAGTTATAAATTCAGAATTCTAACTTTTTTCTCTGAATTCTGAGTTTACATCTTGAAATTCTGTTTGTTTGTTTTTGTTTTTAAATGTCATTGTGACTTTTATAGAAAAAGTCTGAAGTGTGAGATTTAAAAAATCATAAAAATTACCTTTATTATTATTATTATTTTAATTCCAAAACAGAAACGGCATTTCTTGGAGCATTGATTGGAGCATAAGAAACATGGGATTATTTAAATTTTTTTATTTAGTGCCACTTCAATTATATTCCTAGATTTGTATGTGTGAGTGAAGTGTCTAAATACTTTTTGGGGCCATTGTATGTTGAACATAAGCATGTTTAGTATTACTTGCCTCAATTTTGTGATTCAGTGTGGAACCTGGGAAGCAAATAAAGCTCTCTTCTTTGGGCTCTGTGATGTAGCAGTATTGTTAGTCACACCGCAGGACTTGAATTATATAACAGTTCTGACTCAGGCACAGCATCCATTAAAGGACATTTTCCTGCAGTGTTTATATTTTTTTCTGAGAGCAGATGGTCCAAATGGGTCTGGAGCCGAGTAAAGGGTGTAATGAGCCTGCAGCTTAGAGTGATTCAAGCCGAGTAAACGTCTTCAGGGACGTCCTGCACCCACAGCAGCCTAACACATGCCTATCTCTCTTCCCCCTCGCAGGGAGACAGCATTACTCTTATTAAACAAGTGAATGAAAATTGGGTCGAGGGCAAACTTGGAGACAAAGTTGGGATTTTTCCTTTGGAGCTCACAGAGGTAAGACAACAGGCTTTTATTCTCGATTTCAAAACACGTTGAATCTCCCAAAGAAATGTCCAGATAATCATAAAATAATAAAACAAGAAATAATATTTTGCATAAAGTAAAAAGTCTATTTTTAAATTTTCACTGCACTGCAAAAATATTGGACAATGTTTTTTATTATTATTTTAAAATGAGCATAAATAAAACTACATTCGAATCGGTTTAGCAATTTAAACCAGGAGTCTTCAACCTTTTTCTGTCATATTTGTATGAAAATAAGCATTGCACTTTAATAAAAGCTTGCACAAAGTATACAATATTACTGTATTTACATCAGTGTTATTTTAGTATCACTGAGATACTATTTAGTCTTCTCGTTAATACTTAATATTATATTATTTTGTAATATTTTCATGGTAATTTTAGTTAAAATTGTTAGCAATTTTGTGTCTTTTGTTATTTTTGTAGTTTTTAATCATTTCGGTTTTAGTTATTTTAGTACATCAAGTTAACCTGAAAATGAAACTGAGAAATGTTGCCTTGAAAACTTGCTGAAATAAATTGTTAAATAAGTTGTTTTATATTTTATTTAACTTATTTCAAGTAATGAAAATATGTTTTTTATGGTTTTAGTTAACTACAATAACCCTGATTCACATACTTTGTTGTGATGCTTACATTACATTGAAAATGCCTGAAATATTTATTATTGATGTGCATATAGTTGTACATAACATTTTGAGTTTACAAATAAATTGTAATAAATACATTAATAAGATAAATAAAAAATAAATAATCCCAATTGCCCTCTTATGCTCCAAACAATGTAATGATTAAATGCAATAGTGAACTTCTGAACTTTAGTTTTTTTAACTTGAGCTTTGGCTGAAGTTAACTTAATATTGTATTTTTGCTTATTGCATATTTTCGGTAACCAAAAGTTCAGATCAAACAGTAATTGGCAGACCCCTGCAGTGCCGCCACAGCCCGAAGACCCCTGATTTAAGCAACTACAGTAATGAGAAAATGATTAGACCACTGAGAATGGAGAATATTTGCTTAATTGTCATGAAAATAATGTCACAGCAAAAATGTAATGATCCTAACAATAGGCTTCTTTGTGCAAAATATCATTCTTTTGATTTTGGAATTAAAACCCAGATTTTTTTTGACTATTTTGCACTTTATGCAATAATAATAAAAAAATATTTCACTCATAAATTACAGTGTGACGTGAAATCTTCGTCATTGCTTGCCAATCTTTTTAGTGTCCCCTAATCGTCTCTGTTTAATGTCACAGTTAAATTCAGAACAATAGGCCCTTATCACTTAGTGCTGATGGTGGCGGTAGCTACTTACGGAGCATGATAACGAGCTTTTAGTGAGCTTGCTATCTGTGACGCAGCAGTCCTGTGACTGATGTGCATTCTTCCACCACTGCTGCTCCAGTGAACTTCATGTGCCAGCGGATAATCAAGCTCCAGATAGGAATGCTGTATCTGAGGTTAGGCAGATAAAACAGGCAGCCTCGCTCTCAACACCGGTCGGGCATCTCAGCGGTGAGCAGCCAGGCGTGAAGGCACAGTAATGCTTTCTTTTACTTCGGTGGCAGAGCAGCACATCATGGGAACAGAGAGGGGGAGCGTCACTTCTCCTGCCCACATGTGCTGCACCAGTCCATCGTAACGCCGCGCTCCTCCGATCGGCAGCTCCAGCTGCCACTTACACAGGAAGTTTAGGGCGAGCAGGTGGGACTAATAGCACTTTTCTTTCTGACAAACTCAGACGCAGCAGGTAGAGGGACTTATGCAACCCAGCATGGCTTTATTGTGCATCTCGGCTTCTTTTTAAACTGCTTTGTGTTTTCCCGTTGCAGCTGAATCCGGCGGCGTACGAGCTTCTGGAAAAACGCAAAAGGAGAGACTCGGTGGAATCGCACCCACGGAGCGGCGGCAGGGTCAACGCCGATGCTTGCGTCCCCAGGCGGATCGCTGGAGCGTCTCACAAGTCGGCCAGGCCTCCAAATGTCAGTCTGCTGAACAGCCTGAACTATCCTCCCTTCAGCCAGAGCCAGCAGCCGCTTCACATCAGCTCCAGCGCACAGCCGTCCTCCGGCAAGACACCACAACTCGCCACGTTTAACAAGCCACGTCTGAGGAGCTCTCACAGAAACTTGCCTAAGGTGAGCAGCCCCTGTTTGTTTGAATTATGATTGGCTGTTTATTTGCTATGCAGACATGCGATTAGTTAGCCATGCATTTTTTTTTAGCCATGCATGCGTTTTTTTCATTCAGTGCAGTGATTTAGCTACACTAAATTATAAATGGTGAGTTTAACATCCTATTTGGATTCGATGAGTCGGAGATGTGTTTGTATAGACACGGAACTAGTATTATAATATCGTAATGTGTCTGTGATGCAAATGTGCCCGCTTCACAAGATTGTGTCGGTGTCACACGTTTGATTTTATTAGAAATAATGCACTGAAATCACCTAAAAGGAGCTGTTCCCTCTTGCATTTTCTTGACTTTTCCCTCAAAAACAGGTGTAAATATTTCTCTCCTCTGTCAGTATGAGATGTTTTCCTGTGTGAGAGGAAGCCAGTGTGTTTGAGAGCTAAAAATGCCCCATTCTCTGTTATCAAGCTCATGACTCATATAGGGTTACATAACACTTTCCTCTTATCTGGTTGAAAGGCTCATTTCTCTCCACTGAGCGGTGACTCTCTCTCTCCTCCTGCCATCAGCTGGGTCATTAATAGAAGGCGAGGAGAACATCACATCACGGAGAGACGAGTCACTCATATTACAACCTACCCAGGGGCCAGTTAACACTGGATTTTGTGCATTATTTGTGTTTTTTCTTCAGATTGTGCAACACTCTGAAGCCACAGGATACATGCCCACTGTTTCTGACTCAGCAGCGTCTTTCTGATGGGAAAGAAAATATTTAAAGCAATAGTTCACCCAAAAATAAATATTACGTCATTATTTACTCATCGCCGGTGCAAACCCGTCACGTCATGAGCGTCTTACTTTAATGGAACACAAAAGAAGATTTTGCAGAAGGTGCTGTAGAGGTGTGTGATATTGACAAAAAATTATATCTCTATATTTATTGAGATTTTACGAAAACTATAATTAAAAATGTTTTGTCTGAGTGTGTTTTAATACTGGTACCTTGGCTGGTTTAGGCCTATTATGGATAAATAAATATGACACTAAAACTGCCAGTAGGTGGCGACAAGTTCCTGTCTTAATGAGTGATTCCTTGGATTCATTCCTTGGAATCATTGATTCATTCACAAACAGATTCATTCAGGAAGGAAACACTCTCAGACAGACAAATATTCTGATCCGGCTTTGATTTAAACTATTTTTGTGGGCGAAACAGAAAAAAACAGACAATATTGTGTCTAAAATGTAACTCACTCAATTAAATTCATGTTTTTTGAATATATACGGTTGTGTAAAATTAATATCACATTTGCGATTTGAAAATGGCTGTTGCTTGTGTGATATTATTAACTATATAAATATAAAAGACATAAAACCCACACAGGGATGTTTTATATATATATATATATTTATTTATTTTATTTATTTTTTAAAGATTTTTGGAGTATGTTTTATGTCTTTCTACTCCAAATTTCAAGTTTAATTCAATGTGCCATATCTTTGTAATTATTTATGAAATTGTGAAAAGAATTTGAAGAAAGAGTGAAAAGTATTTCAAAGTAAATGCTACACCAGGATTTCAGTGCAATATACTGCGGGACCGAACTGACTCTCTTAAAATACATGCTCTATTCTATTGTAGTTATCTGGTAGTTTTAACATGTAATTTGGATCGCAGCACTTCTTATGTTACCGCCTCTCTAGGAGGAATCACCTATGCTGTATTTCTCATTTGTAAGTCGCTTTGAATAAAACATGTTAATGTATAACTGTCTAGGCCTTCTGTGTCTTCTGTGGCAGTGCTGATGTAACTAAGCTGTAATCACCTGCTCTCTCTGAGATAATTATGGGACATACTGTAGGTGTAAGTGATTAAGAGAGGCGTGGAAATTGTCAAAGTTACAGAATTCACAGATTGGTCTCTCGTTTCATCATGCTTTAATAACGCACTAATTTTAGACTGGATCTTAGTTTAGGAGGAAGACTCATGACTCAACTGACCAGACTCTCTTCCACGAGCCCATTAGTTGTTGGATATCAGTGCTTTGGAAAAGTCTCAGTCTGAGGCTGTTCCCTTTCATGGGAACTTCGAACTGCGTCCTCTAGGGGTCGCTATGGGGAACGCCTCGTCGTGACCCGTGTCTGAAGCATACATTGAAAAACACCAACTCGTTGGCCGGCGACAGCCTTGACGTCACTACCGGGGCAACTATAGTATAAATAGGCGCCGGGAGCACACATCATTCTCTTCTTCGTCTTCATTGACTGTTCTGTTTGAAGCGTGCATTTCCAAGGAAAAAGTAAGAGCTATCTCTGTTCATTATGGCGAGCACTAGCAGAGCATTTAGAAGGTGTGTGCATCCGTGTCATCACTATTTGACACCAGATGACACACACGATCTATGTGTTGTTTGTTTGGGCGAAGAGCACGCACGCGATGTCCTCGAGGGGGCAATCTGCGTGCATCGCGAGTTTTTTCCAATGAAAAAACTCCGTTCTCGTTTGTCTCTCTTTTCAAGTAAAGAGGGGCAGCCATCTGCTTCCCGCGGTTCAGGACCCTCCGCTGCTGAGGCACGGAGGAGAATGAGCTCGTGGGGATCTCAGGTGGACCTGGCCGATGAGTTTAGAGAGGGGCTTTCCTTCTCGCGCTCATCGGCGGGGGGCGAGAGACAGCCACTGGAGGATGATGTTCTCTCTTTAACATCATCTGATCCAGGGGCCAGTGCTCTGCTGGGTTCAGCCCAGGAAGAGCAGGAAATGGATGATGAGAGTGAAGAAGCTGAGGCTGAGCCTTCTCAAGCCTCCTGCCCTGCGTATGATGAGCTCTTAGAGGTTATGGGTCGCGCCACGGCAAGACTTGACTTGCCATGGAAGCGGACTAAGGAAGTGGCGTCGCGAGGTCGTCTCGACGAACGTTATCTTGCTGGCCATAACCCTCCAGCTCAGGTGAGTCTTCCTTTCCTTCCTGATCTCCATACGGAGATCGAGAAGGAATGGAAGAAGCCGTTTTCCTCACGCATCCATCGGTTTCAGCATACCAGTTATGCGAATATCGAGGCGGTGCGCGAAAACGGCTATGAGAGAATGCCCCCTGTAGAAGAGACGCTAGCGAGCTATCTCTCTATGGGAGAGACATCATCTCTCAAAACTCCCTCCTTGCCATCCATGCCTCTTCAAGCTACATCTAAAATGAATGGCAAGGCATACGCAGCAGCAGGTCAGGCTGTTGCTTCACTGCACACGATGGCGGTGCTCCAAGCATACCAGGCTGATCTGCTGAAAGACCTGGATAAAGGCGAGGGCCTTTCTTCTGATGAGATGGCTGAGTTACGCCGCACCACGGATCTTGCTCTTCGTGCTACTAAGCAGGCTGCCTCTGCCATGGGCAGATCTATGGCAGCGATGGTAGTAACGGAGAGGCAGCTGTGGGTAAACCTGGCAGACATCGGGAAGAAAGAAAGGGGTTTTCTTCTCGATGCCCCGGTTTCGCCCTCTGAACTTTTTGGTACATCCGTTGAGACGGTCATCGAAAAGTTCAGGGAGGCGAAGGCACGCTCAGCGGCCTTCAAAACCTTCATTCCACGAAGGTCCAGGTCTGAGCCCGAACAAACCAGGGGTCCTGGCCCGTCTCGATTTGAGGATCAGAGACGAGCACAGAAGGCTAGTGTCGCGACTCGCGCTCCTCCTCCGCCTGCGGGTAGGGGTAGGAAGTATCGTGGGTCGAAGGGAGGTAGGCAAGACCTGAGGGATGTGATCCAGACAAGGCGTCAGAGCTTTCGTCCGGATCAGAGTAATACTTAGGTATCCACTCTTTCCCTCAGGGGGTGTAACATCTACCCCTTTCTTCCCCTTCCTAATTCCCCTGTAACCACCATATCGCCACCTGACCGAGGTCAGGTGGAAGCTTCCTGCATAACAGTCTCCTTCTGGACCTATGATGTTTTGGTTGGTTCTATGGTTATCATAGTAACCACCTTACTGAAGGTCCGGTCTAGAGGCTTTCCGGACAGAGCTCCAACGCGGGAGCCGTGGTGGGTGAGTACGATCCATGTCTAAATATATGTATATAAATATATGTATGTGCTATGAAACTGGTGGTTGTGTGTACCCTTCTGCTAGTTTCTTTGCAGTGTTTCCCGTGCTGGGGTCAGAAACCGGGTGCTCGACTTGCAGTGTTTATAAACTCACTCGTCGAGATATGTCCAGAAGGTAAGTAAGGTTTCATACTTCCTGGATCATGCGGCCATAACACAGGCTTCTGCGGGAGTTTTGTGATTATCAGGCCCCCGGTGTCACTGCAAAGAATTTCCTGGACGTCCAGGCTGGGGTTTACGCTTTCATGCTACCCTGACTGGTCTACCGTATCCGGGTCGCCCTGAGGGGTTTTTCCCGATCACCAGGATATCCCCTTGAGGCATCAACCCCCCTCACCATTGAGGGTTATTGTGAGTATGATGTCTCTTTCGAGCGTTAATCCTCTCTGAGGAGTTAGATTCCTCGCTCCATGGGCTGTCCTCATGGTAGTATTGAGACAATGCTCCCCTTTTATCAAAGGGTTACCTGAATGAGAGTTTGGCTAGACTGCAGTATGCTTACCCCTCTGATTTTCAATCATGCTGCAGGTCGAGCCCCCCCCCCCCGCTCGTTGAGAGCTGGGTTTGTGCTCCCTCAGCCAAGGTAAACTACTGCTAGCGTTCCTGCATTGGAACATGCTGTAGGCCGAGCCCCCTTCTCGACTGAGAACTAGGTGTGTTGCCCCCACAGCTAAGTAAACTATTGCTAGCTGTTCCAGTGCGGAACATGCTGCAGGTCGAGCCCCGTCTCGGTTTGAGAACTGAGTGTGTTGCTCCCTCAGCTGAATAACTGCTAGCTGTTCCACCATGGGAACATGCTGTAGGTTGAGCTCCCTCTCCATTAAGAGCTGGATGTTCTCCCCCAGCTACAGATTTACTGCTAGCCACTCCAGCATTATAGCCGTAGATATAGCGTCTGGGGATACGCTATTTTTATCTATAGGCTGCCTTTTCAGGGTGCCACGAGAAACCCCTAGAACGGTATGCAAGTGTAGTGCACGTTATGCTTTGCCCACTTTTCTAAAATCCACATAAGTGGTAAGTGTGCACGTTATGCTTTGCCCACTTTTCTAAAATCCACATAAGTGGTAAGTGTGCACGTTATGCTTTGCCCACTTTTCTAAAATCCACATAAGTGGTAAGTGTGCACGTTATGCTTTGCCCACTTTTCTAAAAATCCTGTATGGTAAGAGCTACGCGCAAGACTTCGTGCTCTTTTTGAGTGGTTTAAAACCCCGGTTCTGCCTTGGGCACCACTCCCCCTATGTATCCTCTGGATACCTACTTAACAGGGTATTGCTACTAAGGATCTGTTGAGACAGTTCCTTCACCACAAGACAAACGTGCGGTAGCCCCTGTGTGACAGACCAAGACTAGTATGATTCTAGGCTCTTGGTCGTATTCCCTTAAAGGAATCTGTTTCTGATTCCAAGCCTTGAGCTCTACCCCGGGCCCAGGAGTCTGGCCCTAACAGGTAAGTAGTTTGGGGTATGTAGCCTAGGCCTTTGGCCGTAGGGAATAACGTCACTGACAGCCGTCTAAACGTCCCAGGGGCAACTCCCATAGCAATATGGTAGAGTTGGTTCTTAGTGCTCGCCATGGTTCTGGCTTGCACTCCCCTCAGCATGGCGGCGTGGGTATACCGTTCCCCATAGCGACCCCTAGAGGACGCAGTTCGAAGTTCCCATGAAAGGGAACGTCTCAGGTTACTTATGTAACCATGGTTCCCTGAGTAGGGAACGAGACACTGCGTCCTCTAGGTTTCTTGCCATGCTGCGGACGCAAGCTTCAGACGAAGAAGTGAACGATGTGTAGCTCCCGGCACCGATTTATACTGTAGTCGCACCGGTAGTGACGTCATGGCTGTCGCCGGCCAACGAGTTGGTGTTTTTTCAATGTATGCTTCAGACACGGGTCACGTGTATCCTCTGGATACCTACTTTAACAGGGTGTTGCTACTAGGGGTCTGACACAGTTCCTTCAGCACATACAAAGAGAAAGCGCGGTAGCCCCTGTGTGACAGGCCAAGACTAGTATGATTCTAGGCTCTTGGTCGTATTCCCTTAAAGGAATCTATTCCTGATTCCAAGCCTTGAGCTCTACCCCGGGCCCAGGAGTCTGGCCCTAACAGGTAAGTATTTGGGGTATGTAGCATAGGCCTTTGGCCGTAGGGAATAATGTCACTGACAGCCGTCTAACGTCCCAGGGGTGACTTCCATAGCAATATGGTAGAGTTGGTACTTAGTGCTCGCCATGGTTCTGGCATGCACTCCCCTCAGCATGGTGGCATGGGTATACCGTCCCCATAGCTTTTTTGCTTTGTTTTTAGTCTTGTCTTTTGTTTAATTTTGTTTTTGTCACCTTGTTTTTTGTTTTGGGTTGGTTTTTGTGTTTGTTTTAGTCTTGTCTTTTGTTAATTTTATTTTTGTCTTGTCTTGTTTTTTGTTTTGCTTCGTTTTTGTCATTTTTTTAGTCTTTTGTTTATTTAGTTTTGCTTTGTTTTTAGTCTTTTTTGTTTTAGCTTGTTTTAGTTTTGCTTGGTTTTGCCTTTTGTTTTTAGTCTGGTCTTTGTTTATTTTGATGTTGCTCATTTTGTGTTGTTTTTATTCTTGTGTTTTGTTTATCTTGTTTTTGCTTTGTTTTTTGTCATCTTTTTTATTTTGTTTTGCCCATCATGTTTTTTGTTTTGCTTTGTTTTTGCCTTTTGTTTAGTCTTGTCTTTTTTTATTTATTTTGTTTTTGTCTTGCCTTATTTTTTCCTCTTGTCTTACTTTGTGTCTTTGTTTTGTTAATTAGTTTTCATAAAGTTATTGAAAACTTTACTACTATTATTCAACATATGTTATCAGAAGGCTACATAAGCATGGATGTTTGGAGTTCAACAAATCTGTTCTACACTTGTACTGAAGAGATTACATTGCTGTCAGTGTCTGCGCAAAGATAAGAAAATTACCAGTTACTTTCTGACTATTACAGAGAGACAGAACAATGAGTGGTGAAAGTCCGCCGACCATCACCATGGCACTGATTAACCCTCAGGCGTCCCCCCTGCCGTCAGAGAGCAAGATGTCTGCCACCCAGCAGCTCTCCATCAGTGTGTAAGTGTTTCTGGGATCATATGTATCTTTGATGATCATCTAAAAGATTTTCTTGAATTAAAGCTAAACAATTTTAAATTTGTATATCTTAATGTGTTTATGAAGAATCTTTACATTGATTTTCCCCCTCATATGTCAAAGTATGGGTTTGCGTGAGTAAATAATGGCAGCATTTTCATTTTTGAACTACTTGATATGTTTAGGTGTGCGGCGCTGTATTCCTATACGCCTCATCACTCTGAGGAGCTGGAACTGAGGAAGGGTGAAATGGTGGGGGTTTATGGGAAATTCAAAGAGGGCTGGCTGCGTGGACTGTCTCTCAGAACAGGCAAAGTAGGGATCCTGCCGGCTAACTATGTTACACCTGTGCTCAGGTGAGCAGAAGTACAATTCATAGTACAGATGGGTTACATACAGTAACAACACTTCTACAAAACATGCTTCCAATACTTTGCTGCTTAATCTCCTTACTAGCGGTGTGCGATATTGACAAAAAATTATATTTTTATATTTATTGGGATTTTTTTTATAACAATAATTAAACAATATATTGCTGAGTGTGTTTTTTACGCTGGTTTAAGGTTATGGATAAATAAATATGACACTAAAACTGCCAGTAGGTGGCAGAAAGTCCCCGTTGTAATGAGTGATTCATTGAATCATTCGTTCAAACGATTCATTCAAAACGGCTGACTCATTTAGAAACAAAGCAAGTGATTGTCTTTTTGAAAGTGTCATTGAATCATTGACTCAATTGATTCGTTCAAAAACATTCAAAACGCACAAATGTTCTGCTCCGGCTCTGTTTGGAACTATTTTCGTTGTCGAAACAGAAAAAAACAGACAATATTGTATCTAAAATGTTACTCAATAATAACTTCTTGTTTGCTGAACTGTTGAAACCCATACAGGGATAGTTCTTGCTTTCATAACTTGAATTATAGGGTAATTTTAACTGCATTCTAATAGGCTTCATCATGCAGTGAATGCTTTTGGACTCTCAAGATGTGTTTTTGTTTGTTTTTTGCAAAGTGAATGACATACTCATAGTGTCGGCTAACATAGGCCTATCGTTAAAACAACAGTTACGATATTATCGCACACCCCTACTCTGTCTGTACATTATTTAATATCTTAAACACACTGTTAAAAATATTGATGGGCTCTTCAGATCAGTTTCTTTAATGC
Source organism: Sinocyclocheilus grahami (assembly GCF_001515645.1). NCBI lineage: Eukaryota > Metazoa > Chordata > Actinopteri > Cypriniformes > Cyprinidae > Sinocyclocheilus > Sinocyclocheilus grahami. The sequence goes on from NW_015505649.1 coordinate 674,232, forward strand.
AATTCACAGTGCATGCTTTTTTAGTTCTAATCAGAACCGTTTTAGTTTTACAAGCACTTATTATCTTGATAATCAAGGTTACAGTAATATTCTGACTTTCCCACAGAACATCTGCAAGGTTTCTTGAACAAACCAAACCTGCCATTCCTAATACAAGTACAGTGTCAACAAAACGCCACACCCCACACAAGCCGCAAGCTGTTGTCCTGGCCCTAGACAAAGTAAACGCAGACACTCCTTCAACTACAATGGCTTTGATGCAATCTGCCAGTCCTGGGAGAGCGCCGCAGCTGGGTGGAAAACAGGGATGGAGCACAGTGAGACGCACCCTCCACACCACACACAGGGGTGAGAGCCAACGAGCCCGACACGCTGTGACAAAATAAATCAATAAGTTGCGCTTGCAACTGTTCTATTTGGAAAAACTAGTCCAACTTGTGTTTTATTTATACATTTTGACATTTTAAGCCAAGATACACTATGTTTTTTTTATTTTATATATCTCTTCTGCTCACCAAGGCTGCATTTTTTTATTTAAAAAAATGCAGTAATATTGTAAAATATTTTTTAAATGTAAAATTACTGTATTATATTCAAATTTATTTTCAAATGTAATTTATTCCTGTGATCAAAGCTGAATTTTCAGCAGCATTACTCCAGTCTTCAGTGTCACATGATCCTTCAGAAATCATTCTAATATGCTGATCTGCTGCTCAAGAAACATTTCTGATTATTATCAATGTTAAAAACCATTTTTGCTGCTTAACATTTTTATGAAAACCATTTACCGTTTAAAAGTTTAGGGGAAAAAATACTTTTATTCAGCAAGAACACAATAGATTGATCAAATGTGACAGTAAACACATTTATAATGTTACAGAATGTTTCTGTTAATAAATGCTGTTCTTTTGAACGTTCTATTCATCAAAGAATCCTGAAAGAAAAAATGTGTCACCGTTTCCACAAAAATATGAAGCCGCACAACTGTTTTCAACATAATGAGATGTGAGTTTTTTGAGCATCAAATCTGAAGGATCGTGTGACACTGAAGACTGGAGTAATGATGCTGAAAATTCAGCTTTGATCACAGCAATAAATTACATTTTCAAATATATATATATATATGTATAAAAGTTGACAATATTACTGTTTAAACAGTATTTTTGATCAAATAAATGAAGTCTTGGTGAGCATAAGAGACTTCTTTCAATTTAAAAATATGTACAATCATTTTCAGTTCATTTAGATTAGAACATTTATATAGGGTCATTATTCTCTCTTCATATATTTTTAGGTTTAGGTGACACACAGAAATTAGTCAGTCTGGTGGGCTGATTCATTTCTGCTCTGCCTTTTGTTTAGGCTTGCCTCATCACGGAAACTACAATTCAAATTCCATCGTAAGCCTTCAGCCTCCACCTCAGGATTTGGGGCAGATCTATACTTTCGGTCGTTCACCTGTGCTTCCCAAAAAGAGAAACGGTTTGTTCTCGAACCCTATGAAGGTGCAGCATTGGGCATATGAAACCACAGCTCCCTCTGCTGGTGGATATCAAACGGTCAGCAGGGACCCGGTCCAGAAAGAGGCCACCGCAGCGCCTCAGTCCATTCTGGTCAAACCAGACGCTCATAAGCACAATACAGAGAAGGTAAAACAGCTCCTGCAAGCGTTTTAGGGCTAAGAGTTGTGATGATTTAGGATTTAATGGGATAGTTCACTCTCAAATGCTCACAAATATTCAATTGAATTACATCGGCATGTTTTGTTGTTGTTCTTTTAGCCAGTAAAGTCAGTGCGGTTCCTGACTCATGATGCTCCTCAGACATCAAAAATGGCATCTGCAGGACAAATCTCTAGTTCCCAGCCTGGTCTTTCGGCTCTGGACCACTGGAACCCTTCAGCCATCTTGGGTCGGGATGGAAGTACATTAGTTCTTAAAGACACAAAAACACTCGTACCCAGAAAGAGCGCAGGCCCGGATCATGCTTCTATGGACTGCCTCTCGTTAAATATGAAGCCAGTACTGATCAACAACCAGCCCGGCTCTAATCACATTAATCGATTGTCATATCAGAGAATACAGACTGAAGCAGAACTAAAACATGTATAATTCCGTGACAATGGGATAACACTGATGATAATCAGATTGAAAAAACGGATGATAAGAATACTAAGCAATTAAAAGATTTTTAAGGCTATTGTATTATTTTTTACATGTAATCTGGATTACATTTATTTATTACATGATTACATATTATTCACAAGTCTTTGCCTTTGGAAGGCTTTTGTCTTTCAAACACTTTAAAATGCACAAATTCACGTCTTATTTAGCTACATGCAATGCAGGCATTCCCAAACTTCTTTTGTCAGCCGAACCTCTTTCACCTAATATATTTACTTAAAGTCCCCTCTGAGATTTTAAAGTAATAAGTTAATAATTCAGTAACACATTTGCATGTTAACAGTCCTCTGAGGCTGGTTAATGGTCACGTGACATGTAGGTAAACAAAAAAGTTTCATCTTTTTTAGTAAGTGTTTTGATTGTTATTTTCAAATAATTTATTTTTAATTTTACATTTTTAGGATTTAATTATTAGCTTTTCATTATAAACACAGTATAATGCACGTCGTCTTGTCAATTACAACCAGATTACAATGAACGAATGGAATATATTTTCATTCTCTTTGTATTTTTATATCAATATAGTACAAGATTATAGTAGTCTGATTATATTACCCAAAAGGGGTGTAATGGATTACGTTACTAACTAGTTTTTAGCATGTAATTTGGAATCAGTAACGGACTGTAAGAAATCTACCTAGTACTTGCTCTTAACCCTTTGGTACAGAGTTGTCATATGGCAAGAATTAATTTCTACTCATTTCCTTCTTATTCTGAAAAAATACAATGTATTGCACTATGGGAACTAAAAGGGCAGGTCTTAATATGTGCTGTTTTTAAGTCACATGACATGCAAAAGTCCATCCAAAACTGTTCTTCCCACGGTCCCCCTCAAACAGAAGACACCTGCTGAAGTGCTCCAGAAATTACTCTATTAACCTCATTTCTAAACATCTCTTCTCAAGTTTTTTTTTTATTTATCTGTTTTGATTTGTATGACTGAAGCTATTTCATATAATAAAAACTTATTTGAAAAAATATTTCATAGTTAGAAAATAATGCATACCATGCATCAAAGGTGAAAGGGGTCATATGATGCTGCTAAAAAGAACATTATTTTGTGTATTTGGTGTGATGAAATGTGTTTTCTGATATCCATAGATATGTGAGATCAGAGCATGCATTGGCGCGCATGCGCGGTAAACTCAGGTTGGGATGCGCCCGTGAGCTGGAAAAATACATCATCCACCCGAATGAGCTCATCGATTATCATTCCAGACGAAACCCCGTTAATTTAGCTTCTAATAAAGCGCCATATATCCGATTCTGAAAATGCCGGTAAGATTCTAATCTCTTATCTTCATTTATCGCTGTGTAATGTGTGTGTTTACGCCCCACCTTCTTATCATTCCTTTGCTTTGCTACCGCAATCTCATCTCAGACTGTTATTAGACAGCGGTTTCTACCGAGCGTTTGTCTTATTGATCAATTCTATGATGCATTTAATTATTATGCGATGCTTTTGTCCTTTGGATGACTTGAGCTGTTTTGTGCACATCAAGCTAGCTGCCTGCTAGTTATTAGCTTCATAGCAAAAGCTCAGTATGACCTCTCACTTTATTGAGATTAATGAGAAATTATGTTACAACAGATGACCCCACCTATCATGTACTTGCATCATCCAATGACCTTTACAGTAAAGGCTACCCATTAAGCACCCATAGCTCACGCATGAAAAGCCATAATTTTTTACTTATGAGCACATTTGGCGTGGTGTTCTGTGACTTTAAGATCTTTAGATTATTGCATTTGTCTGCTAACGATGTCCAGCAGTGAACACACAAGCACAGCAGAAGATATCTGTCACTAGATTTAATATTAGCTCATGAAAAAAAAAAACAATTTTTTTTTTAATTTATGCCACATAGACATTTTTTTGTTTACATAATTTAACAAAGATTCGTTGGAGTTGACTATAATCGTGCAGCATTAAATATTCTGCTCATTTGCATACTCCTCTCACAGACACTGTGCTTGTAAACACACACTGCCTGGAATCAGTAAGATTTGAAATGTGTTTTAAAGAAGTCTCTTCTGTGCATCAAGGCTGCATTTAACAGTAATATTCCGAAATATTATTACAATTTAAAATAATGCTTTTCCTATTTTAAAATACTTTAAAGTATAATTTATTTCTGTGATGCGCAGCTGTATTTTCAGCATCATTACTGCAGTCTTCAGCGTCACATGATCTTCAGAAAGCATTCTGATATGCTGATTTATTATCAATATTGGAAACAGGTTTTGTTTAATATTTTTTTTTGGAACCTGTGATACTTCTGGATTATTTGATGAATAAAGTTAAAAACAACAGTATTTATTCAAAATCGAAATCTTTTGTAACAATATAAGTTTGGGGTCAGTAATTTTATTTTTTGTTGAAATAAATTAATGCTTTAATTCAGCAAGGATGTGTTAAGTTGATAAAACGTGATAATACAGACTTATATTGTTAGAAAAGATTTCTATTTTATATAAATGCTGTTCTTTTTAACTTTATTCATCAAATAAAAGTAAAAAAGTATTACAGGTTCCAAAAAAATATTAAGCAGCACAACTGTTTCCAACATTGATAATAAATCAGCATATTAGAATGATTTCTGAAGACAGAAGTAATGATGCTGAAAATTCAGCTTTATATCACAGGAATAAATTACATTTTAAATTATATTAAAATAGAAAACCGTTATTTTAAATAATAATAATATTTTACAATATTACTGTTTTTTTCAGTATTTTTGGGCAAGTAAATGCAGCCTTGATGAGCAGAAGAGACTTCTTTCAAAAATATAAAAAATCTTAATGATCCCAAACTGTTGATCAGCAGTTGTACTTAAGGACACCATTGTTAGAAATTATGCCACAACTAAAGGGTAGTTGTATTTTTGTGTAAAAAATGTTTTACTCTAAAAATAATTTCATATATTTTTTAAATAATTTTGTGATGGATTTTCACTTTTTTATGGCTGAATGTCATTGTGCTGACAAACAGATTCTTCCGCACTAACTCTGTCAAACCGGTTTCTGTTGGTCCAGAGTAATAAGCTGGATAAACCAGAGAAGGTGGAGGTGAGTGATAATGTGAAGGTGGTGGTGAGATGTCGACCCCTCAACGAGAAGGAGAAGATGATGGCACACAAGCAGGCCGTCGCCGTGGACGAGATCCGGGGAACGATTACTGTGAACAAACTTGAAATGACTAGTGAGCCGCCAAAGACGTTCACCTTCGACACAGTGTTCGGTCCAGACAGTAAACAGCTGGATGTGTACAATTTAACAGCTCGACCTATTATTGACTCCGTGTTAGAGGGTTACAATGGTAAGTCAATAGAGAGATCTAGCGCATATGTCTTCACCTTTTATCTATTTGACTGTTTTTGCAAGTTTGAAATGTTGAAGATTACATTTTTATAATTGTTTTTTTGTTTTTCAGGAACCATATTTGCATACGGCCAGACAGGCACAGGGAAGACGTTCACTATGGAGGGTGTCAGGGCAGTGCCTGAACTCAGAGGAATCATCCCAAATTCATTCGCTCATGTATTTGGTCACATTGCAAAAGCAGAAGGAGACACCAGGTGAGAATGGGGATTGTTTTTTTTTTAATGCTGTGCTGTTCAGAGGTCAGTGTGTTCTTTGTCAGCGTGATTTCCCATGATTAATCATGGAGATGCTTACCATTTGTCATGTTTTTCCATGATACAAGAAAATTATCAGAGACGTGCAGAGTGTTGAGATAAACTGTGTTATGTGACAGGTTTCTGGTAAGAGTTTCATATTTGGAAATATACAATGAGGAGGTGAGAGACCTGTTAGGAAAGGACCAGATGCAGAGGCTGGAGGTGAGAAACCAGCATGTTTCATCATATCTAAAAGTTGAGAGCTTCTCGGTTTCCCTTTATTGCACTCATTAGGTGTGTCGTTAATCGGACACTCCAATATAGGTCATGAAGCGTTTGACTAATGCATACATCCGCATGGTATATGCACCCACAGAATTCTACAGAAAACTGCGGCAGTTTCTGTAGAATTTCAACACATCGAACAGAATATGATCATTCAAAAATTCCACATCTCACACACTCTTAGTGGGATTGTTTATTAAATATGTTTCTGTATTTGATATTTTTTGATAATGCTTGCAGCTACAAATTGGAATGTAGTTCTTTCTAGGGGGGAGGGGGGGATTACCTATTTCTATAATATCTTTTAAAATATAACTTATTTCTATGATCAAAGCTGAATATTCAGCATCATTACTCCAGTCTTCAGTGTCACATGATCCTTCAGAAATCATTCTTAATATGCTGATTTGCTGCTGCTCATGTTGGAAACAGTTGTGGTGCTTAATATTTTTGTGGAAAATTGTACTGTTTTTTTTTTTTTTCTTCAAGATTCTTTGATAAATAGAAAATAACAGCATTTATTTGAAATGTATACATTTTGTAACATTATAAATGTCACTTTAGAGTCACTATTGATCAGTTTAATTGGTCCTTCCTGAATAAAAGTATTAATTTCTTTCTAGAAAATCTTACTGACCCCAGTCTTTTGAATTTGTAGCCTTATAAGACTCGTTTTATTGTTATTGAGGAAGTCTGACTTAACTAAAGCTTGGATCATTGAAATAAGGCAGTGCCATTTGTTGTGCAACTTGGGAATGTAAAGGCAAATTTCTGCAAATGATGATGAATACTAAACTCAAAATGCAGGTCAAGGAGAGACCTGATGTAGGAGTTTACATCAAGGATCTTTCTGGATATGTGGTAAACAATGCTGACGACATGGACCGGATTATGACCCTTGGACACAAAAACCGTGAGTGTTTTTAATTATTTAATTAAATAAGTGAAATCTATTAGTGTTGTTAGGGCATGCAAAGTTAGATCAGTAAAGTCTTTAAAATGCGTCTTGAATGTGTTATGAATATTCCTGTTTTGTCTGGAACATGGATGACTGCTTTATTTCTAGTCTGATAATTTAGTCAATAATTATTGTTGGCCAGAGCGAGAATATTAGTACATTACTTAAGCAGTGGGGTTGGTGCTCTCTAGACGGGAAGCTCTAACAGTGTGTTCACCAGATGCGAATGTAATTATTTGCACGAGTAGATTACATAAAAAGTCGACGCGAATAGAGGCGAATTCGCGCCGGGGGCGACGCGAACGCACGATATTCGCGATATCTAGAGCGAGTGGCGCGATGCGCAGATAGCCAACGTTTGTGCTTGTGTTTATTTGTCCTTGCCCAGGTTCTGTGGGAGCGACTAATATGAACGAGCACAGCTCTCGTTCCCATGCTATCTTCACCATAACTATCGAGTGCAGTGAGAAGGGTGTAGATGGAGATCAACATGTGCGCATGGGAAAGCTTCACTTGGTCGATCTTGCGGTAAGCATCCCACATCATGTGGATGAACTTTACATCATCTTGGTTTTCTTTCCATTACTGATGGGGATGTTTTATTGCTCAGGGCTCTGAAAGACAAGGAAAAACGGGCGCCACAGGTCAACGTCTTAAAGAGGCCACAAAAATCAACCTGTCCCTGTCCACGCTGGGAAATGTTATCTCTGCACTAGTGGATGGGAAAAGCACCCACGTGCCCTACAGGAACTCAAAACTCACCCGACTCTTGCAGGACTCTCTAGGAGGAAACTCCAAAACCATGATGGTACGATAGTCAGTGTGCCTTGCCTTATGCACCATATTGACCCGAGTATAAGACGATGTTTTTTTCTTGGAAATGCATCTGAAAAAAATACGCATAAAACGAGTCTGCCATGAAATACAGTAATGTAATGCGTGTTGTAAAGATCGCGAGTAAAAACAAAAGAGAAAGAAAAGCTTACAGCTGCATGAGTCGTGACTGTCACGTTAGCCCGATGGGACCAAACTCTCTTTGTGATTTTAAAACGTAAGACAGCACCCAGATTTGAAGACTACAGTAAGATTTACTTTCTACTGTTAATTAGATTTTGGTGGGCTACTATTAGATGGATAGCCTAAATGTCCTAATTCAGATGAGCTACCTGTTTTTTTAATGGTATATCAAAAAGTGTATATTTTTTAAATGTGATTGTTGGTACATTTGACCAGTTTTTACCATGCTTTCAAAACAAAAATTAAAATAGGAAAAATATGCAATATGAAAATAATTGAAGACAAAATGTGTTTTGCTGAGAAAAAACAAGATTTGGTTTTTAAAAAGCCTTTTTCCAAAAGGTACATCTGGAAAAAGGGGGGTAGTCTTATAATCAGGGTGGTCTTATATTCGGGCCAATACGGTAGTTTCCCTATTGTTGATTAAATTGCTTGGTAAAACAAGTTTTTATAAAAATTCTGCAGAATGAATCCGATTTCAGTGAAAGTAGTGCAGAGAGTGTAATTCTGTTTTATCGCTCTCTTGTTTTGCAGTGTGCAAACATCGGCCCAGCAGATTACAACTACGATGAAACCATCAGTACGCTCCGTTATGCCAACCGTGCCAAAAACATCAAGAATAAGGCCAGGATTAATGAGGACCCCAAGGATGCACTGCTGCGGCAGTTTCAGAAGGAAATTGAAGATCTCAAGAAAAAACTGGAAGAAGGTACTCCGCATGAGTTTTTAGCTGTGTCATGTCTTTGTCAGGGTTGCTCTTCAGGATGTGACTCATTGACTCTGGTCTAAACCCTGGAGTACTGCAGTTTGACTACATAGGGATCTAAATCATTTCAATTTCAAGAAATGTAATTAATGTTTGAATGTGAGAAGTAGTTTTTTTTAAAGGATGCTACTGTTCAAAAGGTTTGGGGTCGGCAATATTATTGTTAATGTTTTTTATCAAGGCTGCATTTATTTGATAAAATACAGTAAAAAAGTAATATTGTGAAATATTAGTTCAATTTAAAACATTTTATGATTTTTAATATATTTTAAAATGTAATTTATTAAGCAAAGCTGAATTTTCAGCATCATTACTCCAGTCTTCAGTGTCACTGTCATCTTTCAGAAATCATTCTAATATGCTGATCTGCTGCTCAAGAAACTGATTATTATATTTCTAATTATTAATCAGTATTTAAAAAAACAGCTGATTTAAATCTTCCCTGATACTCTTGATCAATTTAATACATCCTTGCTGAATGAAGGTATTAATATCTTGAAAAAAAATCAACAAAAAGTCTTACTGACCCCAAATATTTGTATGGTAGTGTGTGTGTGTGTTTTCTGCACTATTGTTAATACTTTAATATCACAAAGATTGACACTTATTAACTTTCATTGTACATGATTTTGCTTAAGAATTTGACCAAATATTGTATCTTGAAAGGCAGCAAACATTTTTTGCTTTTCTTTGGTAAGTGCATCTGTTGGTTTGGGTTCAGAGCCAGAGTGTTTATGCTCGTTTAGTACCGAGACACAATTCCGTACTGTACTTTATTACTGTTCAGGTGAGGAGATCTCTGGCTCTGATGGCAGTGGATCAGATGACATGGATGAAGGAGAACATGAAGTCGGAGAAGGAGGCGAGAGACGCAGGAAACGAAGAGGTATGAACCTCCCCTTCCAATTTATGACTGGGCAACATTAGTCAGAGAGATCTCCTTAGAAAGATGATGCAGACTGTGGTTTTGGCTTTTGACCTCAATAACCGCTTTAAATAATCATCTTCAGAGTCAGGAGCTTTGACCTCCTTAGATAATAAGCAAAACATCAATATGTTAAACTTTCATTCAAGATTATTTATTAAAAACTTAAAAAACCGTATCGCTATAAAGCATCTGCAGGTACCCTGATGTCATCTATGTTTCAATTGCTGGAAATCAGATTATCAGTGAAGGAAGAAACAATGTGGCTTTGGTTTGCTTGTCTAGACCATCAGATCAAACATATGTAGTTTCATTGTGCGTCATGAGAGCAACCAGTTAATGCCCGGCAATGACTCTATAGTGTGTCTCTGTGCCCACATACAGTCCAACAGTCTGGGATCACCAGTGAAAATGCAAGTTAAGGCAATTTTTGTCATAATAAAAGTATATTATGACTAGGGATGTTCATTTCGGTTATTTTTCCTAACCGACGCTCGCTAACCGATTATTAACCGTTAACCGACAAGGTTATTTTAAATTAGAATTGAATTAAATTAGAAGGGATAAGTGTCTGACCCATCAAAAATACTAAAATTTGTTTTGCGGGGATTAATTTTACATGCGCAAAAAGTAGCAGACAACAAAACATGAGGATTCACATGGTCATATCACATCACGCACCTGCAGCGCTTCTGCGAGCGGAGAAAAACCTAATAAAGCTAGGCTATATATACAGTATATATACAGTCGTGGTCAGAATTATTGGCACCCTTGGTAAATATGATCAAAGAAGGCTGTGAAAATAAATCTGCATTGTTAATCATTTATTTAAAAAATTCATGTAAATCTAACCTTTCATTGGAGGATAAGAATTTAAAATGGGGGGGAAATATCATTATAACATAAATGTTTTTCTCTAATACAGTGTTTCCCAACCGGGGTGCCGTCTGTCGAGAGCAGGGGTGCCGTGTAAAAAAAAAAAATAAAATTTTTAAATTGCTAAAATGTTCAAAAAAGCATCTATTATATAATATCCATTTCTGATAAAATTCCGGCTGCCGAAAATTAGTTCACCGCTCAGGTTTCACTTTCACGTGGTGTGACGCTCTGCGTGTTATCCGCTCTATGTGTGTGCGCTCCACTCAGTCGCTCCACTCGTATACCGTTCATGCGAATCGGAACAGCAAAGTCCACTCAAAAATTGAGCCGACAGGAAACATGGATGTAGTACAGTATTGTTTCTGTCTCCAATAGCCCTACTGTGTTGTAACATGGTGTGGTATATGGGCAGCTCAACACTGCCCTCTCATTCATTGATCTGCTAACCGCTATGTTATGCTCACGTGTTCTGATAATAATAGCTTTCTAGGACTAAACATCATTTGGATAATTGGTAAAAAAAATTAATGTTAAATATCTTAACCCTACTGTTAGACCTACCTGAAAAACTAAAAAGCAATTAATTTCATTCGAAGGCCTGTCGTTTTTTTTTATTTGTGCTATCATTATTAATTTCTTTATTTGTTCTTATTTTATTACTGACTGCTTACTTGTCATTTTTTATTCAATTCAAAGTTTGAAATCAAGCTATCTCGTGCTACTGCAACAAAATTACCCAGCTGTAAAATAAAAAAACACTGAGTGAGCAAAAATTTGTGAGATAGCTAGTTATAATGCTAATTAAATAATGTTTACATATGTATAAAAGCCTACATTCAAATCTGTCATATAAATTGATCTCTTCATTAGGAATTAGCCTACTGATTGCCACCATTGATGGACAAGTTTTTTTAACAATATTAAAAATATCTGTATGACATTATATTCTGCAGTTCTTCCCTGTTGTACCGAAGATCTATACTTTTCAAAGTATCATATCAAAGTTAGAAATTCAAATATTGTGACAAAATTAATTTTGTAGGGTGCCACAAAGTTGTTAAAATTTCCAAAGGGTGCCGCAACTAAAAAAAGGTTGGGAAACACTGTTGGTTCAGAGTACCCTAAATATGGTTAAAAAAAATTCATTAATAAAAATATTTTTTCCAAAATTAAAACTGATTTAACTTATTCTAGTGTGATTTAGCTTATAGCTCGGTGATAAACACACACACACACACATATATATATATTTCATTGTATTAATTTTTACAAGTTTTTATTTTGAATTTTTCTTTGTTGTAAAAGATCATAAGGAATGCCGTGATTTCTGCCGTTCACAATAGATGAAAGGCAAAACAAATCAGCACTTTTTGGACCATTTTTCTTGTCTGATGTATCAACCGTAAGTTGTTCTCACAGTGGACTGTATAAATAGCTTTAGACACCAGACAGATGGCTGTAATAACAGCATGCTTTGTGTGGAGATTGTTGACAGCATCTCTGTCACGTGTAGCAGGTTTGCGTGTTGCTCATGACCATCTGAACAACACTTATGCTGAGCAAGATGTTCATGGACACTGAATAATGAAGTCAATGATGCACAAATACTCTTAATATCTCATTCCTGTAGATCTCAGAGAATACATTTTATATATATATATACATGCATACAGTCGTGGTCAGAATTATTGGCACCCTTGGTAAATATGATTAAAGAAGGCTGTGAAAATAAATCAGCATTGTTAATAATTTTGAGCTTTTATTAAAAAAATTCACATAAATCTAACTTTTCATTGGAGAATAAGAATTTAAAATGGGAAATATCATTATGACATAAATGTTTTTCTCTAATACACATTGGACACAATTAACGGCACCCTTTTATTCAATGCTTTTTGAAACTTGCATTTGGCATAATACACTAAAAAATGCTGGGTTGTTTTCAACCTAACATTGGGTCAAATATGGACTAACCCAACTGTTGGGTTAAAGTTTTACATTAAATTTTTAACCCAAAAGTTGGGTTAATCCCTATTTGACCCAAAGTTGGGTTGAAACAACCCAGCATTTTTTAGAGTTTAACAGCTCTGAGTTTTCTCCTGTAATGCCTGATGAGGTTAGAGAGCACCTGACGAGAGATCAGAGACAATTCCTTCATGCAGAATCTCTCCAGACCCTTCAGATTCCCAGCTCCTCCTCTTCAGTTCACCTCACTCATCTTCTATAGGGTTCAGGTCAGGGAACTGGAATGGCCATAGCAGAAGCTTGGTTTTGTGCCAAGTGACCCATTTTTGTGTTGTTTTTAAGGTTTGTTTTTGGATTATTGTCCGGTTGGAAGATCCAAACATGGCCCGTTATAAGATTTCTAACAGAGTCAGTCACTTTTAAATATTTTTTATCTGTTGGTATTTGATAGAATCAAAGATGCCATGTATCTAGGCCTGTCGCAATAATCAATATATCGACTTGTCGCGCAATATATGTACATGACCTCAATCATTTTTGGTGACGCAATATATCGCCCATTATATTTACTTAAAAATTAATGTCACCATGTTTTGTACATTCCATTTGCGCCTGTGTCTTTTGCAGCTTCTCGAACATAACGCGGTGTAGTCATGAGGTGCTCGTTCAAATTTAAAAAATGCTTCTACAAAAAAAGTTTCATCTGCAGATATGGCCTTGTTTAGGGATCTGACTGCTAAGTAGTGATTGTGTTTTTCAGCAATAGTGTGCACCCTTAATTTACAGAGAAAAGAAGGTCCGGGAAAAATCTCCATACAAATTCTTTGTGCATTTTTCTTTTTTTCTAATTGTTACTTTGCACTTTTTGTTAGAAAATGTTTATTTAATATTTATTCAGGTTTTTTAAGGTATCTAATGTTTTGATACTTAATTTCCATGATCTAAATATTCTTCAAATTAAAAGTTTGTTGTCATTTGGAAGTGTGTAGGCCTTCTTGCATTATTACGATTATATATTCAGTGGCATAAAATGCTCTTTAAAATGACAATAATATAGCTTATCGCAGTTATTTCTGGGGCAATATATCGCACAACAAAAAGTTGTTATCGTGACAGGCCTACATGTGTCTAAACAAGATGTCCAGGACCTCCAGCAGAAATATAGGCCCACAACATTAAAAATACAACAGTGTATTTGCTGTAAGTGTTTGTTGCTAAAAAGCTAATTTTTTAGTTACATCTGACCATAGAAGCCATTCCCAGTTCCAGTTGTGTCTGACAACAGAATATGCTGGGGATTGTTTTTGGATGAGAGCATTTTCTTTTCTTCATTTTTTTTTTTCTTGAAACCCTCCCAAACAACATGTGGTGGTGTAGGTGCTGTTTGATATATATATATTTTTTTAAGGTTTTCTGACCCTGAGACTCAACTATTTTCTGCAATTCTCCATCTGTGGTCCTTGGAGAGTCTTTAGCCACTCAAACTCTCCTCCTCACCGTGCATTAGGACGATATAGACACACGTCCTCTTCCAGGCAGATTTGTAACATTTTCTGTTGATTGGAAATTCTTAATTATTGCCCTGATGGTGGAAATGGGAATTTTCACTGCTCTAGCTCTTTTCTTAAAGTCACTTTCTAATTTGTGAAGCTCAGTTATCTTTTGCTGCACATCAGAAATATATTCTTTGGTTTTTCTCCTTTGGGGAATTTGGCCTTTGTTTTCCCTCCTATGTATATTCCTGCGAAACAGGAAGCCATGGCTGGATAATTTCATGTTCATAATCACCCTGGTATGCTCAAAATTGTAAATATGAATTGGAATATACTTCAGAGATATTTTACTCGTAAGAATTTCTAGGGGTGCCAATAATTGTGTCCAAC
>NW_015505649.1:691626-725174 GCF_001515645.1 Sinocyclocheilus grahami
AGTTAGATATTTGTGAATTTTTTAAAATAAAAGATCAAAATGATTAACAATGCAGATTTATTTTCACAGCCTTCTTTTATCATATTTACCAAGGGTGCCAATAATTCTGACCACGACTGTATATATATATATATATATATAACTAAATAATAAATAGGCGTATACGAGAAATATATTTTTACTTAAATAATTAAGAAAAAAAATGTGCAACAAGTAGCCTAGTTTGCATAGTTTCGGTTCATTTTTGTGCTGCGAGAAAGGAAACAGATGACAGAAAGCGGCATCCTATTTTACAAAAGCACAAAGATTTGTTTTTATTGGGAATGTACACAAATAAAAGCAAACCTTTTACAATTCCCATTATCTTTATGACTAAAAGGAGTAGTTGCTTCTAAAAAATTCAAGTGATTGCGCCGCATGCGCACACACAGTTAAGCATTGCTACCTCGACAATAATGCAGCCTGTTCATTATCATAATAAAATACAGTCAGTCAAACATATGGAAAAACACACACTGCTCAGTTTAAATATGTAATAAATCTGTGCTGTTAAGCGTTATCACCGTACCACCGTGATGTTATGCAAAGCATTTTGTTTTATGTGGATATTGGAACATGAGTGAAGTACATAATAAATAATATTTTGGCATTCAAATACATCGATAATTCGGAAACATTTGATTTTGTGTCGACTGTCGAATGAGAGACCCAACGTAGTTTTTAGTTTTGTTTTAGCCTAAATGAATTTGTTTTGGCTTGTAGCTATAGATTCTTATATTTTTAATTCTTGTTCTTTTCTAAATACTGTTAAATTGAAAGGATTTGTTGTTAAATGGTTCAGGCATCACCTTTCTCAGTGAATCTTGCATCTGATTACTTCATGTTTATCATCTTCCTTTCTGGTGCATCTCACTTCTCTCTGCATCAGCCTAATGATCAGTGACTGCGGTTTTATTTCACACAGACCCAAACGGCAAATCTGATTCCTCTTTAAAAGTCATGATGATATCGTGATGATATGATATGGGCTTCTGTTTTCTCACTTCTTGTGCAATGTGCTGGCCATGTGACTTCTCTGCTTGAAATTCAAGACCCAAGAGGTCGGTGTTACAATCTCCTCATCAGCCCAACCCTCCGTCACCTCCAAACCCTAAAAATGTGCTTTCATTTATCCTGAGTTTTACTGTCCCACAAATGAGATGGTCAGACAGAACAAAGTCTTCAAATTAGGTGTGTGAATTATAAAGGTGCTAGATGTAATTTTTTGAGCGAGCATAAATATATTAATATAGTTTGCAGATATTTAGGAAACATGTTAAGTTCACATACTTGTTTCTCTGAAAAACAATGCCTACAGTCAGTTATTCTACATTGAAATGTGTGTTCAGTGTCGGAATGTCTGTTTTTGTTTTGCTCTGTGTGACTTTAAATCAATCACTGACAGTGGATATGGTCAGATCTCTAATGTATCTTATTGACATTTACATCAGGTGTCTCTTTAAAAATTGACCATAGACACTGTGTGCAATCATCTTGTGGAAAATGATCTCCAAGCTCAATAGAGCTCAGTTTGGCATCTTATTTTCCAGGTCCTCCCTCAAATGCTCTGAGATCATTAAAGCTTCTTGCTGACCATTAAAAATGAAACCTGGCTCGTCATCTGTTTTAATTTTAAAATGGGATTTTAATTGAAAATAATTTAAAATCTGAAGAGTTTGAGAAACAAGGGGAAGGTGAGATTGTTCAGATGAGTCAAGTTGGGTGAGACCGAAATGATGAGCACTTTTCATAGGGTTTCTTAAATTAGGATTTGTGAGGGAAATGCAGAGGGTTTGTGAGCTGATGGAAAGCTCAGAATGAATTAAGTTATTAAAATGTAAAAATTAAACACAGAAATAATTGTAAAATCAAAACAAAACCTTGTAAAATGTCAAATCTTGCTAAAAAAGATATTTAATTTGTTTACCTGCACATGTCACCAGTAACCTACATCAGAGAATGGTGAACATGCAAATGTGTGGTTAAATTGTTGAAGGTCAAAGGGATTCAGCTGACATAAAGTTTGGGAGTCCCTGTATTAGTGCCTCAATGATTAGGTAACATTGAGGAAGAGTAAAATCTGTTGACATTTTTTGCAGCCACCAGTGAATGTCACATGTTTGTGATACTTATATAATCTCCATTCTCCTGGTGCACAATATCATTGATTTTTGGGTGGAAATAAGACCCGGACATGTTCTTGATGAGATTCACCTACATATGACAGCAATAAATCACATTGTCATCTGCCTTTGGACCCCTCATGTGAAAAATGTCTGATCTAGCAACAGGTTTACTGTGCAAACATATCAACAGTGCTGGGTAGTAACTGATTACATGTAATCTGGATTACATAATCAGATTCCAAAAATTAAGTAATTGCAATTAGACTATGTTTTAAAATGCTCATAATCAGATTACAATCCGACTACATTATCTAATATGTGTAATCCAAATTATGTTACTATCTACAATTTCCCTCATAGACTACAATTTGTAAGTAATCTTCCCAGAACTGATATCATATAGTCTGGAAATACTTTATGTAATGTGTATGGTGCCTTGTGAGCAGTGTCAGTCACCAGTTTACAGGGAAACGGATGTATTTCAGTGGGGTAAGAGATTGCTGCTGACTGTGCTAGCTTGCATCTGATGGAACGTTATTTCTCCTGCTGCCGTGCACTTGCATAATGCACAAGTGTTTCTATACGTTTCTTCTGAGGCTTTTATCTGTTTTAATATCTATGCTAAGGGAGGAAGAAGGTGTCTCCTGACAAGATGGTGGAGATGCAAGCTAAGATCGAAGAGGAACGGAAAGCACTGGAGGCCAAACTGGACATGGAGGAGGAAGAGAGGAACAAAGCACGTGCAGAGCTTGAGAAGAGAGAGAAGGACCTTCTCAAAGCCCAGTGAGTCATTGAATCTGTCCACCAAAACTGTTATCTATATATAGTGCTAATATAGTATGATTTTAGGAGTATAACAGTGTCATGCTTTGTGTTGTTTCCTGTATCTCAGACAGGAACATCACTTATTACTCGAGAAGCTGTCTGCTCTGGAGAAGAGGGTTATTGTTGGTGGAGTTGATTTATTGGCTAAAGCTGAGGAGCAGGAGAAGCTTCTGGAAGAATCCAACGATGAACTGGAGGAGAGGAGGAAGAGGGCCGAGCAGCTCCGGAGAGAACTGGAAGAAAAGGAGGTAGAGATGAGCGGATTCATGCTTTACCGATATTCTTGTATAAGTTTATCGTACCATAGTGATTCATGTTTGCAAATGTCTTTAAAACAGCAAGAGCGCTTGGACATCGAGGAGAAATACACCAGTTTACAGGAAGAAGCTCAAGGCAAGACCAAGAAACTGAAGAAAGTCTGGACCATGTTGATGGCAGCAAAATCTGAGGTGCAGTAACTTTCATGTAGCTTTCAAATAGCAGAGTTCACATTAGTGTTGTCAAAAGTACCAGTACTTCAGTACCAAGTCAGTACATACTCATTCAGCATTTCAACCGCGGAAAGACGCCAATAAAACAGCTTGTGAACTTAAAGGCAGGGTAAGTGATTTCTGGTAGCCAATGTTGATATTTGAAATCACCAAAACAAACACTATTTTGATAGCTCTGCCCCACACATACGTACGCGACCCAGGCAACGATTAGTTCTGTGAAACAAAGCAAAACCAATGTTACACCGTGTCTACATCAGACGCGAGTGGCGCGGCGCGACAAAATACTATGGAACTCATTATAATCAATGATGCTGTCTACACCATAGATATATATACATATCTATGGTCTACACTGAATGCGGCGCGGCACGACATGACAAATCCCTGACAGAAAACTGCTGCTGTGTTCTATTCATGACGTATTGACACAAATTTCAAATCATTTTCAACGGTCGCTTTGTCTCATCCAGTGTACTAGACAGACTTTAGCTGTTGCGGCGCAGACACGGTGTTACTCACCTATCGAGAAGAAACAAAGCAATCTCTGCATCCGATCGCAGGCCTTCCGCTCCTTGAGTTCTCTCCAGCGCTGGAAAGCTGATCCGATATTTACACGGGTTTTACTTCTTGCCTTGTCGTTCAGCAGATGTTTTCCTCTTTTGTTTTTTATCCGTCATCTCTATCTTTCTGTCGCTCGGCTAATGTCCGTCCTGTGCACTGAAAGCTCTCTCCTCCACATCACGAGTAGACACGCCCCTTATTGCTGATTGGCTATAAGTTTGTTTTGCTATTCGGCCCGAATCAGTTTTCTAAAGTGTTTTTGAAAAATGACATACCCTACCTTTAACGTTACAAAGTTATCCACTGTTCACAGTTCATTAGTTCGCTACAAAAAACACTAAAGAGGAGCTCATTTACATTTAATTCTATATGTATGTTTGAATAATTCTGGCTTGAAGACAGTTGTTTTACGAAAACGTTATGTGCAACTGAGTTGTATACAGACAATTCAGATTTATTTGAGTGTAATTATTATATCTGAAAATAAATAGCAGTTGAATATAATAGCTCTTTTATAAATTTTAACCTTTAATATAACAGTAATGCACCAAATGAGAAGTAAGTATAGAAGTATACAAGTATAGTTTATAGCATTAGTTTGGAGAGTTTTTTTTTTCCTTAGGAAATCCAAACTATCGGTATCGGCAGATATCATTCTGAATAATCGGCTATCGGTATCGGTGGAGAAATTCAGTATCTGAAAACGTTATGTGCAACTGAGTTGTATACAGACAATTCAGATTTATTTGAGTGTAATTATTATATCAGAAAATAAATAGCAGTTGAATATAATAGCTCTTTTATAAATTTTAACCTTTAATATAACAGTAATGCACCAAATGAGAAGTAAGTATAGAAGTATACAAGTATAGTTTATAGCATTAGTTTGGAGAGTTTTTTTTTTCCTTAGGAAATCCAAACTATCGGTATCGGCAGATATCATTCTGAATAATCGGCTATCGGTATCGGTGGAGAAATTCAGTATCGGTGCATCTCTAGTCTTATCATTATGTACTTATAATTATTAATAGAATATTCATATTTTCAAAAAGTTGCATTTAAAAAAAAGAAAACTATTAAAACTATTGGTACCGAAGTGATCCAGAGAAGTGTTGAGTTTAACTGCTACAGACTACTAAACGTTTGGTATCGTGACAGCACACGATTTTGGTACTCTGGTAAGAATGTCTGTTGTGTTTCAGATGGCTGATCTGCAGCAGGAGCATCACAGAGAGATCGAAGGTCTGCTGGAAAACATCCGGCAGCTGAGCAGAGAGCTGCGGCTACAGATGCTCATCATTGATAACTTTATTCCTCAGGAATATCAGGTCTACATTTATACTCGTGCGCATGCACTCTCAGTCAAAAAAATTTGACGATCCTCCTCATTCTTTGTTGACATGTTTTAGAATAACTGTGAAGTTTTCAAATAATACCTACAGAAGTGCAGGAATTATATAGTGATCAAAACAGCGTTGTTGATAAAGATCTCGTGCATCAGCTTCATTAAACCACCCTTTTCTAGATCACAGGAAAACCCTCCCATATGTCAAAAATCTTTTTCTGACATGTGCATATTATACTGGATTGTGTAATAATTTTTCTAGTTTTATGCTTTTGTAATGTTTTTAATCAAGTTAATCTAAATTTAGTTTTAGACATCTTAGTAGAATATCATATTTTCCTAAGAAGTCTTAAATATCTTATATCTATCTTAGTTTGTATTTTACACTTTACAGGATTTCTGCCGGACTTAAACAGATCCTAATTCGCACTTCCACAAAAAAAAGGCCTTAAAATACTTAAATCAGAGCAGAAAGTCTTAAATTCATACATTTATGCCATTAAATGTTGCATGTTTTACAAAAATGAATGTCTTTCTCAGTAGTTTGTTTTCCAATACAAATATGTAAACATCCTTAAATCAAGATACATTTACTTGAGATCTTAAAAAAATGAACAAAATTAAGTCAGTTTATGCTTAAAACAAGAACAAACCTAAGTCAGTGAGGTATGAAAACTTGTTTACCCTTTGAGTAAAGTCGATTTTTCCGAGCCCATTGGCAGATATTTGCTCAGTTTTTTTTTTGTTCATGAACTCACTTCATTTTGATTAATTTTACAGAAAACAAGACTATTTTTATTTTTTTTTTTGGTCGTTATTTTGCTCCAAGTACATGTATCTTGATTTATGAATCATTTGCACTGGCAATCAAGACAAAAATACCGAGGAAGAACATCATTTTTTTGCAGTTTGGTCAGAAGGTACTGCATCAGAAGATATCGTCATGGTCGACAGCAGAGCTATTCAAGCCTTAAGATATTATTTTTAAGTAATCCATTTTTAAAATTAATTTAAAAGTAATGGATCTCAATTGGAACTTGTATTTTTAAACTTTGATGTGTTGCTAATACAACTCATTTTTTACTCCCAGGACATTTACATTAAGAGAGCATATTGAAGTATTTAATTAATTCCTTACATTTTCTTTACATGGTCTTTACATAAAATCTTCAATTTACATTCATTTAACCTGAAGAAACCCTGTTTTAATAACAGAAGTATTGTTTCTCTCCATTTCTTGTTTCCCCTGCACTGACACAGCACTTAAGGATGCAGCACTTGCATAAATAAGCATGCAAATCATTTTTTGCTTTTTCCACCTTGTCAGGATTTCATTAATCTGATATTTTCTTGCTGATAATATAGTGTGAAATGCTGCACTTGCACAACGAAGGCGAAAAGGTCAAACCTGAGCTGGCAAATAAACTGTACAGAAAGAGAGATTTCACCCCAAACATGATTTTTCTGTCATTTACTCTCTTGATGTCATTCCAAACCCGTATAAATTACTTAATTCTGTGAAACATAGAAGATATCAAGTGTGTTTTTTTCTTGATCAGTACAATGGAAATCAGTGGTAACCAAAGCGGTTTAAAATATATTATTTTTTCCACAAAATAAAGAAATGTTCATTTTTGAGTGAACTTTCCCTTTTCAAACAGAATATTACAGTTTAGTGAAATTATGAGTTGTATTAACTAGCTTTGTTTATTTACTCTTAGAGTTCAACATGAATTTCAAAAGTCCCCAAAAGAATATTCACAATATCTAAACGTAATATTTATTCAGCGTTTCTGTTGCACTACTGAAATAATATGACTTGCTGTGTTTATGTTTATTGTATTTATGTGATATTTGTATTTTTGAAACTGCGTTTTTGCCATGAAAATAGCCTCAGATGCTGACATGGCATTAAATAAAATTATACTACTACTGCACTGCTGAAAACATGCAAACAACATCTTTTTTGGTTGTGTACAGGAGATGGTTGAGAACTATGTGCACTGGAATGAGGACATTGGAGAATGGCAGCTGGTGAGCGTCTTCAACACGTTTCGTTCTGCACATCTCTCAGATCTGGCATGATGTTTGGGTGCAATGAAAATGTATAATACAGCTGATCTATTTGCTGTTTTTATTTTTAGAAATGTGTGGCCTACACAGGCAACAACATGAGAAAACAGACACCTGTGTCGGACAAGAAAGAAAAAGATGTAAGTGAGTTAATGCGTAATGCGCACTGCTCCCTTTACAGGTTTAATTTTTGTCCTCTCTCCCTCTTTTGTGATTCAGCCATTTGAAGTGGACCTGTCCCATGTTTATCTGGCCTACACTGAGGAGAGCATGAGACAGTCACTAATGAAACTAGAAAGGCCTCGGACATCAAAGAGTGGAAAGTCCAGGCCTAAAACTGGTCGTAGGTGAGATGCTTTTTTATTTGTGGACTTTCTGGTTTAAGCCTTTGTACACGCAAATGCATCTGACTCTTAAATAATCCTTCAGTTTAGTTTAATGCATGGTGCATTAATAAGTTGTATGATTTTAGATGTTGTTTAAAGGTATAGTCTGTAATTGCTGAAATGGGCACTATAAGCATATATCACAATATTCTGTGTCCATAATTATATATTGTGATATACATACAGTATATTTATAGAAAAGCCTTTTTTATTTTTTGCATTTATTTAATTTAATAACAAAAGATGTCACTTTGGAGTTAAACATAATTGATCCAGAGTCAAACATTTCAGCATTTCTTTGCACAGTTTTGCATTTTGTGCATTACTGTTAAAAAGTTTGGCGTCTAAGTTTTCGAAAAAAAATTTTTATTTATTTTGAAGTCACTTTTGCTTATCAAGACTGCATTTATTTGATCAAAAATACAATAATAATAATAAATCTAATATAAATATTAAAATAACTGTTTTCTATTTCAATATATTGTAAAATGTAATTTTTTCCTGTGATTAAAGCTGAATTTTCAGCATCATTACTCCAGTCTTCAGTGTCACATGATCTTCAGAAATCATACTAAGATGCTGATTTGCTGCTCGAGAAGCATTTCTGATTATTATCAGTGTTGAAAACAGCTGATCTGCCCAATATTTTTGTGGAAACAGTGATACATTTTATTTTTCAGGATTCTTTGATGAATTGAAAGTTGAAAAGAAAGAAACGGTATTTATTTGAAACAGAAATCTTTTGTAACATTCTAAATGTCTTTACTATCACTTCGGAGCAATTTCAGCAATTATGAATGAACGTGCAATCTTCTGTCAATAATCTAAATGACACATATGCATGTATTTGCACGTCTAAATGTCTGTTTTTCCCCAATCGCATTGTTTTTAGGAAACGTTCCTCCAAACCAGAGGTTGTGATTGAATCCCTGCTACAGTGAGCCTTTTGTGAGATGAAGACCACCAGTGTCACATGATCTTCAGAAATCATACTAAGATGCTGATTTGCTGCTCGAGAAGCATTTCTGATTATTATCAGTGTTGAAAACAGCTGATCTGCCCAATATTTTTGTGGAAACAGTGATACATTTTATTTTTCAGGATTCTTTGATGAATTGAAAGTTGAAAAGAAAGAAACGGTATTTATTTGAAACAGAAATCTTTTGTAACATTCTAAATGTCTTTACTATCACTTCGGAGCAATTTCAGCAATTATGAATGAACGTGCAATCTTCTGTCAATAATCTAAATGACACATATGCATGTATTTGCACGTCTAAATGTCTGTTTTTCCCCAATCGCATTGTTTTTAGGAAACGTTCCTCCAAACCAGAGGTTGTGATTGAATCCCTGCTACAGTGAGCCTTTTGTGAGATGAAGACCACCATATTTTGTGCATTTTCAAGGCCAGTCCAGCATATATCTTAGGAAATACTGATACTTGTGATGATAAGGCACTTTGACATAAGTGGATATGAAAATAAATCATGTGTTAATATGCGGGAACTCCAGAGCTGCCCCAATGCTGGGTTTAGGTGAGGATAGTTTGCTGTAAAATGTCTGTTAACGATAGCACTCCAAAAGGCACATTTCACCTTTAACATAAACACTGTTACTTTATATTCTGCTTTACACTGATGGCTGGAGCGAGCAGGTTATTAATGCGACACATGAGATGAGCTTGCCGTCAGGGAATATGCTATTGAGAAACTAATCTAATCTTAATGTTTTATACAGTTGGCAGCGTGCAATTGCTTTAGCTCAATGTACACAAGCTATGCTACTTAAATTTTTTTTTTTATAGTGAGAATGTGCATGCCATGTTTCCCTGGCTGTGGTGCCATTAGCTCAATTTACTCTAATTGTAATGTATTTCCATTGTGCACTGTAGTAAACCATTAGTCTTATGTAAAAACGTTTACATTTTACTGTCACCCCCCCCCCTGTACTCCTCTTTAAATTATTAAATTATTTTACAAGGTAAAACATAGCATTTTTTATTATTAATATTTGTCAAATTCCAAAAACAACAAACAAAAAAATCTGTTCCGAATACTTTTATTCATAAATACAATAAATATATAAATATGAGCAAATACCTAAATATAGAAAAACATTTAATAGAAAATAATTTAATATTAAATGTAATGCAAAAATATTATATAGTAAATATATATATAGTATATAAAAAATATATAGTATTGTGTTCATAAGCAGTAAGTCTAGAGTCAATTCGGTTGTGTCTTGTTTAGCATTAAGAGTTTAGAGTATTGTTCTTTGCAGCAGTCTTTGATTTTTTTGAGGAAAGCATCCATTCGGTGTTCTTCTGTAGCTGTAACGTTGCAGTGACGGTGCTGTGGGGAAAAAAACACATTCAGCTCTATTAGAATACATTGAACCTCTTTCATTAAGCAGTCTAAAATCAGTCTATATATCTACAGTTGTAGGCAGAGCTAATTCGCTTAAGCTGTAAAACTGTTGTTAAACTGATTATTAAAAACTATTGTGTTATTTCCACAGCATGTGCCACCGTTCGGTCTGTAGCCCTGCGTTAAACCTTAGTTAAGTCAGTTGTTAGTTAAGTTGAATGAAGTCAGTCATTAGTTAAGCTTAGTTAAGTCAAGCTTGGTTAAGTCAGGCGTTAGTTATGTTTAAGCTTAGTTAAGTCAGTCATTAGATAAGCTTAGTTAGTCAAGCTCAAGTCAGTTATGTTTACCTTAGTTAAGTCAGTCGTTCGTTCGTTAAGTTACGCTTAATTAAGTCAGTCATTAGTTAAGCTTAGTTGAGTCAAGCTTAAGTCAGTCGTTACGTTAACCTTAGGTAAGTCAGTCGTTTGTTAGTTAAGTTACGCTTAAGTCAGTCATTAGTTAAGCTTAGTTAAGTCAAGCTTAATTAAGTCAGACATTAGTTATGCTAACCTTAGTTAAGTCAGTCGTTAGTTAAGTTAGGCGTAGCTAAGTCAGTCGTTAGTTAAGTTTAGTTAAATCAGTCATTAGTTAAGTTAAGCTTAGTCAAGTCAGTCATTTGTTAAGTTAAACTTAGTTAAGTTAAGCTTAATTAAGTCAGAAATTAGTTATGCTAACCTTAGTTAAGTCAGTCGTTAGTTAAGTTTAGTTAAATCAGTCATTTTTAAGTTAAGCTTAGTTAAGTCAGTCATTCAGACAAGCATTGCTGTTCAATTTGGTGCTACTATTGGGGCAGAAAGAACCCATAGTAACTAAAATGACTGGAAAAATGGAAATTACATTTTATCATTTCTATAGTGTAAGACTCATGCTGATAGTATCAGCACATAGCATTGGTTTGCGCACAGAATGATACTCTAATAATGTAGACATAGAATGGTAATCATGTTGTTTCTCATCTAATTCAACAAGTGAATATTGTGAGATGACTTACCCCTGAATAATCTGCATAGGCAAACAGTCGTCTGTGTAGCATGCTGTGATTTAGTTGTGTGTTCATCATGACCATTGCTGCTTGGCAAAGGTGTTTCTCCTGTATAACCGTATGTAATTAATGATAATGAAATCCAGTATCAGGAAAGTATGTTCTGAAAAATCAACTAAAATTCAACTTGCCGTGCAGCTCACTGGAGGAAATGCATCTTTCACAAATTGGTTGAGATTCTGTGAAAGAAAGTTGGAAGGTTGTTAGACTAAGGAACAGTCTTTGCGAATAAACCAGATGAAATAATACATTTCACTTCTTACCGTCGTTGAACTTGGTTTTAGGTGACTATCCACATCATTCATGATTTCCATTAGGAGATTTTGTCCCGCTTTGTGATGTTTCAATCCAGTAACAGCTACAGTTGTCAGCACCAAGAGCATGAAAGTCCTCATGTTGGTCATATTGATTCCTGTCGAGGTCTCCAGATGCTGAGATGGTCGTCATAGCTTCAGCACTGATCAGTCTTCTTATAGAGCTGACAGAGGAAGTGACATTCTCCTCCACCACCTTGATTCTGTTGATTACACGTCAAAGAAAAAAAATTAAGCATAAATATTAGATTAAAAAAATTTAAAACTAATAACTGAAAATTAAAAATGTAGCCTTGGCGACTAACTGACAAAATTAAAAAAGTTTAAGTTTAGAGTAGTTTACAATACTAAAATTAAAGCTGAAATATGAATAAAGCTATATATATATGCATTGCCATAAAAGTTATCTCTTAAAACAAAATATAAACTAATAAAAAAATGACAAAAGCTCGTAACAAAAATATAAATGAAAACTGAAAACAAGAAAATAAAAACTAATTCAAAATATTAAGAAATGCTATAATAGTATAATAACACTTGTTTAGGGCAAATATTTAACCCTGTAAGTGCACCATCTCTTAAAGGGGTAGATGTTTTTGTGTGTGTGTGAGAGTGAGAGAGTGTGTGTGAGTGTGAGTGTGTGTAATGATTATGTATGCTTTATGCATAAAAATAAGCTCACAGTCTTTCCAAATCTTACTTAGAATTTTTTTTTTTTTTAAAGGGGTCATATGATGCTTTTTTTAAAGATCATTATTTTGTGTATTTGGTGTAACAGAATATGTTGACATGCTTTAATGTTCAAAAAACACATTATTTTTCAAATACTGTACATTATTGTAGGTCCTCTATGCCCCGCCTCTCTCACAAAAGCTCGTAACAAAAATATAAATGAAAACTGAAAACAAGAAAATAAAAACTAATTCAAAATATTAAGAAATGCTATAATAGTATAATAACACTTGTTTAGGGCAAATATTTAACCCTGTAAGTGCACCATCTCTTAAAGGGGTAGATGTTTTTGTGTGTGTGAGAGAGTGAGAGAGTGTGTTTGAGTGTGAGTGTGTGTAATGATTATGTATGCTTTATGCATAAAAATAAGCTCACAGTCTTTCCAAATCTTACTTAGAATTTTTTTTTTTTTTAAAGGGGTCATATGATGCTTTTTTAAAGATCATTATTTTGGTGCACATTTGGGTGGCATTATGCTAATATTTCCACATAGTGAGGTAGATATCGCATCATATGATCCCTTTAACTAAATCTTTAAAAATATTTTCTTCGGTACTTCAAGCTTTTCAGAATTAAAAATTTTCAGAAAGTCTTCATAATTTTTGCATCCGTAATACAAGTGGAACTCACTGCAGAGTCAACTGTCTCCCAGCTCCACGTCTCTGGACGTCTAATGGGGTGGAGGGATAGAGTTGTGGGTAGGGTTCGATATTCTAGCTCCACCCATTAGGCATAAATTGCATTCGCTCCTCCTCGCTGGATGTCTAGTGAGGGGGAGATACACGTTATCGGTTCTTTTCTATGACATGAAAATAATTATCAGCTTGTTAGTTTTGGCCAGAATTTGAATATGAGTGCAGCCGGTGACACTGAGAACAGTCTATCCGCTTGTGTAAGCATATGATCCCTTTAAAGATTTTTATGACAAAAAATTATAATATTAAAAATTGCAGTGCTGTAGTTGACGGTGTATCTGCAGAGGGTGCTGTCACTCTACTATCACTTCACATGTTCAGTTTGACACTTGCTGTCACACATCCTACAGCTTCATGACACATGCCATTATTTGTGAAAATGAAAAATGAGAATTGTCTCATATCGTTATTAAGTTCATTGAAGAACACTAAAGATAAGGGTAACAATTAACAAAGGCTTGCAGTAACTAGTTCAAACATAGTCTCTGTAAATCTTTTTTTTTTTTTTTTTGTAAATGTGTGATACACATTTACATGCATTTTACATGATCATGGATGTTTTTATTTTAACCCTTAAACTTGAGGGAAAGTAAAA
The DNA here is from genome assembly GCF_001515645.1 of Sinocyclocheilus grahami. NCBI lineage: Eukaryota > Metazoa > Chordata > Actinopteri > Cypriniformes > Cyprinidae > Sinocyclocheilus > Sinocyclocheilus grahami. The sequence continues at coordinate 705,262 of NW_015505649.1, forward strand.
GTCATCGGTTAAGCTTTGTTTCAATAGTCCACTGCTAACTACAAACCCAATTCCAAAAAAGTTGGGACACTGTACAAATTGTGAGTAAAAAAGGAATGGAATAATTTACAAATCTCATAAACTTATATTTTATTCACAATAGAATATAGATAACATATCAAATGTTGAAAGTGAGACATTTTGAAATGTCATGCCAAATATTGGCTCATTTTGGATTTCATGAGAGCTACACATTCCAAAAAAGTTGGGACAGGTAGCAATAAGAGGCCGGAAAAGTTAAATGTACATATAAGGAACAGCTGGAGGACCAATTTGCAACTTATTAGGTCAATTGGCAACATGATTGGGTATAAAAAGAGCCTCTCAGAGTGGCAGTGTCTCTCAAAAGTCAAGATGGGCAGAGGATCACCAATTCCCCCAATGCTGCGGCGAAAAATAGTGGAGCAATATCAGAAAGGAGTTTCTCAGAGAAAAATTGCAAAGAGTTTGAAGTTACCATCATCTACAGTGCATAATATCATCCAAAGATTCAGAGAATCTGGAACAATCTCTGTGCGTAAGGGTCAAGGCCAGAAAACCATACTGGATGCCCGTGATCTTCGCATCATAAAGAGGAAGATGCGACAAAGAAGACCTAAGACCTGTATTAGACAAGAATGGGACAACATTCCTATTCCTAAACTTGAGCAGCTTGTCTCCTCAGTCCCCAGACGTTTGCAGACTGTTATAAAAAGAAGAGGGGATGCCACACAGTGGTAAACATGGCCTTGTCCCAACTTTTTAGAGATGTGTTGATGCCATGAAATTTTAAATCAACTTATTTTTCCCTTAAAATTATACATTTTCTCAGTTTAAACATTTGATATGTCATCTATGTTGTATTCTGAATAAAATATTGAAATGTGAAACTTCCACATCATTGCATTCTGTTTTTATTCACAATTTGTACAGTGTCCCAACTTTTTTGGAATCGGGTTTGTACTTTGCAGCTACATGTCAATTAACTCTCATTAGAGTATTAGTAGAGTGTTAGGTTAGGGCTAGTAGAATAAAGCTGACATGAACTTGCGAAGCTACTTATAGACAGTAGAATGTCTGTTTATGGACCATCAAAATAAAGTGTTAGTAGTCTACTAACACTTTAATGACTGGTAGTTGGCATGTTGCAAAGTTACTTATAGTTAGTAGTTTCACAGTTTGTCACAAAAGTACAAGTGTAAGTAATACACCATTTGATGAAACCTGTGTCTCTCACCTTCAGGACTTCAGGAGAAAACTGTAGATCTTATCTCTTAAAACGAGCACAGAAAAAAAACTGCACACAAACTGAGCATTTTTAAGACAGATGACACAATACTAGTATTTTCTTTAAAAAATGTATAATTTATGACATTTGTTGAGTGGAAAAAATAACTGTCTGTATGTATTTGATAACAGTAAATGCAATCATGCTTCAGCATTTTTTAGTCAGAAGTGTAGTACAGCTCTTGCTCAGCTGTGGCTTTGCATTATGATTCCTATCTCGGTTTAGTTTCCTGTGTGACTCCTGCTCCGTGCAGTTTCCTGTGTGATCAGTGCACTCTGCTGACTTTGCTTTTGGCCTAATAAATCTTAACATAATGATTCATGTTGATTTATTTAATGTGAAACACCTCGTCATTTATCCCAAGCGATTATAATTACATTTAAAGATTATTCAAATAAATGGAAACTATTTTACAAATAAATCTTCATTCCCCAAACAATAGAAATCTATAATGTAGAAACGTTTTAAGAGAGTGCTGAATTAAAATCCGCCTTGCCTTTTGTACCTCCCAAATGTGAATAAGATATAAATTAGGTTGACCATACCCAGACGTGTCTTAGCCTGGATTTCTAAAATGCCTAAAATGTGCAGATTTTGACTCTGTTTTCCTTATTGTTGAAACTGCTTTTGATATGAAAACAATAAGAAAACAAAGCCAAAATTAGACTATTTAAATTATAATTATACATTATCTATACAGTAATCTCACAGAAGTGAGTACACCCCTCACATTTTTGTAAATATTTTATTAATATTGAAGAAATGACACTTTGCTACAATGTAAAGTAGTGTGTACAGCTTGTATAACAGTTTTACCCTTTTTGTTTGTGTTAATGCATGATAACATTATATATATATATATATTCAATCTAAAATTCAATCTACCTGTCATTTGAATTATTAAATTGGCATAAAAATAGAATATAGAAAATACTAGCTAGATCAGAAAATGAAATGTTAAATGTTGATAATATATTATGTTGCTATATATGAAACTTGGCACTCACATTATTAACCTTTGGCTTTGTAAAATGCATTAAAATGACAACATTTGCATTTACATAAACACTTTCATCCTAAGCAGTTTATAAGTGAAGAATACTAAAACCCAAGTGATTTAAACGTTGGGAAAGCTCCAAGTTCTGAAAAACAGCATTTTGAAGGTCACGCGGTTTCAAGCTAGAAGAGAGAATCGGGTAAAAACACTGACGGGAGCAATTTTAAGTTTCCGGAATGAATGTGTGTCTTAGTGCAGATGGTTTTGGTTCTGATGCTTGTTGAAGAGTTGTGAAGAGAAAACTAGTCTTGTGTAATGTGTGATTTGCATGCACGAAACATCTAAAAGGTCAATCCTCCATTGAGGGACAGTGGAAGTCAAAGACTGGAAAGTGATTTTTGGCCTGACTGTAATGGTAGCACCTAGTTTTAGTCAGTCCCAGACGGGTCATGAAGGAACATTGATTTGCGTCAGTGAGTTTCAGTGAAATGATGATGTTCCGCATTGCATGCATCAGCTTAAACTAATAATGCGTGCAGTAATCACATACTCATAAGGCATTTGGGGTCAGGGCTGTTGCATGTGGGGTGAAAGGTGGTGACATTTATAGGGGCCCCCACTGCGAAATGCCCACTAAATCCAGTAGTAATGCTATATATTCCCCTACTCTTATATAAATTATTTTAGTGTATACATTACAATATGCATGAGAGTTTAATGAAAACTTCAAAAACATGCAGTTTAGTTAAAAATGCTTCCCAAATATCTCCTCTCTACCCTCCATAAAAATGGTTTAGTCTGATGGTTATCAATTACTTCAGCTACAAAAAGAAGAGGGACCCAATAAAATCGCAGGTCCTACCCCAGCGATAGTGAACAGAGCCAATCAGAGTTGAGGCTGCTCCGAGAATAGCTGAAGTTAGAAGTAACGTTAGAGTGGAAGTGAGACTGACTGATCTGGGTACCAGCAACGTCATGAAAAGCAGAGGGAAGCCATGAGAACTGCTTAATCAGTCTATCAAAACGTCCTTTAGCAAGACAGCTTAGTAGTGGACTGTAGGGATGTCACTGTGTGAACGACTGCGCGCTCAAAGTTCCACTCTTTCTACTCTGTCATGTACACTCTTAAAAATAAAGGTGCTTCAAAAGGTTCTTCAAGCGATGCCATAGCAGAACCATTTTTAGTGCCACAAAGAACCATTCAGTCAAAGGTTCTTTAAAGAACCTTTGACTGAATGGTTCTTTGTGGCACTAAAAATGGTTCTGCTATGGCATCGCTTGAAGAACCTTTTGAAGCACCTTTATTTTTAAGAGTGTAGTTTGTATCATATAATACACAGAGAAATGCGCGTCACGTGAATTGTTGCTGATGTGATAGCCTATATTTAAAGGGGGTCATATGATGCGATTAAAATTTTTCCTTTATCTTTGGAGTGTTACAAGCTCTTGGTGCATAAAGAAGATCTGTAAAGTTGCAAAGACTAAAGTCTCAAATCCAAAGAGATATTCTTTATAAAAGTTAAGAGACAGCCATGCCTACCTAAAACGGCTCGTTCTAACACGCCCCCACATGTCTACGTCACTATGTGGGAAGATTTGCATAACGCAGCACAAATGTTCACGCAAAGAAAGAAGGCGTAACTTTTATTCTCGCTGTAGTATTGTTGCTGCCGCCATGTCGTGAAGAGCTGATGGATACATTTATTCGCTTTATTTAATCAAATATTAGGTAGTTTATTATCTTCATCAAAAATGAAGACTGATAAATCTAAGTGGTTTTATTTTACACGTGACTGCATTCTTTCACAATCCTGAATGTTTACCTCATCTGTTAGACACAGACTGACTGGAAATATAAGCAATAAATGTATATTGCTTGTGAGCCTATATATATTATATAATTTCCAATAAAAACCCAGGCACATGAACGTCTACAAGATGTTTTGAAGAGAATTTCATCAGAAAAATGTCTGTTTAATGAAAACATCTTTTAAAAAGCAGTTTTACATACAGTGGTGTGAAAAAGTGTTGGCCCCCTTCCTGATTTCTTATTTTTTGCATGTTTGTCACACTTTAATGTTTCAGATCATCAAACTAATTTAAATAATAGTCAAAGATAACACAAGTAAACACAACATGCAGTTTTTAAATGAAGGTTTAAATCATAAACATCTTAAAGGCGTCTTCTAAATGTCTATATGACATCTGATAGGAAACATCTTAGAGACGTATTGCAGATGAGCTAACACAATAAATAAATCCATCATGCAGATGCAAATGCAGACATCATTTGACATGTCCATGATGTATGTGTGCTATCAGGGAACCATTTTTTGTATGCATGCATGTATGTATTTTCTGTTTTGTTATTTTGTGTGGGGTGTGGGGGGGGGACACACATATGGCACCAGATGTGAGCCTCCATGCTCATATCTTATTATACCGATTTGGGGCCCACATCAGTAATTTTTCAGGGGGCCCAGAATTCTACGACCCTGTTTGGGGTCAGTGATGCTACACTATTATGGCAAGTAAAATGCAGAACTAAATAGGCTCAGTTCACACCCTATTAATAACAACAGACAACAGATGACAGAGTTGTGCATGAATGTTAGCTGCAGGAAACGGGCTTGATCAGGCAACTATAAGATGAACCAGTCAGGTCTTAAAGATGTGTTTTAGCTGATCAGCCAATTTCAGCACAGACTGAGAGCTTTTCTTGTGCTAACTAATGTTAACAAATGGAACCTTATTGTAAAGTGTTACCAATACATTGATAATTAATGTTAACTAATTTAGCTTACGCTACACCTAAGTCCTACGTCATCCGCTGGAACGCCGTTCTCATGAAAGAGCGTAAGACAGTTAGCGGAAGCTAGACATTATAGTTTATACAGTTTTAAATATGGATATCTTTCTTACACAAACACATCGATTAACTTCAGAAAGCCTTTATTTTCTTAATATAACTTCGACTGTATTTGTCTGAAAGAGGTAAGTCATAGACACCTAGGATGGCTTGAGGGTGAGTAAATCATGGGGTAATTTTCATTTTTGGGTGAACTACCCCTTCTTTTTGACAGAGAAACACTCCTCAGAGATTTTGGTCCGTATTGACATGATAGCATCACGCAGTTGTGGCAGATCTGTCTGCACATCCAAAAGGTGCTTTACTGGATTGAGATCTGGTGCTTATGGAGGCCATTTGAGTTTAGTGAACTCATTGTCATGTTCAAGAAACCAGTTTGAGATGATTTGAGCTTTGTGACATGCCATGTTTTCCTGCTGAATGTAGCCGTCACAAGATGGGTATGCTGTGGTCACAAAGGGATGGACACGGTCAGCTCCAATAGACTGAGGTGTTTAAACGATGCTCAGTTGGTACTAAGGGGCCAGGAACATATCCTCTACACCACCAGCAGCAGCCTGATACAAGACAGGATGGATCCTTGCTTTCATGTTGTTTACACCCAATTCTGACCCTACCATCCTAATGTTGCAGCTGAAATTGAGACTCATCAGACCAGGCAGCCTTTTTCTAGTCTTCTGTTGTCCAATTTTAGTGAGCCTGTGTTAATGCAGCCTCAGTTTCCTGTGCTTAGCTGTGGTCTTAGTTTCCTGTGGCATTCGCTGTGGCCCTTCTGCTTCTGTTGTGTGTTCAGAGATGCTCTTCTGCATAGCTTGGTTGTAGCAAGTGGTTATTTAAGTTACTGTTGCCTTTTCTATCAGGTTGAACCAGTCTGCCTGTTCTCCTCTGGCTTCAACAAGCCATTTTCACCCACAGAACTGCCACGTTTGAACTTCAGCAGATCATTTTGACCATGTCTAAATGTCTAAATGCATTGAGTTGTGCTGACAGTTAAACAGGTGTGTGTGTGTGTGTGCGCGTGCGTGCATACACACACACACACACACACACTTAGCTGGGTAGTAACTGATTACATATAATCTGGATTACATTGTTGTTTTCATGTTTTTTAATATTTATTCATAGAATGCAGGGATTCCCAAAAGTTTTCTCAGCCAGACCCCTTTGACATTAAATATTTAGTTGAAATATCTCAGAGGAAGTTAATATTTCAATAATTTAACAAGACATTTGCATGTTCACGTTCGTTGAAATTGGTAATGGTTACATTGACATGCAAGTAAACAAATTTAATATTTCTATTTTTAGTGTTCAAGTGTTTTATTGGGATTGTTTTTGTTTTAAAGTAATTTTTTTTCTACATTTTTATGACTTATTAAGTATTAGCTTTTTATCAACTCACAAACCCACTGCAGTTCTTATATTAAGCCCAGTTTGGGAAACCATGGTTCAATGTAATTACACTCTAAAAAAAATGGTGCTAAACAGCACTAAAAGTGGTTTCCCTATGATTACAAGCCAAAGAACCACTTTTAGTGCTATATAGCACAATTTTTTTATTTTTACAGGTACTATATAGCACCTTTGTCAAATGGTGCCATGTAGAAACATAAGAGGTGCCATATAGCACTTTTTCTCAACAATGGTGCACCAATCATAACTCATCCATGGCTCCCAGCATGCATTGCAACATGAATAAATTATGCAGCTGCATTGTCTTAGTATTTTCTTTTATTCTTACTATTTGCTTTTATTTTTGTTGTGACTTTTTACTGCCCTGTTTTCAGTGTTGGGGAAAGTTACTTTTAAAAGTAATGCATTACAATATTGCGTTACTCCATAAAAAAAGTAACTAATTACGGTACTTAGTTACTTTTTATGGAAAGTAATGCGTTACGTTACTTTTGCGTTACTTTTGAAATCTGGACAGGGCTTACTTGTTTGTTTTTAAAATAAAAAAGTTATATTTTTGGCAAATATAAAAGCCTTTTCACACCAAACGTGAAATGAATAAGCCTCAGGCTGAAGGGAAAGTACATTTACATCCGTACAGTAGAATGCAGAAGAAGACATTTCAACACTTCAGCAATAAACAAAGACACAAATGTTTGTCTAGAGTAATTTGTGCTTATTATTACGGTTGAACTGGATCATCGAAGACTTTGGTTAATAGAATGGGATTGAATGCATAAAGGATATTTGTGTTGTTTAACATTTAATTATTGCAAGTTCGCGTCATATTCTGAGTTGCATTATTTTTATTCATTTTGAGGAATACTGAATCTGTTTTTTTTGTTTTTGTGAGTGAGATTAATTTATGCATATTCATATTTATTTTAGAACTACAGTAACATCTTCTGATTTCTCTCAGCATGCAGACAGGAGAGCTGTCAGTCAATAAATTGGAAAAAAAAAGTAACTTGCGTTACTTATTTGAAAAAGTAACTCAGATATTCTCTTGTAAATTAAAAAGTAATGCATTACTTTACTAGTTACTTGAAAAAAGTAATCTGATTACGTAACTCGCGTTACTTGTAATGCGTTACCCCCAACACTGCCTGTTTTGTGATGTTCAAAAATCATATCAAAATTATCAGAATATTTTGTCACCATTGCTGAGATTCACATGCTGATTCTTCATGTCTATGAGTGACAGAACTGAAACCTCTTTATAACCCATAATTCTAAAAGTGGTTTATACAATTTTCTCACATTGTCGCATAGTATCGTAGAACTGCAATAATATAAAACTCACCAACCCTGAAACAACATACAGAACTACCACATTTTGCTATAAGTTTGATTGCATCATATAATAATTGCTGTTAATAGTGTTCATTGTCTGTTTGATTACGTCTTAAATTGATTTTTCCGTACATTTCTGCCATATGTACATTAACTGACAGTCACCACTGATAAGCTAACAATAAATATTGTAGAAACCTAATTTGCTGTAAAGTTGCTTTGCAACGATTTGTATCGTGAAAAGCGCTGTACAAATAAACTTGAATTGAATTGAATAAAAGAACTACAGATTTTGAGAAAATGCAACCAGACACTCAGATGCACGATATGATTTTACCATAAGTTCCTTGCCATCACATATGTGCTAAGTGAAACCTATTTTAACTTCAAATTAGAGTCAATGGTCAAGAGGCAACTAAAGCAAACACTATTCACCAAAACGGTAAGTAAAAAAAACAACAACATCTAAACCTTAATTCTCAATAAAGAACTTCTGTTTCAGATAGTCCAGAAATAAAGTCTAACTGGCTAGTAATGTGTGAAGTTGGTGTTGCTGTTTGTGGAGAGGTCTTTTTTTTCTGAGGTCAAAGGTCTCATGTGGGGGCCCTGGAATATTTCCTTACAGGGGTCTTGGGGGCAAAAAAAAAGATATCTTCAAGAAATAGATTGTATTTTAATGTTGTTTTAACCCTTTCCCCAACTAAAGTAAGAGACTAGGAGAGAGTTAAAGAACCTTTAAAGAACTATACAGGGGCTTACAGGTTTTACGGTAGTGGTGCTATATACTGTAGCACCTCATCGACTCCAAAGAACCGCTGAAGAACCATACAGGGGCTTTACACATTCTTTATACAGTAGAACCTTTTTTTTTAAGAGTGTATATATATATATATATATATATATATATATAGTGAAGAATGTGCAATATATTATCTTCTAAAATGATCTTACAGTTAAAGTAAAAAAAAAAAATCCCTTTTAAAAATCAAAATGGAATAAGTATTTTTATGGAATAAGTACTTGTCCGGTGGAATGTCCCATGATTTCTACAAAATGTCATGTTCTTGAACTTCTAAATGTGAGTCATAATTTTTCGTTCGTGTTAAGGGCTTATTCTCTGGTAAGCTTTTTTTCTCCCTTGCGGAGAAGAAGCGCAATGGCAGAACTTGGGGTTGAAGGTAACACGTTTCTCGTATCACTCACCATCTCTGTTATACATGCAGAAATGCATGTCCTCCCTCAAAATTCACAAACATGGTGTCAACCGCGGCCTTCAGTGACACTCACGCTTATGTTGTCATGGCCCACAAAGTCTTCTGGGACTGGAGAAAATGAAGCTGGGGAAGTTCTGCTGGTAAGGATGAGTCGGATTCTTCCTTTTTTAATTGAATGATCTATGGGTTTCACAGACCGACCACAGTGACCGCAACATCACAATCCATGCCCAGAAGCCCAGTGACTTGACAATAAATCTTTAATGAGAAATGATGAAATGGTGGTGACAAATCACTAGACGATTATTCTGAACAACACAATTCTGGGAAAAGTCAAGTTATATACTCTATATTCAGACATTGATATAAAATATCAAATAGTTTATGTAACCTTAAGCAGTTATAAGTCTCATTACTAGGACACACAAGGTGAATTCCACTAAATACAAAACTTTAACTTTTTTTAAGCAGCTGATCGTGTTAAGAGACAAGACAAGCAGTGAAATGTAGACTCATCACATTGATCACCTGAAATGAGTCACTCCTATTTCTCAGATTCGTGTGTAGCTCATAAATGTGTAACTTTGCAAAATTACAAAAATGTGCAGACACCTGGCTATTTTTTATATGAAATTAATCTACTATATTTTATTTTGATAATGTTTTTTTATTGAATATTTTGTATTTTTAGCAGAATTTATGGTACTAAAGTTTATGGAATAGTTATAATCCATTTATTACCTTTTTACCACTTTTTGAGCATAGACCTGAAAATGAAATTTCCAACTTAAACTGTCATAACACTTGAACGCTTTGGAGCACAGACTTAGGTTTGGTCTCTTTGGATGTGGAAAAAAAGTTATAGCTAGACGTATTATTAGGAAGAAAATATTATTTTGACAATTTATAAATAATTTATCAAGTATGTTGTACTCTAAATTGTAATTGCACATTGCAATTGACAAAACCTTTACCAAGTTTTGTACCATTCTGATAAAGTAAAAAAACAACAACAAAACTTGGTCAAAAATGACCAAATCAAACCAGAGAATTAAAAAATATATTACATATGCCACAGTCATAATCTATTCTCTAAACGACATTCAAATTGCCATATTGTAAATTAAAACCTCTAACAGATTGCTTCTATCATAGCATTTTTGGTCAAATATACCATTTTGATCTACAAAACTTCAAATTAAACCAGCTGTCTATGTGACAAACAACACTTAAGGCATAATGTAAAGGTAACCAGCCGAAATGCAGAGGGGTCAATAGGAGGGACAACCATTTAACACTGCTGACTGTGTAGTCAATGCCTGGTCCCGAAAGACTTTATTATAAGCTAATTTGACTATACATAATCCTGATTATTAAATAGCTACTTAATAAATTATACTTAAATGTAACTGAAATATTGATCCACTTACACTGGAAGTCTGTTTGTCATCTTAGGGTATGCTTACATGGCAATGAAGTGCTAAAAACAGAAAAGCTTTTCTTTTGACCCCTGTTAACCGAAAACAACTAAAATGCTGTATTATCCATGCCGGGCCAGTAGTTGCCAATATCATTTTATAAAAAAAATACTACACAGAAATGTTATATGCATACGCCACCTTAAGGGGCGTTTACACCGAAACGTTTTGAACATTTTCGCCATTTACATGGCAATGGCGTTTTGGATGCTTGAAAACGCAAACTTTTGGAAACGTGTTATAAAAAAGATGCAAGATTTAAAAAACAATATTGTTATTGCCTGTGTAAACTAGAAAACGGTGCATGCATGCATGCTTTAGCCGTCTTGAGTGTTTGTTTTCACTGCTCTGTAGAAAAATGCATTTGTGCACATACATTTAAAAAAGCTCAATAAACTGTGGCATGAATGAGAAGCTTTGAGTCAACAGTCCTTGATTATGTTGATCTTTTGATAGAATGTAATCAAAATCCGTCCTGAACGTTGAAGAAACACATTAAACACTGAATTAAAGTTTGCATTTAATTTATTACTATTATTTATTAATGATGAATGTATTGTACATCAGTGTTCGGTAAGAGTGTTGGATAGAAAACATTTCAGATGTCAATGATGAAACTGTGATGAGTCATGAATTTGCACTTCAGTGTAAGTTGCTATTATTTACAGCTTGTGAAGGTGGGGCCTATATTAATTGCTATGTCGTCATCAATGGATTTCCCTCAGCGAGGCTACAGAAACTCACTGGCCCACCTCTTCCGGATTAGCTTTGAAATAAAATGTGAATTCACCCAGCTGAGTTATTTCCTCATATGAGACATAGCTAATATATAAATATCTCTACTATGACCTTTTAAATGCTAATGTAAACCATGTCAGTACCACAAAAAAAAGTAATACAGAAACCTCTGACACCCACATGAACTCTCTGCTTAATGAGATAACATTTTTCTGTGAAATTCTTGGCCACTTTTATGTTAACCAGTGCTGTTTTAAACACTGTTGAAATGAATGCTGGTTTTCGTATTGATATTCCTGTGACCTCTATTAAAGGAATAGTTGACCCACAAATGTATTCATTCTTAGGTCATCCAAGATGTAGATGAGTTTGTTTCTTCATCAGATTTGGAGAAATGTAGCATTGCATCAGTGTCTCAGCAATGGATGCTCTGCAGTGAATGGGTGCCGTCAGAACGAGAGTCCAAACAGCTGATAAAAACATCACAATAATCCACACCACTCCAGTCCATCAGTTAATGTCTTGTGAAGTGAAAAGCTGTGTGTTTGTAAGAAACAAATCCATTAAGATGGTTTTAACTTCAGACCGTCGCTTCCAACTGAAATATGAGTCCTCTGTCCATAAGTTGTGTGGTCTGAATCAGGAGACAAATAAACACAGATCAAAACAGTCCAAACAGCTCTAAACTAATATGTTGGTGGATTTTGATGTAAAAGGACAACAGGGACTTCAAACCACGTCATGCTGGTTTCGTCTGGCCAGTGGAGAGTTTTTTTGGTTCCTGGTCACTGTCACCTTTGGCTTACTTAGTTGGGGACGCTTAATTTCTGGCAATATTGTCGGCTTGATTGCACAGACACAATTGGAAGAGAGCTGAACTGGATGATGGCATCGCTGAATCAATGATGAACTGACTTTAACTGAAAAAAATGGACTTCTTATCCTTTTGCATTATTGACCAACTATTTTCCTGTTTAACAATGTAAAGCTGCTTTGACACAATCTGTATTGTATAAAGCGCTATATAAATAAAAGGGACTTGACTTATGGATTATGAACTTGTATTTTGGCCAGAAATTTAAACCAGCAATGGTTTAAAGTTAAATTGTCTTAATGATGGATTTGTTTCTTTGGCTTCTCAAGACATTAACTGATGGACTCGATGGGTGTAGATTATTGTGATGTTTTTATCAGCTGTTTGGACTCTCATTCTGATGGCACCCATTCACTGCTGAGCAAGTGATGCAATGCTACATTTCTCCAAATCTGATGAAGAAACAAACTTCAGCAACTTTTCAGGTGAACTATTGCTTTAACTATCACGTCCACTTGTCTTTCTAAGAGACTTTTGCACAGTCCAGCTTCATGTTTTCCTTGTATATGACTGTTCCTTTGCTTTCAAAAATGCTGCCTGCATTATATAAATTAAAAGTATATATATTTTTAAATCCCATTTGCATTTCAGCATTATATGCACAGTATTATTATATAACAACAAAAACGAAACTTTTAATATAATAAACCACCTAGTGTGTAATGTTTTTCCTCTGTGGGCAGTATAGCCTTCTTAATGAAACCCCAGTATTTTCCACTTTAACCGATTTAGAAACTGTTCACATCATGGTATAGCATATGTGGTAGTTTCCTGCTTTATGGTGTGTATATAAGGTTGGAGTGCAGAATAAGATCATTATCTCTAGAAAGCATCCCTGCGAACAAGAACATGAAACTGCTAGGTCTTCTCATGGCACTGCTTGCTCTTAGCTATGCAAACTCGGACAAACTCGTCGCTAAAACCTTATGTGAACTTCTGAACAGGCTTAAAAGCCTTGAGAAGCATGACTTCAAGGTAAGGAAATTATTTTTACATCAACACGTAAGAGAAATGATTTAGTTCTTAAAACTAGTTCAACGCCAATTCTAATAAGAGAAGTATTTGTTTGGCTTAACATATACGTTCTGTATAAGTATGGACTAATATGTTGCACACATCAACTGACTTGTGTTTCAATTTCTAGGCTCTCAATAAATCAGTACAAATCCAAACACCACGAGAAGTAAAGAATGCAGTGAGTATTTTGTGTAATTTTCTCTGCATTACAGAACATTGAAACAATTTCTTTAAATATAATAATAAATTGCATGAATGGATTCTTATGGGGACTGTTTTGTACCCACAGTGTGAGTGTGAGTCCTTATTTGCAGAACACCTGAAGCGATTTCTAAGGTCAGTTAAAAGTGAAGTACCCAAAGACCTGTTTGGCAACATTCTCGACAACCTACATAAACTGCAGGAAACTGTAGTCAAGGTAAGACTTTTGTTTTGAATTGCACCATCCATTCTTTAACCCCAGAGACACCTCATCTCGAATTGTTAAACATTCTCATATCATTTTAACATCTCTGTTCAACTAAAATTCGATGTCTTATGCAGCATATAAAGATGAACTAGTTTATCATTTTAAGTAATGGAATGCATGTATTTTGTCCTTTGATTTTTCCAGAATGAGTCAAATGTCAACTGTAACTTCACAACGCATAACCTCCCAAAATTGACATCAGACGATATCAAGCCTTTGATTCAGGATAACATTGCGTTCATCCAAAACTGGAATGCGAACTGTGAACTGAAGAATGCAAGTCACAAAAGTAACTAAACGGACATTCTGCTATGGAGATGTGGATTACATATTTATTCATTCAAAATGTCTATTTTTTTTAATTAATATTTATTTATTTATTTATTTATTTATTTGTTAGGCTATTTATTTATTTATTTATTTATTTATTTATTTTCACCAGTGTGTGTTGGTTGTTCTCTATCCTCAAACTTGTCTGTAAAATGAAATGTATCTAATTCAAAAAAGTTAATGTTATTATCTTCATCACAGGAAGAAAAATGATCAACACTATGCTTTATTTTTTAAAGTTTTTCCTTGTATTGTAACAATACGAGCATCATGTCACATCCACAGATTTGATGATGAATTGCTGAATAAATTGAATACTTTTAAGATCAACCTTTTCTGTTGCCTCATTCATGTTTTGTCTTGATTCTTACGCTGTAATGTACTGTAAGCAAAAAAGAATCTGAAAAGGTGATTTTCTGACAGGACACGTTCAGTTAATTTTATGGACATTTCCTTTAAACCTACAGCACAATGCATAAGTCAGAATACAGGGAAAACACCTGCGAAAAATTAACACGGAAATTCCTTCACATTAACACAGTACATTGGACCCTATTTTTACAGACTTTTTGTATCTGCTAAATGCATTTCAATCTCTTCAGTGCATGACAATTATATATGCTAAACTGATGCAAACGTTCACATTAAGTTGCATATATACTCAGCACATCTGTATTGCTGCAGTAGTGATGTAGTCCATTAAACTTCACTCACTTGTAACTGACAAGGCTGTGTATTATTGGTTTATCTTCCCTTGGCTTTACTGATGGGATGTGCTGCATCTTGAAGGAGGCCGTGTATACAATATTAAGTCTGATGGATGGAAACAGACAGTCCCGCAGCTGCTGGCAGCGTCCTGACGAGATGGAGCATCCCTAACAACACAGCAAGACCGTTATCCCAGAAATTGGACTTCCTCTATATGAAAACTTCAAGATCAATCAATTCATGGGTCTTCCTGTGAATAAGGTGCACTTTTATGTCCCGTTAGTTATTTTTATTAAAAAGTAGAGGCACATATCCTTTCCTATCTTAAAGGTGAGAACTATTAGAACTCCTATCTAAACATACAATTAATGTAGCATATAAAGTAGCTATTTTTAAACATCAAATGTCTGAATACCCCTTAAAATATAGATTTTTGTCCCTAATCTTGACCTTCTTGACAGGCCCGAATTAGGAACACACAGGGCCCTGGCGCTGGTTTAACTGATCAGTGTGTGCACTTGGATGGGTTAAATTCTGAGTATGGGACACCGTTCTTGGCCAGACGTCACTTTAAATCTATTTATGTTACAGCATGATGCTTGGGTGTTCACATTGTGACAAGAATTTACATAATTTGTACCCTATCTGATGACAAATAAAAGAAAAAATATAAATATATAAACAAACAAGAAAATAAAGAAATAATGCTTATTTTTTAAATAAATGAAAAGATTACTTTATTTTTTACTTTGTAAATACTTTGCCTTTTTGAGGTTGATGATTAACATTTTCTGCAGGCTATGCATCTCCTTACTGACCTTACATTTACATTAATTCATTTGGCAGACACTTTTATCCAAAGCGACTTACAGTTGAGGAATACAACAAGCGATTTATCATAAGATGGCAATAAACACGAGAAGTTAAACAACGTTTCAGTCATCATTCTAAATAGTAAAAGCAAGGACATGAAGGGATAACGGATAATAAAATAATAGAAAAAGTGAAGGCATAGATTTAAAAAAAAAAAAATTTATGAGCAGGCAGTTAGATGCTCTTCATATTTGCTATAAAATAAACAAAATTAATTTCAGACCGTATTTTGAACCCTAACTGTGGAAAGTGCCTTCCCAGTTTTATCGAAAATTAAAGGGGGGGTACAATGCTGTTTCATGCATTCAGAGTTGTTTACACTGTTAAAGAGTTGGATCCTCATGCTAAGCATGGACAAAGTTTCAAAAAACAATTTGGACTTGTGACGGAGTATTTCTGTGCCAAAAATCTTACTTCCGGGTTCGTACAAGTTTCGGAGAGTTTTTTTTCCGATCGTGGCTCTTCATGACGTAATCGAGGGTGGAACTCCTTATATGGGCATTTCTCCCGAAAGCGCGAGATCGCGCCCATCAACACGCTTCATCCGGCGGCAGCGCTGCACAGGACTCGCTCGGGAAGAATGTCTCCAATCCAAAGAAGTGTGTTTTTTGTTTTAAGGGAAAGATAACTTTGTTCAGCTTCCTAAAGAACCCAGCCTTATGTAAATAGTGGATACCGTTTGTTTTTCCGTGGCAGCAACGGAGTTTCGCAAGTGTGTTTGTTGATGAACGTTTTATAAACAAAGGCCAGTTCGACGCTGGATTTGCACAACGTTTGATACTGAAAGATGGAGCGGTCCCAGCTATAAAATATTCCGATTTTCAAACTCGTCGGATCGCCGTTGTTTTCACACTGCATGACTATCTGGGGTAGCATTCAGTTGCTGCTGTGTTCACACTGCACGATGGATCGTCGACAGGGGGTTTCACACTGCATGACTTCACAATAGGAAGAATCGCCGACAGCTCTGTCTGGTGCTGAAATTGCGTTCGAGGGGGTCCCCCAGTAAAAATCGCGTTCGGGAGGTAAAATAAATATTTTTTTGGTGGGTTCTCCTGGTACAATTCACATTCCAGGGCCGAAATATCACATTATTGGGGTCGCTTCAACCTGCTGACATAAAAAACAACCGGCGGCAATCACGGATTTGGCAACACTGGTCCGCAAACTACGTTTCATATAACGCCTCCCTGAACTTCCCGCTGCCCTGTATCTTGGTCTCTCATTGGCTGTAGGTCATCGCCGATGTGTTTTTTCAGTCAGAACTCATTGCACACAGCGTGATTGTGAATCTCCGGCAGCTCCAGATATTCAGCATGCCAAATATTTCACGGGCGTCGGCGACGTGTCGGCGATTCCCAGATCGCGTCTTTGATAATTCACACTGCGTGATTGTCACTCGCGTGAACGAGCACCGATTTTCCTCTGATTTCGGGCATTTGTCATTGATTTCGCAAAACCTGTCGGCGAGTGAAAAATCGGGCTAAAATCGTGCAGTGTGAACTCGGCATAAGTGAAAAGGCATCAAACGTGTGTTTTGTTGGCGTTCGGCGCCCAAGTGCTCGTCACTCTTTAGCTCCACCCACGGCACGCCTCCAGGAGCTCGGCTTTTTCTGGAGAGAATCGTAAAGCTGTATCTTTCTTTTATAATTATGATAAAACTAAAGACTTGTTGGAGATATGAAGGATGAAGTACTATTCTATAGTTACTCAAGATTAACATGAGACTGGGTGAAACTGTGTGTGTTATGCCCCCTTTAACAACATTATGTAGACTTAAACATACCAGCACCTTATTTGAACTCTGTCCACTACCACAAAGAGAGCCATCAGCTGCACTGCAATGACTTTATTTATAAACCCCATCTGGTTAGAACTGGACTAGTCAGAGACACCGACAAGATGCGATGCAGTCACACAATACACTCACATTTGGTGGGTGTTATTGCATCACTGAAATGCATTCTATGGAAATCCATGCATAACAATTTAGCTGGTTACTTCCCTGTTTTGTTTTTAGTTGTGGTTAATTTCAGGTTGTCATCTCAGAAAATATATTTTTGAAACAGACAAAAAGTTCCATATAAAAGTGCCAAAACATTTGATAAGATGCTATCTTGACAGTCATGTGAGTATTGTGAGGAGGAGTGTGGGGAAGAGATGGGTTTTGCTGGTTTCCTGCACCAAAAAAAAAGTGTTCTATACCAGTACTTTCTAATTTGTTGCTTCAGACAAACTAAGTCAGACAGTGATGACTGAAAGAATTCATACAAGTCAGACAAACTGCAAGAGCAAGAGCAGCTGGAGGTTGTACCTCGACGACTCCAGACAGATTGTCTGCTTTGAAGCTGTGATTTATTGGCTGCTGGTGGCCGAATCTAAACTCACAGATCACCGTGCCTTTGATGATTTTTCAAGTGTCCACCTTCATCAATCCAACCTGAGAAACCAGTAGCCATGTCTGCATTGATCTGGATCTGATCCTGAAACAGACCTTAATCAGGAAAGAGCCACAGAGGGAAATGATATGCGTCAGCACACCTTATATGGTCAGCTTATACACTGAAGCTTTACTGATCACATTGGTTAACAATTTACATTTAATATTTCTATTAGTAAACCTAATTAGTAATATTTCCTCTAAAACATGTTTTTGTTTTCTTTTTGTGTCTAATAATCAGTATTCAGAAAGCAGAAACGTTGGTTCTTAGGAAATAGATCCTTTCCAGGGTTAAGCATTTAATGATGGTGCACATCATGAGACTACCAATGGATATGATATGCACAAAGATCAATATTAAAAATAGTGCATGCATGCTTCTAAAAAATGTTGATCAAATTTCAAGACCCACTTTCAGATTTACAGAGAAAATAAAGACAGAAGATTTTTAAAAAATACTTTACATAGGACTTTTGAACCTACTTTTCATACCCTACGCATGCCAGTGTGTTTATACTCAACTTAAAAAAAAAAAAAGTATCTTTTTTTTTTCAGAAGACGTATGTTTATCCTTATAGAAAAAGTGCATCTTGCTATTTATCTTTTCCAACAATTTTATGTGGAAATCTGAAGACCTGTATGCAGGACATTTGATCTCAGTGAACAGCATTTCATACCACAGCGTCCAAATTGCATTACATATTTAAACAATAATACAATACAATCATAAATACTTTAAGAACAATAACAGTGTGTAAGCTCCTCTGTGAAATAATCCATAATAATTACAAGCTGGTCTTCAGTATGACTCACTTCTTAATCATAAAAAGGCACTATACTGTAACAAATGACTAATTATGTGATTAAACCTGCCATGGTAATCAGCATTTTATCTGATAAGCTCATTAGTTCAACTCATTAGTGAAATATGCTGTGCTGCATGGCTTTTAATATTACGAAAATATTTTAGCAAACAGAATTATTACATTTTGTAACTTAATATCCAGAAATTAGCATTTTAATAGCGAAACTGTGTTTCTGAAAAGGAATCCTAACAAGTGACACTGGATATCCAAAACTAAAGCGCAATAGAAATGCAAAAGCATGAAGAAACTCATTTTGTTAGTAGGCTATAGGCAGTGTTGGGGGTAACGCATTACAAGTAATGCGAGTTACGTAATCAGATTACTTTTCCAAGTAACTAGTAAAGTAACGCATTACTTTTTAATTTACAAGAGTTACTTTAACTCAAGTTACTTTTTTTTTTTTCAATTTATTAACTGACAGCTCTCCTGTCCCCATGCTGAGAGAAATCAGAAGATGTTACTGTAGTTCTAAAATAAATATGAATATGCATTAATTCATCTCACTCACACACAAAAAACAGATTCAGTATTCCTCAAAATGAAAATAATGCAACTCAGAATATGACACAAACCTGCAATAATTAAATGTTAAACAACACAAATATGCTTTATGTATTTAATCCCATTCTATTAACCAATGTCTTCGATGATCCAGTTCAACACTAATAAGCACAAATTACTCTAGACAAACATTTGTGTCTTTGTTTATTGCTGAAGTGTTGAAATGTCTTCTTCTGCATTCTACTGTACGGATGTAAATGTACTTTCCCTTCAGCCTGAGGCTTATTCATTTCACGTTTGATGTGAAAAGGCTTTTATATTTGCCAAAAATAGAACTTTTTTATTTTAAAAGCAAACAAGCAAGCCCTGTCCAGATTTTAAAAGTAACGCAAAAGTAACGTAACGCATTACTTTTCATAAAAAGTAACTAAGTACCGTAATTAGTTACTTTTTTTATGGAGTAACGCAATATTGTAATGCATTACTTT
>NW_015505649.1:725485-764422 GCF_001515645.1 Sinocyclocheilus grahami
TAATCAGATTACTTTTTTCAAGTAACTAGTAAAGTAACGCATTACTTTTTTAATTTACAAGAAAATATCTGAGTTACTTTTTCAAAAAAGTAATGCCAGTTACTTTGTTTTCCCATTTATTGACTGACAGCTCTCCTGTCCCCATACTGGGAGAAATCGAGAGTACAGAGGCGTTGTGTGTGCGCTGTGTGAACATGATGTTACTGTAGTTCTAGACTAAATGTGAATGTGCATTAATTCATCCCACTCACAAAAAAACAGATTTAGTATTCATCAAAATGAATTAAAACACAAACGCAAACTCAGAATATGACGCAAACCTGCAATAATTAAATGTTAAACAACACAAATATGCTTTATGTATTTAATCCCATTCTATTAACCAATGTCTTCGATGATCCAGTTCAACACTAATAAGCACAAATTACTCTAGACAAACATTTGTGTCTTTGTTTATTGCTGAAGTGTTGAAATGTCTTCTTCTGCATTCTACTGTACGGATGTAAATGTACTTTCCCTTCAGCCTGAGGTTTATTCATTTCACGTTTGATGTGAAAAGGCTTTTATATTTGCCAAAAATAGAACTTTTTTATTTTAAAAGCAAACAAGCAAGCCCTGTCCAGATTTTAAAAGTAACGCAAAAGTAACGTAACGCATTACTTTTCATAAAAAGTAACTAAGTACCGTAATTAGTTACTTTTTTTATGGAGTAACGCAATATTGTAATGCATTACTTTTAAAAGTAACTTTCCCCAACACTGGCTATAGGACTCCCCATTAGGTGGCCTCGTTGACTTGATTTAGGTTGTAACATCTGACAATCCAAATATGTGAGTTTTACGACGCATTTCCTTATTTCAGGTATCAACATCAGCAGTGAAAATAAATCTGCAGCTCTCAAGTGAATTAATGAGCTGGAAATGCATTCATACAGTAGCCTACTGAAGAGAAAAAAGTGTAAGAGCGATAATGAAACGCAGTCATGTAATTCATAGCCTGAGCATAAAATAAAACGAACGCATCATGAATCGTTCAAGTTCAATCGTAATAGAATCGTAACATTAGAGCGCATTAGAGCATCAGAGCTCTTCTGTGACTCCCAGTGTTTTTTTTTGTTGTTTTTTTTTTAATTCAGACCTACTGTTAGAGTAAATTCTCAAGCCCCTCGGGCTCGGACACGGCACATCTCGGTGTGAAGTGCGTTTGTCATGTCACTCGGCGTCGGGTCTCACCGATCGCGCAATCGACGCGCATTGCTCAGGCGCTCGGGCATCCTGAAGAAAACCTTCATTTCGACAGGATGAAGGTGCGCTGGAGTCAAGCCTCGAGGACGGACACGAAGCAAGTTTTCTTTCCTGTCTATTCAAATGAATCGTTTTAAAGACAGGACGGTTCAAAGAGCAAACAGTGCAACATTTATTCGGATAAATGCAAAAACGAAGAGCTTCAGTATCATCTAACAGGTCAGTTTAACGTTATTTGCTTGCTATTATAGAGAAAATAGTAGGTGACGTGTGTATTTATTCTCTTAATATTAATTTTGTCCCTTTGTTGACACACAGAAATGCAGGAACAGGTTATTGCTCACTGGAATCTGAAACGGGTCTGACTCCTGCATGATCACCACTCCAGGGATCTCCAGATGGGTGAGTCAAAACTGTGTGCAGAGTAATCAATTGAACTTTGTTTTGATGGATGGAGGATCACTGATGCTACTACAAGATGATTATGTTTCTCTGATTGGCATGCCAGTATAACTGAACTGGACTTTATTGACACTGGAATGCAGGGCAGTGTTATGTGCAATGGAATATGAACTGGGAATACGCAGCCAACTAAGATGAAGTGTTTGAACACTTTCATGATGCAGTGAGATATTAGATGCACTGGATAATGGCAGTGATGGATTTGAACTTGACGACGGTCATTGACAGCGGCTTCATGGAAAGCGACCGCTCCACGCGGGTTCTGACCGGTTGCTTTCTGTCCGTTCTAATCCTCTCCACTTTACTCGGGAACACACTGGTTTGTGCAGCTGTCACAAAGTTTCGCCACCTGCGCTCTAAAGTCACAAACTTTTTTGTCATCTCGCTGGCGGTGTCAGACCTGCTGGTGGCCATTCTGGTCATGCCCTGGAAGGCTGTGACAGAGGTTGCAGGCTTCTGGCCCTTTGGTGCGTTTTGTGACATTTGGGTGGCTTTCGATATCATGTGCTCCACGGCGTCCATCCTGAACCTGTGCGTTATTAGCGTGGACCGATACTGGGCCATTTCCAGCCCGTTCCGCTATGAAAGGAAGATGACTCCCAGGGTGGCCTTTGTGATGATCAGCGGGGCTTGGACCCTGTCCGTGCTCATCTCCTTCATCCCGGTGCAGCTCAAATGGCACAAGGCTCAGCCGATGAGCTTCCCGGTGGTCAACGCGTCTCACAGGGCACTGCTGACGGACAACTGCGACTCCAGCCTCAACCGAACATACGCCATTTCGTCCTCGCTCATCAGCTTCTACATTCCCGTCGCCATCATGATTGTAACATACACTCAGATTTACCGAATCGCCCAGAAGCAGATCCGACTCATCTCGGCTCTGGAAAGGGCCGCGGAGAACGCCAAGATCCGCCACGACAGCATGGGCAGCAGCTCCAACGTGGACACGGAGAGCTCCTTCAAACTGTCCTTCAAAAGGGAGACGAAAGTCTTAAAAACGCTGTCTGTTATAATGGGGGTTTTCGTGTGCTGCTGGTTGCCCTTCTTCATCCTGAACTGCATGGTGCCGTTTTGTAAGCGCACGTCGGCCGGTCTCCCCTGCATCAGTCCAACAACATTTGATGTTTTTGTCTGGTTCGGATGGGCCAATTCGTCTCTCAACCCCATCATATATGCCTTCAATGTCGACTTTCGCCGAGCCTTTGCCATCCTTTTGGGATGCCAGAGACTCTGTCCAGGAAGCCATAGCATGGAAACACTTAGCCTGAACAAGAACTGAAAAGCAATGTCACACCAATCCTTTGCCAAGGAAGGCAGGGTGGGGGGATTTGGGATTAAGACTCTGGGAAGAGAGCCCTCCTGCTCTGCTGGAGAGCAGGGGGTGTCCCATAAGCGAGGCTAATCTCTATAAAAAGCTATACTTCCCCAAAGAATGACACAAGGGTGGTCTGTGCGTTCCCAGTGTCTTTTTCAGACAATGAACAGATTACTGAATCCACAAGTGACTTGCCGAAGTCAGAGGAGCAATGTTTTATCAAAAGAAATGTAGATGTTTCTTTGAATGTTTTGTGGAGGTCTTGTTTATTTTAAAGAAGCTGTACAGTAATAATGTTAAAGCGCTGGGCAAAACTGCAATTCAATGGAACAAATGTTGTGTATTTACTGCAAATGAGTGGAGAATATGTTCGTCATTCCATAAATATCTGAAATATCACTGACTATTTCAGTCATTTGCAATAAAATCCAGTGTAATCTGAATTGAATACATCGCTGCTTGATAAATATCTATCTCATCCTCTCCACTCTCATTACATTTCCTTTACGTCTTGCCTTATTCATGAGACTTAACATTTTTTTTTTCCAAAACAAGAGGGCAGATGGTCAATCATGAGATGGCCATCCCATTATTGCCGTAATGAACATGTATATTGTTCTGTGGTACTTGTTCTCTTCAAAGCCTCTGATTCATTATTAAACTGTGAAAGCTAAACACCACGACTAGCAGAACAGATGGCCGTAAAATAAAAATGCAGATGTGGCAGAGCGCTCATTTACGGTCATCAAGTAATAGATACGTTATTGTTGAGATTGTAATTATGTTCTGAAAGCGTATGGGATCATCGGTCCCGGTACAAAATAACACTGGATGTGATGCAATGTGTCATGTGATAACGTGGAAAATGAAACATTTAGAACCTCAGAACATCTGCGGCGAACTGAATGTAATTAATTGTGATGAGTTATGTGGTCAATTTTATGGTATTTTTGTGGCAGAGATATTTTCATGCTTTCACAACACATCATTTGGTGCTGTTACTCGTATTTCAGAGTACTGCATTTAGTGTGGTGTTTAGAGAAAGACACCGATTCCGTGATCTAGCATTACAATGTTGAAGTAGAATTAAATGATATTTAACTTATTTGACAACTGATGAGAAAGTGCATATGTAACGCAAAACATTAGGATCCATGGTGTTGAAGTTCTTTTCATTGGCTTTTGGTAAATTAAAACGTGTTTGTTCTTTCTTTTTGAACATTGTGTTTGTTAACCTATGCAAAACTTGGTCTAGAAAATACATCTCTGGATTAATAATTCCTCAGCAGCTCTTATTCTTCACTTGATGAAACTTGAATAGGAAGCAATAACAGACAGCAGGAACTGTGGCTCTCAACCTCTTAAACTTTCATTTGTTACCGTCAAGCTGTCTTGACACTGTGCAAAGCTGGCATAAATAGAGATAATAGGCTCAGAGGAACTGGGGAGTCAAATTGTTTTTGTTTGCCAGCCTCCGTGAATGTGTAAGAGTCAAGCTCTCACAGCAGGGCCCTCCGAACTGGCATTCCCACTCAGCCTCAAATACAACACTGTCATATCAGACACAATAGGAAGCATATTGCATGAGTTATTAAACAGTAGATGCTGTGCTTAAGATCCAGAAACAGCCGTGCATGAGTCATCACTGTCATTTGTTTCAGTTGTGTTTGGTCTGTGTCAGCCGACAGGAACCAGTGGGGCCACTGTGTAATTAGTGTAATGAAGAGCATTAGCATTGTATAGCGTACGTGTGCATACTAATGGACGGATACCATAGGTGTGAACATATATTCAATTTACCAGCCACACACTGGTGTAAAACTATCTTTATTAAATCTTAAACTTTTGGTGGTGCCCTGAAACCTTAAGGCACCATTTCTTCTTTAATCTAACCCTTAAGTTAATGTTTAACCTAGGTTGATTATGGAATTTGAATATGAATTAATTTATTAATAATAATTGTGACTTGAATAAACTCAACTAATTTAGATGTTAACACATGAAACACATGAATCCATTTATGTTGATTCAGAGATTCAATGACAGTAGTAAATAATAAAATAATATTAATAATTATTAAAGTACTTAAAAGCAGTTCATTGAGACACATGAATCACATTTTTACACTGGAAAAATGCTTCAGGTGGTAACAGCTAAATTAGTTCAAGTCAAAATATTATTAAAGGGGTCATAGGATGCTACATGCACTTTTAGAAGTTGTTTGAACTGAAATGTGTGTTGGCAGTCTGTGTACACAACCACCCTATAATGATAAAAATCCACCCAGTGAACAAGGTAAAAATGGTGTCTTTTACACTACCATTAAGACATTTTAACCAAACTATGCTACAGACTTTTCATCAAGACCCTAAAGAATCATATCCACTTGTGGGCAATGGGCATACTATGACCCCTTTAAAATAAATGAATATTAAATCTAATTCATTTGTATAGGGCTTTTCACAAAATACATCATTTCAAGCAGCTTTAAAGAAAGTAAAGTAGTTGATGTAGTTTTAAGAGTTTATTAGGCAAGAAGGTAGTTGTTTAGACTTAAGATATAAATAGACTTAAGATAAAATAGTGCTGATTCAAAACATGAGATATAATTCGTCTTGGGTAAATCTTTGGTCTCATGAATCTATTCGTTGTTCCAGAGCAAATAGTTTTAGTAGTATTTAATAATAGTATGTGGTATTGAGAAACTCGCTCAAAGCAATTTAGAGATTCAAATATTTATCGGTTTTGTTCAAAGCAAGAGTAAGATTCGTAAAAAGTATTAATAAAAATAAGATTGGATGCCACTGGTCTAAAAAAGTCTAGTGCTCAGGCACACATTACTGTTAACATTACTGAAGCAACCTTAGGTTGCAAGCTAAATGTAACGCTTAGCTTAACATTGTTTGTAATGTTAAGAAGTGCAGCCATCTGGACACTTAGGCCACATTGAAAAATGTATCAAAAAACATAATCAAAGATATGGTGTCTGGAAATAAGGCAAGAATGATGCTAGACCTTCAGACTCACTCATTTAGCTTTGACTGAAATCAACTGATGTAACAGTTTGTTTGTAGTCGACAAAGTAATTTCTCCTCTAGTTTGCACAGGTGTCCTAGCAGAGTAACCACAGGTGAATCAAGTTAACTATGAACACGATCCACTATACGTTAAATATTTTGCTTATGTAAAGCCTGTTTGTGAAAAATTCCACTTGCTTTTGTCATCTAATGCCACAACATTCATACATTTTTAAGTGTAACCTAAGTGTCCAAATACTTCTGTGGTCACTGTAGTAGCCTTTAGAAGTAATTGGCTACCGATGACCTCAGAGAGAGAGAGAGAGAGAGAGAGAGAGAGAGACAGAGAGACAGGAAGAGGCCCCTTAGAGAGAGACTTGCATAAGCAGTCTATTACCACAGTTTCCCAGCAATGTCAGTTTTAGGCAAAATGGGGGAGAATCATGACTGTGTTTCTCTGTGTGACTGGGGACTGTCCAATAACAGACATGTAAAGACTGGTGGAAGAAATTGGAGAAATTTGCCACACACTGCCTATTTCCACATACTCATCTGAATGATGGAAGTGCAATCAGTCCTTTAGATTAATTCTATCCCCTCTCATTTCAAATGTATAGGCTGAGAATTAAACTAAACCAGAACTAATGCATTTCTAATAGCTCGCATACAACTGCTGTGACAGATTAATAAGTAAAGGGTCACAACGGTGCGGTAATGCGTCAACAGATCCTCATGCCGAATGACAGATCTGCACGTTTGATATCAAAGGCTACAGTGACTGCTGTTCATGCTGATGTCTTAATAATAGCATTCGGCACGGGTGAGTGATGTTTTTGTTTTCACACAGCTGTTTAACCTGTCACTCAACCTCCACCTTGTCACACGAGGAGCAATGAATTCGTAAGTTGGAAACAGGGGCCGGCATTATCCAACCTTATTACAAAGATGGGTGGGTGCGGCCTGATGGGAGCAATAACACATTGTACCGCTAAAATAAATCTCAGCAGCCATCAGGCAAACTCCGCATTAATCCACACTAATCCTTGCAGTCCATTCACATGTCAGGCCCAAATGCTGCATCCATTATGCCAAAGAAGCCCCTGACTGGGACTTGAGAGTGAGTGAGTAAATTCTTCTCCAAAAATGAAAACATGCTTGAGTTGTGTTAGAGAGATTATGCAAAATCAATTGACAAAAGACAGTAGGCTGTTGACAATGGTTGAAAATGTGCCAGTGAATATAGATGCTGTCATGCTGTTTTGGATCTGTATTACTGTGCCTGGTAGTAGTTTTATCATGAAAGTAAATAATGGTTTTAAAAGATTTACATAATTATTTTGGTTTGTTTAACTGCTAACATCAAAAATCATTACAACATATAGGGTACAACAGGGCTAAAGGAACACCATAAGGAACATTTGCTACAGTAGTAACAATAAATATATTTTATTACATGACATGATTAATACCTACCATATTTTTCAGTATAAACATGGGATTTATCTCTAAGGTGGAGACTTAATTTATTAAAAGCTATTGACTATTTGTGACCCTGGACCACAAAACCAGTCATAAGTGTCAACTTTTCGAAATTGAGATTTATACACCTTCTCAAAGCTGCTTGTTGGGATAGGACAATATTTGGTCGAGATACAACTATTTGTAAATCTGGAATCTGAGGGTGCAAAAAAATCAAAATATTGTAAAAAATCGCCTTTAAAGTTGTCCAAATGAAGTTCTTAGCAATGCATATTACTAATCAAAAATTAAGTTTTAATATATTTACAGTAGGAAATTTACAAAATATCTTCATGGAACATGATCTTTACTTAATATCCTAATGATTTTTGGCATAAAAAAAAAATCAATAATTTTGACCCATGATATTTTTGGCTATTGCTACAAATATCCCCCAGCGACTTAACACTGCTTTTGTGCTCCAGGGTCACATTTGAATCTAACTATGTCATGTCAACAAATGTAAAAGTCAGACAGCTGTTTATCATCATGTCAATTACTTTGCCTTTAGCCCCATCAACACGGGCGCTTTTTAACCCAAATTCCATACATAAATATTCTAAATATTTGAAAAACTGTTAATTGAATTACCTTGAACAAAACTGAAAATCATTAACAAGACCTTTGTTTGAAAACACATTTTCTTATTTTTAATTTCTACATCAATCTATATAATACTTTAAAAAACATTAAACATCAACCTAAAGAGTTCAGAAGGACTAGCTTCAAAGGATCAACCAATTTTTATATGTATAATGAAATTTAGATGTTTAAGTGCTGCGGTGAGATTTTGTGCCATCTAGTGGTTAAGTAAGTAAGTAAGTAAGTAAGTAAATAAATAAATGCACCTTTTACCCTGGTGTCCCTTTAAAGCACTCCAAAAAAAACCTTTCCTAATATTGGCCATCCAAGATATAGACAAGTTTGTTTCTTCATTGCTCTATTATGAATAGAGAACTCATTGTTTAGCCGTAACCAGCGGTTTAAGTGAAAACCGTCTTAAAAATGAATTTGTTTCAAACACATAGTTTGTCACTTCACAAGATGTTAACTGATGGACTGGAGTGGTGTGGATTTTTGTGATGTTTTTATCAGCTGTTTAGACTCTCGTTCTGACGGCACCCATTCACTGCAGAGCATCCATTGGTGAGCAAGTGATGCGATGCTACATTTCTCCAAATCTGATGAAGAAACAAACTCATCTACATCTTGGATGGCCTGAGGGTGAACAAATTCAGCAAATTTCAGTTTTGGGTGAACTTTTCCTTTAACCCCATTGTCTGCTGTGATTTTGTGAGTTAAACCAGAAATCTTAAATTGTATTTTAACATCCCTTGTTGAACTATGACCTACTTGATACGGTTTGTGAAAGCAACATGTTAAGTGTGAGAAATTCAGAATGAAGCCAGGCATAATGAACGTAATGTTGATTAGAGTTTGATGGTTTGGCCTTTCCAAAATAGGATTGCACATTGAAGGACGGAGTCAGGGGAAGCTGTGTCATGTTTGAATGGATGCAATGCTAATGCACTGCCCTTTAGGCCTGTTTTTGAAGTGTGGTCTGTCCAATCTGACTAATCTCATCACATCACTGCCATTCGTGGACAGATGCCCTCTATCAACAAAACAAGACTCCCGCCTCGCGCTGAGAGGATGAGAGACTGAAGGACTTAGGTAGATAAAAGTGAGGGAGAAAAATAGTTTTCTTTGCATTCCCTTCAGACAAACACAAACTGGCAACATACGTACAGGCAGAACTGAAGTGCAGCACCTCAGCGGTGAATGGTGATAATTGCCAGATCGTGAAAGACAACATTACCTCTGGAGTGGTTTGGATGCCATTCAAAAGCGCAGGGCGCAATTAAGCATGACTGAAATTCCTGCTCGCTGCCAACAATTAGAGCTCCAACAAGGGCATCCAGCTCTCAAATGATGCTGCGGTGCGTCCGACTCATCTTAGGGAGCACCTGAAATCCACAGCTGCATGAGTCATGCACA
This sequence comes from Sinocyclocheilus grahami, assembly GCF_001515645.1. NCBI lineage: Eukaryota > Metazoa > Chordata > Actinopteri > Cypriniformes > Cyprinidae > Sinocyclocheilus > Sinocyclocheilus grahami. The sequence continues at coordinate 735,040 of NW_015505649.1, forward strand.
ACAAAAGGCTGATGCAAATAACAAAGCAACACAACAGAGCTGAAAAATATGGCAGATCAAGAAAGATACCACATGCTTACAGAGTTAAACAATCCCACCTGCTTATGGCATTATAAGTGCACTGAGCCTTTCCATTTCTAACCAAAAGAATAAAGCTGAGATTTGAGTCTGGCCTCGCCAAAAGAAGCACAAACGGTTCAGCATTCAACAAAACAGCTTTAAATAAAATTGCACTGGTGCCCACGTTGAAGTAGAAATTCTAGATTCACAAAGGCAACAGCAAACAGCAGGCTAAATATGGCCCTGTTAAAAAAAATGCTTGTCAAATGGGTTCCTGGGAGCCAGCCGACCCCCTCTGAAAAGGAAGAGTCAAATAAACTCAGCCACAGCTGTGTAGGGTTTTTACATCCTGAATATTTCATATCCAGTGCAATCCAGAAAATGACTTCATGAACAACAAGGGCTTTTAGTCTTTCTCAATTTTACCCTTTTAGATACAGTTTTTTAATGGTTATTTTAAGCAAGTCTAAAAATCAAAAGGTTATGCTTTAATTTAAGGTGCCCTTGATACAGTGTAATTATACAGTTAATTACTGAGTAATATTCATTAGCGTGTATACTTACTTTAGGGTTAGGATTAGGGCTTGGTTTAATGTTAGTAACTTTTAATCATGAATAATTGACTGTTATTAGTAAAGTAAGTACGTGTAACAAGGACACTGTGAAATAAAGTGTCATCACCTTTAATTATAAATGTAAAGTTATTTTTAGTATTTTTATGTAGTGTTAAAATTTGTATTAATATTTTGATTTAGTCTTCTGATATTTTCTGTTTTCCTTTTAATTTTAGCTTACTTTTTTGTACTTTTGTTACGTGCTTTTTTTTTTTTTTTTTTGTAATATTTTTTTTGATTGTTTGTTTTTTTAAATATTACTATTGAGATTTAATTTTTCATTTCAGTTTTAGTTTTTAATTTTAGTGCTTCAAATTCAACTTATTTCAGGTAGTGTCCACGGCCACATTTCTAATTTTCATTTCGTTTTTCTTCTAATATTGATATTTTATATAAGCTTTATTCCGGTTAACAAAGATGTTTTTAATAGTTTTGTTAAGGATAATAACCTTGATTAATGTGATGGAAAGTGTTGTTGCTTGTTGACATACTGAAAATTAGATTTTTTTTAAATTGTTATAATCAAATACGGTTTTAATGATGAATAAAATATGAAACGGTCAGGATTTTTATTGTGGTTTATCGTCAGGTCCCTAACTGAGAATCATGATAAAAAGGTGATTCTTTTTTTTTAGGTGCAGATGTAAACTTAAACTGCAAAAATCTTGCCAAAGTAACTTTATTCCAAAATGATCATTAACCTAAATCTTATAATGTGCTGTTTTCTGCTATTATGTAACCATGTGTTAAAAGCCACCGGGTCTCTGAATTTGTAACACAGATTAAGTGATTTGAACAGTGCTTTAAACGTCTAGTCTTCATCCACAACTTTTTAGTTTTTGTTCAACAAACTTAGAAGCACAATCCAAGCCTTTGCTCTTTGATAAAAGCAAGAAAAGAGGCCGTATCTTCGCATGTCACATGCACCCTACAGTCCGACTGAGAAATCGATGACTCACTCAAAACAAGAGCAACAGCTTCCAGAGGAGAAAAAAAATATATATATATAAAACTGAAAACAGCTGCATGAACCTCGCTCAGTTCATGCAAGAGCAAAGCAAGCATCTATGTTCTTGTTCTTACAGTATGTAAATGATCGAGATGCAGAGGCAGAAACGGTCACACGATTATCTCAATATTCATTGGTTTATCGCATCAGTCAAAGAGAATCAGTATTCATTGAAAGTCACATCTCCAATCTTAATACAATCCAATCCAACTCCCTCACAGAGAGGTCAAAGCACACTGTACTTTGTTATTCTGACCTTAAAACGTGCACAACCCACAGTCTTTGGGAACATATTTTGTGTACATTGAATCTCACGCTATAGGAACAGTGTTTTGTTGAACCACGGCAACAATCTGTGTCATTTTACATAGATGACTTGTTCTCGCAGTGCTGAGGTATACACAAAACTAAATTCGCCAGTCACGGTTGAGGTTATTTAAAGCTGCTGTAGTTTTAGTTCACTGGCTTTTTTTTCTTTTAGCACTTTTGCATTGCCAGTGAAATATTTATAATGGGCCCAACCTCTAAGCTAAGACCTCTCAACCTTGCACACGGGGGAAAAAACTCCACTTCCAGCCCGGAGATCAAAGTCACTGAAGTGCAAGCTCTCGTTCAGCCAAACAATGTCCACACCACTGGCATCAGAGGACCATAACTGGGTTGTTCCACATCCTGTGATGGAGAGTCGTCGGGACGGAGATATAACGTTCTCAGACAGTAATAGCCATGGGGGGAGAGCTGTGATCCACAAAGAGTTGGATGGGAGGATATTTCTCTCTCCGTGTGATTGTCTTCGAATCTGACACACTTCAGCCTAAGGCGGCGGTTCTTAACTGGTTTTGCTTCAGGACCACGGTTTTACATTGGACATTGAGTGATGATGACCCAACACGGTAACAAAACTGTTTAACAACAAAAAAAATGAGGTGTACAAAAACTGACATTTTACATTTAATAGTTGTCTTATTGGTTACCAGTGTTGGGTAATAACTGATTACATCAAATCTGGATTGTAATTAGATTATATTACGTTTTTAAATGCTCATAATCAGATTACAGTTACATTTTTCTGGAATGCATGAATACATGTGATGAAGGGGTTCCCAAACTATTGAGCTAAAATATTTACTTGAAGTCCCCCTGAGATTTAAAGTTAATATTTAAATAATTTAACAACACATTTGCATGTTCTGTGATGTCTGTTAATTGTCATACATTTCTCTTCGGAATACATTACATAAAATGAGTAATCATGATTACATAACTGACTACAATTTTCATCACGTAATTTATAGTCAATAACTACCGACTACAGTTTGTAGGTAATCCACCCAGCACTGTTGCACTGTAAAAAAAATTTACGATAAAAAAACGGCAGCTGTGGTTGCCGGAATTTTACCGTGAAAAATACAAATACAGTAGCACCATTTTAGGTTTTAACTTAAATTTACAGTTAAATACTGTAATTTCATTATCTGAAATAAGGTTAATACACCAACCTATTGAAGTACTGAAATCTGTTTTGTACCTTTGTAATACACTGATAACCACCAAGTATTCTACCGTAAAATTACATGTAATGTCCAATACAGTTTTTCACCCTATAGTAGGGGAATTTACAATTAACCATTTAACAGGTTTTTACTGTAGCATTTTTACAGTCTTTTACCGTTAAATTCACGGTAATATTTTACAGTGTGGTTTCTAAATGTGGCTCTATGAGGTTTCATTCGCAGAAACATTGTGGTCGGGCACAATGTTACAGGTGAACCTGTATTTAATGTAGTCTGGCTTTTCTTTTCTTTGTATGATTTTGTTTATGGTATTTGAGAATGTCACGACTATCACGCTTTTTAGCTTCTGCCTAATTTGGCTAGTTTCAACTGATGAATTTGTGTCAAAATGCGGAAGTTGTTGACTGGATACACTGCCTTTGATGTTTTCCCTCTCTTAAAGATGCAGTAAGAGGATTCTTAGAAATTCTGTTGAAAGTGGAGCGGACCGAGCACCAAAACACACTTGTAGACTTGTAGACTTGTAGTAAGGGGCGTGTCCACTCATGAGGAGGTGCCTGTGTTGCATTGCATTTGGGGGCGGAGCTATCAAGATAGGGGTGTGATTTTTGGGGGGCATTTGTTAGAGATCGCTTACTGCACCTTTAAAAGTTAGAGTTAGGCTTATTGACTTTGCAAACTTTACATAAATATAAGGTAGCAGCTAATTAATGCTAAGTAAAAGACACGTAAAATTAAAGGAGCAGTTTTACAGCTGAATCAAATTTGTTTCATAGTTGATTAATTTTGCAGCGTCAACACTGTTATTGAGCTGATTTGAATTAACATTGAATTGACTTGAGCTAAATAATGATGCTGTAGCCTTCTGTAGAGCTGCTTATAGCTGAATTTAACTTGTTTCATAATTGATTAACTTTAGTTATTGAACTGAACTGAACCAACACTGAACTGACTTCAGCTGAATTATGACACTATTGCCTTTACAGCAGAATTTGAATTTGTCTCATATTTGAAGAAGTTTTCGTGAGATTTTCCTGTTTATTACTGTGAAGCTGCTTTGAAGCAATCTGTATTATATAAAGCATTTTATAAATAAAGGAGACTTGACTGTTAAAAAAGATATTTAGTTGATCAAAAATGCAGTAAAACTGTAATAATGTAACAAATTATTGCATAGCTGTTTTCAGTTTGAATATATTGTAAAATGTAATTTATTACTGTGATCAAAGCTGAATTTTCAGCATCATTACTCCAGTCTTCAGTGTCACACGATCCTTCAGAAATCATTCTAATATGCTGATCTGCTGCTCAAAAACATTTCTGATTATTATCAGTGTTGAAAACAGTTGTACTGCTTGATATTTTTTTGCCAAAACCGTGATTTTTTCTCGATTCTTTGATGTAAGTTCAAAAGAACAGAATTTATGTGCAATAGAAATCTTTTGATTTCATTTAATGCATCCTTGCTGAAGTAAAGTGATAATTTCATTAAAAGAAATCAACCCCAAATTTTTGAAAAGCAGAGATTAATATTGGTACGTACTTTTGCACCAGTAGCAATACAAAGCATTTTGCTTACAGTATAAAGTATAAATAGTAAGTAATATGCTATTTGTACTGAAGGTAAGAGCAATGATGGACGGAGTTAGTGAAATCAGTCTTCACCAACAAGGATCATTATTCGCACTGAGTGTAAACAGACAATGTCCTTACTATTTACATTAGCATAATTTTCCCTGCGGTCTGCAATTCTATCGGAACACACCTACGACCCATTTTTGATTCCCAACCCAGTGACTAAGAATAACTGGCCTAAAGGATATAAAATTACCATCTTTAGCCACCTGAGTTTGTGTTAGTAGTATTTAATGATTGCATTTGTGTCATAATGAGCTCAAAATGCAAATAAAGCTAAGCATTGACGGCACCTGCATAACTAGAGAGCGAGATCTTCTGGAGGATTGCTTTCAGACAGCCTCATTCCCCTGCCGTTAAGAGGCTGAATAAAGTGATTGTTTCATGAAACACACCTGCTCAAGGGCTTTGAAGCGAGATAAAGGGATTTCCCATAATGACACCATCTGAAATAAAAGTTTCAAAATGAAGAAATGAAAATGAAGTTTCATTTCAGCCTCTGGAGTACTGGAGTCACCGTGTGCGCAGATATGACTCTTTTTGTGCTCTGCTATAGCTGAAATATGGATTTCCATTGTGCAAATATATCTTCCTCCATTTAAATGTGACATTCAATCTCACTGGGACGAATTGAACTGTGTGTTTTTGCCACATTGATGTGAACACAAAATCACATGAACCATGTGCACACATGCATTGCCCGATTCTTGGTAAAACATGCTTTTCATCATTGAATCAGCCAGAATCTTGTTTGGAGTAAGCATGTTTCTCCAAAGCTTATTGAAGAAGAAAACACAAAGTCTGAAGTTTGGTTTTACTGCATGCTCTGGTGAGCAGAGAGATGTCATGTTGGCAGGTGTGTGGAGCTCAGCACAGCAGCATCGGCTGGCGTCTTGTCCTCCCCATCAGAGCCATTGTGCTCTTTGTCAATCACTTGTGCACTGCTTTGAGCGATTACCACAGTTTATTCCATCCTGGACGCACCTCACATATTTTGTGTAAACACTGCACACAAATTATTTGTTCCAAAGATAGAAGTTGGAATTGTGTGTCTATAAAAATGACTGGCACAGGAGATTTGTTCACAGATGCAACCTTGAGCAGGTAAAAATGTTACATAAAATATACCCGGGGTCAGATGTTAGTGGTACTATGTCTTTCCATTTATATTTAGTTTTATCTTATCTTTTTATTTCTGTTGTGAAAATTATCACTAAAATGTACTGTGCACTGTTAAGTCAAGTGGTACAATTATTGCATATAATAAAAAAATAATATACTAATAAAATACTGTATATTATATAGAGATATAGTACATTTAGTATTGTAAATTTAAAAATACATAGATTTTATAGAGATACATTGTATTATACTATCTAAAACATATTTTATTGTAAACTTAAAAAAAAACTGTAGCTCTTTTTTATTTCATGGGCATTATAAATAAACTGTCTTGTCTTTTGAAATTGCTACACCTAGTGGGCATATTGCTAAAACACCAACACTTTGCAACAATCAGAATAATGTCATCCTGTGCATAGGCTATGCCTTGGCATACATAATATAATTTGTCACATGGTTCCCGGGACCGAATCTGTATAGCAGCATATAGGAAGCCAATAATGTTTTGAAGCCACTGTTTTGTTTTAATATGCTTTATCAGTATTAAGTCACACATTATTAACTTCGGTCATTAGCAGAGTTGTTGTTTGAAGTCCACAAAAGTAATCTTTTAAGAACATGTGGGAAATGCCTTTTCTGCTGATGTGAATATATTGTTTAACACAATATCTAGTGTAGACGTGCCATGTAGTTCATTTGTTTTATCTTTCGTAATACATTAAAGCATTTTAATTATATTGTAGCATAAAGATTACAAATGCAACCTTGAGCAAGTAAAAACATTGCACAAGATCATTGTGTGTGTGTGTGTGTGTGGGTGTGTGTGTGTGTGTGTGTGTAATAAAGGGTCTGGTTGATGTAGAGCTCGGCATTCACCATCAGTTAAGGCTCAAAGTCAAATCACAATACAAAGGCAAGGGTATTTTCAAAAGTGTAGACCAGACGGAGAAGACGTATCTGTTCGGTATCAGAGGACATGCTAAGACACGGTTGGTGTCTATGGAAAATAAGCAGTTGTGTTCAGTTCACTATTATATAGGGCTATTCTAGATACCCCACGTATATGTAATTACACCAGCAGAAGATTATAGATTATTTAATGGAAAGTCAGCTGTACAACAAAGCCAATTAATCTGTCATAAATCACATGCAACACTGAATTCCTTAAGATCATTTTAGAAAAGCATCAAGTCGACACATTCCTCCATTGCAGCACACTGAGAGATTTACGGACTGAAATACTTACGCGGCTGACCCGGTGTTTTAGTGCGTTTAATTAACTTTCCTGGGGCCACCAGCATGAAAAGAGCTGCACAGGTCAGCCGACATTTCCACTGATTATGAGCATAAACATTTAAAAGCCTCTTTTCAGCAGTTCAATTTAAAAAGCATTAGCAATGCTGCGGATTCCTTCTCCAAAGTTTCCCTAAAACACTCACACCTCACAAATCTGAGCAAAAATGGTTTAATCGTAATAGTTTTGCCACTAAAATTCCCAATTAAGAACAAATCAACGGTATTGGGGTAACTCTAAATCAGCAAATTCTGTAAACAAAATTTAATTCAGTTTCTTAAATGTGAATACAAAGTGTAAAATATATATTTATTATGGGTAACGCTTTATTTTAAGGACCAATTCTCACTATTAACTAGCATGCGTATTACTAGCATGAAAACACATGAATGCCTTATTCTGCATGACCATATTTGAGATCCCTCACCCCATACACTTAACAACTACCTTACTAACTATTAATAAGCAGCAAATTATAAGTTTACTGAGGAAAAGTTCGTAGTTTATAGTTAGTTAATAAAGGGGTCATATGATGTTGCTAAAAAGAACATTATTTGTGTATTTGGTGTAATGAAATGTGTTTATGCGGTTTAAGGTTCAAAAACCACATTATTTTCCACATGCTGTACATTATTGTTTCTCCTCTATGCCCCGCCTTTCTGAAACGCGTACATTTTTACAAAGCTCATCGTTCTGAAAAGCGAGGTGTGCTGTGATTGGCCAGCTATCCAGTGCGTTGTGATTGGCTTTTGCCACTAAAATTCCCAATTAAGAACAAATCAACGGTATTGGGGTAACTCTAAATCAGCAAATTCTGTAAACAAAATTGAATTCAGTTCCTTAAATGTGAATACAAAGTGTAAAATATATATTTATTATGGGTAACGCTTTATTTTAAGGACCAATTCTCACTATTAACTAGCATGCGTATTACTAGCATGAAAACACATGAATGCCTTATTCTGCATGACCATATTTTAGATCCCTCACCCCATACACTTAACAACTACCTTACTAACTATTAATAAGCAGCAAATTATAAGTTTACTGAGGAAAAGTTCGTAGTTTATAGTTAGTTAATAAAGGGGTCATATGATGTTGCTAAAAAGAACATTATTTGTGTATTTGGTGTAATGAAATGGTCAGACCTGGTCCTTAAAATAAAGTACATATACACATAAACACATTTGAATATGGATTTGTCATACAAATATACTTTATTCTAAGGTTATGTGGTAAAATATATATTTATATACTTTGACATTTTCATCAGTGTGACTCAAAATCACACTAAGATCAATATATTAATGCAAAATATTGGGTCATATAATATCCTAAAGTGCCCTGGTAGAATTACAATAGCGGCATTACATTGTGACACTTTAAAAAACCTGCAAGTCTACATTTCATTTGTTCTTTGTGGCTTCCAAAGTAGATTACACTCTTAAAAATGAAGATTTTTAATTGGAATCTTTTGTTCTGTGAAGAACCTTTAACATCCATTGAATTTTTCCATTGAATAAAAGGTTCTTTATATTGTGGGGAGAAAAAGTATATTCTTTACACTAAGAAAAATGGTTCTTTTAAGAACTGTGCTCTTGTAGGAGAACCATTTCGGGAACCTTCAGCATCACTGCGTGAACCTAATTTTTTATCCTTAATTTTTTAAGAGTGTAATGTTGCATTCAAAAATGAAAATGAAAAACAAAAATGTAAGTAATCCTAAGCATATAAAATTTTACAACTCCCTATCAAACATAAAAATGTCAGTATGTCCAGCAGATAAACCAGAGAGAGTTGATTCAATAGATCCTCTAGACTGGCTCCACAGAGAAGCCGTCTTTGGAGAGAGGACACACGCTGTAACCCACCGATGTGGAGTATATTCCTACAGGTGCAAAGGGTAGCATATGTCTGCTGAAAGGGAAAGACTGTCCGCACAATAGAGCTGCTGTCTGGGTATGCGTAGAGAGTGTAAACGGCAGAGTGAGGCTGGGATGTAAGATGGGTTTGCTGGTCATTTTGAGCCTCTCCAGCTCTGCCTCCTGCAGCCGCTTGGCCTTCGCTCTTCGGTTCTGGAACCAGATCTTCACCTGGGTCTCGGTCAGGCTGAGAGAGCTGGAGAATTCGGCGCGTTCGGCGATAGACAGGTATTGCTTCTGACGGAACTTCCGCTCCAGGGCCAAGAGCTGAGCGGTGGTGAAAGGGGTCCGGGGTTTACGGTTTGTCTTGTGCTTTCGCAGAGTGCATGTCGCGGGACTCGGCGGTCCTGAAAAATTAGTTCAGAAATTAGCTTGTAGACTAGTAATAAACAGCTCGGGCAGACGACTAATTTGTTTTAACATTGGACGAACTCACAAAGTGCACACACCAGGTCATATCTGCTGTATTCTGTGTCTTTCTCATTATGCCTGTAAATACTGATTTTGTTTCTTTTTTCATCTTGATGATGCTGTGCTTGTCATTTGGCTTAAGATTTTGTTATCTAAATCCTAAAACTAGATTTTTTTTCTTTTAAATTAGCTTTTTCTTTTTTTAATCAGGCTTCTATGTTTAGTTTCAATAATTTCACTTTAACGGCAAAGAAAATGTCATTATTAGTCAGTTATTGAATGCTTTATTTTCAAAAATGTGTTATTTTCATAGGAGCCTGTTAAAAATGCTAATTTAAAAGAAAATTGTCAAACGGACTTGGAGGTTTTTACACCTTAAATCTTCATTTGTGACCCTGGACCACAAAACCAGTCTTAAGTGTCAATTTCTCAAAATTGAGATGCATGCATCATCTGAAAGCTGCATACATAAGCTTTCCATTGATGTATGGTTTGTTAGGATAGTTCAATATTTGGTCGAGATACAACTATTTGAAAATCTGGAATCTGAGGGTGCAAAAAAAATCAAAATATTGAGAAAATCATCTTTAAAGTTGTCCAAATGAAGTTCTTAGCAATGCATATTACTAATCAAAAATTTAGTTTTGATATATTTACGGTAGAACATTTACAACATATATCCATGGAACATGATCTGTAACGTAATATCCTAATGATTTTTGGCATAAAAGAAAAGTCAATAATTTTGACACATACAATGTTTTTTTTAGCTATTGCTACAAATATCCCCCAGCGACTTAACACTGCTTTTGTGCTCCAGGCTCACATATAGGCTATACAATTTAAAATGAAGACCTAGGGTTATTCTGCGAGAATCACTCACTAGAAATCACACTGACACCAGTTGATTGCAAAAATGTCTTAGTTGTGAGAAAGTCTGTAAATGCCACATTGTTTAATATTTAATATCATGTCATTCAGACATTGTAACGTTATTATTTAAGTGTCCGAATAGTAGTAACTTACGCGGTGATAATCTGGGTTTATTGATCCAGGAAGAGTCCTCTTTGACAGATTCACAGCGTTCGGGGAAATCCACTGACTCTGAATAGATCACTGGATTTATTATGCATGGCATCTGAATCGGTTCTTGTGAAGTTGATTCACTCCGTCCTGCTTTCTTCGACATGAGGGCTTCGACGCTGAACGGGAGACTTTGCGTCCGGACTGAGCGCTCCGGCGGAGATGACCGTGAACCCTGACCATCATCTTCTTCATCGGAAGACGTTTTGCCTTTATAATGAGCTGAAATCATTCCTGGGGGGAAATAGCTATAGCTATATTCCACATGGAAACTTGAGAAAGAGCCTGCAGATGCGCTCGCTCTCCGTTGCTTAACTTTTACAATAACTTGGCAAAAGTTACAAGGCTATCCAAAGTTTGAACCAATCATCGTTCACTCAGGGCTGCGTCTCAAATCCTAGGGAGCCGCCTACTTAGACAGCTTTTTGGACATCCTGAGACACCGAATGAGTGTTTGTAGGGATGTGAACGCGTGATTGTCTCATCAGGAGATCTGCAGTCAAGTTCCTGAGCCGTTAAATGATAGTCTTCACGGATAAAGAGGTTATATTTAGAGCGAAATGTGGTGTTTATAGTGGGGAAATATGTAAGCTAAAATTAGGCTTGAAGTTTTTCTTCAAATTGCTCTCACATCAGTAATTTGTTCACTTTAAGATGCACAATCAAGCTATATAAAATCACTTCACATAGCCACTTTTTCGTTTACAATAACCATTTTATAGACTGAGAACAATACAAAGTTGCCTAAAATATATAGCTACAGCAATTTATCAAAAAAACCTAAACACAGCAACAGCAAAAAATGAAATATGTTAACATTTGTGACATACATTTGGAGGGGAATAAAGGTTTCGGGTTAGTGTGTAAATTACAGTAATTATATTGTTGTCGCTATTAACACTTTGTAATTAGGCTGCTGGAATCCGGTTCCTTTTTACCAGGATTTAACCGTAATGCCGGAAAATTGCTACCCTCTCAAGGTGTATGGCGCCCACTCATATAGCCAGAGTCTGTCAATTTAAAGGCTATGAACTCTAGTTCACAAGTAATACGCCATGAAATGCACCGAAATTAACACATAAGCAAACAGAATCTTAACTGATGGAAAAGGTTTGTTAGAGAAAACGAAATGTGCATTTAATGTTACGCTCTTTGCACAATGCAGGCTTCTCAGTGATATTTAATCAAGAAATCTAAACAAATGCAATGCAAAACCAACTTGACATGCAACTCTCTTTTTCCCACTGCAGGATTTGCATTGCACTGTGGTAATTATTTGATTCCTAGAGAATGCAGAAGTACGAGTCAGTCCTGTCAAAACGAACACTTAAGTGTCTCCACCAAGTCTGGGCTCCTGCACCATTATTACAGCTCTCCAGAGGAGTCATACTCTGTAATCGTGACAAGTTTAATTCTGTGGCAAAGGCCTCGGCTTATGGCTTCATTAAGCTTTATGAATCACTGTTTTCGCATCACTTGCGTTCTATACTTAAATGCTTTGGGAATCATTTTAGCATTCACCTTTACATATTCCTCTCTGTAATTAGAGTGCACTCCTGAGGTTAAAAAGCAGGGTAATTTGTGTTCCTTTTTAAAGTCGTTTAGATTGTTAAACTACAGAATTGAGTTGAAGAAAATATGTCAGCGAGAACAGCGTATTGTGCTCATTAGTGGAAAAAGAGAAAACGAGAAAATGTCAGGAGGTTCACTTCTGCCAATACTGTCACATAATATGTGATACAAACTCTATGTACAGGGTCAACACTGGAGGGAAGTTTAAACAGATAATCCTTGACAAGGATTTGGCTTCTGTGGCCTGTGGCGCTGTAGACAAGGCAGGTTTTTATATAGTATGGGCCAAAAGGAATGATTGGTACAGAATTGCTACAGAGAGCATGGGAAGTCATTGGAAAACCTGTTCAGATATTGGATGACTGTGATTTGATTTAACTGGAAGACCTAATTATGTAAAGATACATTTTTTTCTGTAAAAAAGTATGCATGAAGAACATGCAGTCAATAAGATTTGACATAACCGGCATTTCTTTGTGTTTTTATTTAGAAAGCAATGCTCACACAGATTGGTTTTAATTACTTTTTTATGCAAACATGATATGAACTAAAAAGCATGATACACACTATACAACTGGCATGCCAAATAAAGTTTAAATGTCTAGTACTTGCACTGATCGGTTCTTATTTACCACACGCTTTATAGTGGATTTTTAAAATTGTTTGGCCCAGATTGCTTTTGAGGGTTACTGAGCAAATGATAGAGAAACAGAGACCAAGCAAAACCATTTCAGTCTGAGAATGGGAAAATGAAAACTAATAAAGCTCGGTATTATTTTAGAGAATTCACAGGATAATGTACAATACTAGAACCACTTTAGCCATGATTTCTATTGTTTGCTTTGGCTCGTAATTCAACATGGACATGACACTGGGCCAATATCACCGAGAACGACATAAATGTCACACCTATTAAGGTTAGAGGAAGTTCTGAATAGTGCTTGGTTTTATAAACAATATATTTTATAAATGAGACATAAACACTAAAGTAATCCTGTTAGTTGTACTAATTAAACCATTTAAGGATCATTTTGTACCAGACTGCTGAATTAAAATTGCTTGGGAACATAATTTACATGTTAGCAAATTAGTTTTTATTTAACCACCACAAGGCAAAGTAAAAAAGTCAAGAAGCCAGGAGTTACGATTACATTTTTAATGTGAAATTCTGTAAATTTCAATTTGGACCGCATAATAACTGTTCGAAACAGTTTCTCTTCATTAAGCTACACTGAAATGTAAGCAGACCATTATGCACAATTCGTGTCCCTAGAGGCGAAGTATTTGATGAAGCAGACAACCCCACTTTTAGGGTTGAACTGCACTACGGGAACATTCAGTTCATAAATGCAGCACAATATCAAACTTGACCCCATTTTTCAGATTATGTGAAAATACACCAGATGAGGCTCTTCACATGCATGGCTAGCAAGAAAGACGTTCAGCACAATTGCACCCGGATAGTGTTTGTTTGATCGCTTTTCCAATAGACCCAATGCGATGAAATATGCAGTGCCAGTCAAGAAGGAAGCCACTATACTGTGACTGAACTTGGAAGTGCCGCTGAGTGTGAGTGGTTCACATACTAAATGAAACATGCACAGTGAGCCTAATGTTTCTGACACAGCTGGACTGCCTGTCTGTGTCCCTCTTGGCTATATGGATCCAGGTTCTTATTACACCCTCATCAGCGCTTGCACAATGTAAAGTGCTTGAAGGCTTCTTCCTGAACCATTCTATTTCCTCAAGGCAATATGCAATTATACCTGTGCATTGGTAGTTAAGATGACAAAACCATTTCTGGGAAAAGTACGATAATTTCCCTGAGAATAATTTTGGTGTGGCTTCTGAGCATCAGATTTGGAGGAATTCCTTATAGATATGTGGTATTGTATTTTCTTCACACAAGCAACTGAACCCTGAGGTTGCATCTATCAGGGACTGTTTTACAACATGTTTTATAATTCAGGAGGTACAGGGAACTTTATTGCTCTCTGTCGCATTGTGAATTAAAAGCCGTAAAGCACTGGTTAATGAGATTGCCGTCAGCCAGGGTCAGTGGTTCACGTCTATTGAATGAATCCTTATTGTCTCAGTCTTAAATTGTAGTTGTATATAATTCACAATCAGGAATTTGGTCATGTTGGGCTTTTCCACACCAAAGCATGGTTAAATCCACCAGTTCTGGGTAGATTACTTACCAATTTAAATCCGTTATGGATTACAAATTTGTTAGTAACATAATCTGGATTACACATATTAGGTAATGTAGTCGGACTACTTTTTGATTACTTTTAGATTACTTTTGACCTAACTCGTTTATGAGTGCTACAGAGAAGGTGTGGCTCCACTTGTTTAGCGTGTTTCAACACATGAACTTAAATGAGCCTGGTGGTGAAAATAATTACAGCTTAATTCAGTGCTGGAATCCGTATCAAATATACAAGGCTGGAATGTCACACAGTCATGCACAACTGCAGCTCACTGTTCTGGACTTTCCACTCTCTCTTCTTATAGTCTTGTGGCAGTTCATTTCATTTTTGACATGCTCCTATCAATTTATTGCTGATTCATTGTGAGATATTTAATCTCATGAACCAAACACGTTGTAAGAGCTATATTGCGAAATACATGTTTAGCTGGTTATTGTCAGATCTAAATATCCCCAAGCAACTACTCCTTTTCTTACTTGAGTTCTATAATTTATCCTAATCTACAACAAACATTTACAGTAGTTGCATTTAACCTGTATTTAGTCTTAGAGATCTACCCACTGCTATTTAGCTGATGAACACATAATCATCGCAGGCGCCCAGGAGAGGGGCCTAAACTATAAGCATCGTCTGTAATCAAGCCTTGGGTTTATTGCTTCATTATACAGACTTGACTTGACAACATGATTACTATATCTCAATTTAAATGTCTGAGGTCATGTTCTCAACATTAGCTTTTCTATTTGATGACTTCTGCCACAAACCCACAACCTGCATAAGCAAGATGTTGAGCTCCTTCTACACTGGGAATGTAATGCAATTTTACTGTGGGTAAAACATTTACTGACACTTGTTTTCAGGGAATTCTAAGTAAGTCTCCTTTTGTTGCTTGTTTAAACATCTACAATCATTTAAGTAAATAGAATAAAATTAAAATAAGATCAATGTAATCAGTGATGGCATTTCAATGTTTTAATGTTTTTTTTTACAAAAAACTTGACATGGAATAACAACTCTTTCTCCAATACCTTTTATTGCTTTTTTAAACCTCTAGAATCAGTTAAATAAACAAATAAATAAATAAATGTAATCAGTGATGGCCATTCAATAATTTTTTTATTAAAAACAACTTGGCATGCAATAACAAAATTCATTCTGTCACTATAAAATATGAACATAGTAACACCACAGCTGATAAGGGAACAAAACAGTGGGAAGAGGAACAGTTTTAGTGATGAAAGAAGTTTTTTTAAGTTAATGAACGAACACATTAGAAGGCCATTCTTTTTATAAATAGCAAATACATATAAATAGAGAATGTGGAAGTGGGAGCCCATTCCTCCTTCATTTTGGAAATATTACCATCTAGTGGCCGTCTGTAGGTCATGCTCATTTCCTCCTTAACTTTATCATTTCTAAAGTCCTAAGACTTTAGATTTTAGATTCTTATAACATATATGGAAGCATATAATAAACAGCATTGTGGCATGTGAACAGCATTCATTTCCTCTTGAAAACTGTGGTAGCACCTGGAATTGAAATGAAAAAGAATTAGGCTACAAAATGAAAATCAGTTTCATTGAATGATTTTGCATTATCATGACATGTTTACCTATAACATTAAAAACTCAAGTCCTTATTTATTCTCCCTGTAATGTTCTTCACACAGCTCTTTCTCATACATACGTTTCAGTCTGTTCATAACACCATAATGATATGGCTAAAGAAAGTACAGAGTCATATAGACTTCATTTATGGCTATAATAAAGTGGATTTTTGTTCTTTTTTTATGAACTGCAGTTCATATGAAGATTCTTCAAAAATTCTCCTTTTGAGTTCAATGAAATATTGAATATCGAAATGAATATATATATATATACTGTATATATCAGTGTAGCACGGGGTGTCCAAATCTGTTCCTGGAGGGCCACTGTCCTGCTGAGTTTAGCTTCAACCCTAATTAAACACACCTGAACCAAAATAATCAATTCAGACTCACTAGAAACTTCCAGGCAAATGTGTTGGAGCTGGTTGAAGCTAAACTCTGCAGGATCTCAACACTTCAGAGACGTGCCAGTGAAAAACAAGAAACAGTTGATTTGGAGAGCAATCACGTTTATTTTCTATAATCAAAATAAAACCGAACGCCTCAAAATTCCAATTAATCTTGAACAGAAATTTACATAGGAGCTCATGAAAGAAGTGCTTTAGGTTTTGAACAACTGTGTGTATATGATATATCCAAAAATATAATATTATGGCAAAGGTGTAAGACAAATGTTTGATTTTGAGATGTGTTTGTAATATTTTGAACGCAGTGCTTCATTTTGCAAGAGATGTGAGGCATTTAGCATTTTGTGTGTGCAAAAAAAAAGGCAAAGTTTTGAAAATGTAAGCAGTTGAAAAAAACTGTAAACGTCTACAGACACTAATGCAATATTGTAATGCATTATTTTTAAAAGTAACTTTCCCCAACACTAGTCCTCAACACTTCAGAGACGTGCCAGTGAAAAACAAGAAACTTGGAGAGCAATCACGTTTATTTTCTATAATCAAAATAAAACCGAACGCCTCAAAATTCCAATTAATCTTGAACAGAAATTTACATAGGAGCTCATGAAAGAAGTGCTTTAGGTTTTGAACAACTGTGTGTATATGATATATCCAAAAATATAATATTATGGCAAAGGTGTAAGACAAATGTTTGATTTTGAGATGTGTTTGTAATATTTTGAACGCAGTGCTTCATTTTGCAAGAGATGTGAGGCATTTAGCATTTTGTGTGTGCAAAAAAAGAGGCAAAGTTTTGAAAATGTAAGCAGTTGAAAAAAACTGTAAACGTCTACAGACACTCAAGTCTAAGTGAAGCACGAGTGCTCAAAAAGGGCAAAAGTAAACCAATATTCTTCAAAAAGTCCTCTTCAATATGACGGATAAATAAAATAATGTTAAGTAAAAGTCAAAGGCTTCTTGCACTGGATGTGCTGATTTCGGCCTCATCGCTGGCTGCATTAATAATGTCCTCATCTCAGATATAACACCAGCGATTCACAAGTTCTTTCCAATGCACTCGCATAAAGAAGACATGTTGACAAGTTTGGGTGAGTAAGGGCAAAATGCACAAGGTATAGTACCTTTAATGCCCTGTAGATGGCAATATTACTTCTATTGAAGCAGAAACAAACTGCTGCAGAACAAGTTAGGTGCCATGCAAAATGTAATGAGTAATTCCATGACTCCTTAAAAAGGTACTGGAGTAAAGAGTAGGCTACATACTGTATATCGATTCAAAAGTGTAGTGAAGTTGAGAGTAAATGTTGCTAATACCTTTGATACTCAGTAAAACTACAAAGTAGGCAAAAAGATACTCAAGCATTGGCGCAAGTTCTTCAGTTACAGAAACGGAGCTATAAATTCACATGAAACATGACATCTTCAACAAGCAGCCTAATAAAACTATCATGAACGCTCAGCATATTCACCTACGGTTTGGTTAGAAACACATTCACCTTTTCATTTTTTACATTCATGTTCTGCATGAACAAATAATGACTTAAACATAATATTCTCAAATAGCTAAAATAGCACAAATATTTTTTCTTTTTTAATTCAGCTCTACATAAATAATAGCTTAAAACATTTTGACAGTCTTAAGATTTGTTAAAATCCAACGAATAATTCACATTTCTCCCGATCGTCAGTTACAAAAACGGAGCTTAATCACAAGAAAAAAGCATATAGGCCTAGATAGCTCCTATAAGAAATAATATGCACTCACACTAAGCTATAACTTCAAATTAATGGCGCATATCTGACGCCTATGTACTCAAGTAGCCTACAGTAATTAATTACATTTACTCAAATACTTTACACCACTGGTTTTGTATGGCTGTACTCCACGCCCACGAGCCACGCGTTTGGCGCGCTTTGATTTCCCGCCTTTTGATGCCCTCAGATTAACCGTCAGTCTCTGCGCGGCCCTCATATTCGCGTAAAATCCTCAAAAGATTGTTTGTTTTCACCTTTCTCGAAAAGTATGGCGTTATTTCGGGACTTTTGAAGGAAGAGTAGGGGAGTTGCCTCCTGCGTCAACCCGTTCACATTATCGTGTTTGCTATTTTCTTCGTTATATTCCGATTCCTTGTCAGTTTGAGAAGACTGCGTGTCGAAGCGCGGTACGTAGAGTAATTTACGGAAAGGTTAGTTTAAGCTTAGGTTAGCCTATTCAAAAAATAAAAAATAAAAAAGCTTTGTTTCAGTAACTAAAGTGAAACTTTTTACATTGAACTATTATCACCGGAAGAGGTCGAGCTCAGCAACGGTCACGTCAGGATTAAATGGAGCTATGTGCAGCAAGGACAAGCGATATGCAAACGACCCGACAGGTTCTTAAAGGAACAGTTAACCCAAAAAATAAAAATAAAAGCTATTTCGTTAAAAAATAATTTCACCCTCATGTTTCGTATTCCAAACCATTTCATTTGTGGAAGGCAAAAGATTGTGTAATTTTTTCAGTACAATGAAAGCGAATTGTTAGCAGAGGCTGTCATTCTGCTTCTTTTGTGTTCTGTGTACTATATTCAAAGTCTTGTGCATAAAGCAGATTCGTGTGAGGAACATGATCAAAGTCATTATTCATTCAAAATCTTATTCTCTAGCTTTTAAATACGGTGCCTATGGCACAGGTTTGAAGACGACGATATGCTGATGAATAAATGATGACAAAATGCTCCTTTCATTTCAGATTTCCTTTACACTCTTCACTGTTGCCCTTGAGATGCACCAGAATGAACTGTCCCAGTAGTTGCATTGTAAGTTATTTCACATATAGCATGGCGAAAAGTAATGAAATTAAAGGGGTCATTTGATGCGATTTCAATTGTTCCTTTCTCTTTGGAGAGTTACAAGCTCTTGGTGCATAAAGAAGATCTGTAATGTTACAAAGTCTGAAGTCTCAAACCCAAAGAGATATTCTTTATAAAAGTTAAGAGTCAGCCACGCCCTCCTAAAACGGCTCGTTCTAACACGCCCCCACATGTCTACATCACTATGTGGGAAGATTTGCATAACGCCGCACAAATGTTCACGTAAAGAAAGAAGGCGTAACTTTTATTCTCACTGAAGTATTTTTGCTGCCGCTGCCGCCATGTCGTGAAGACGCTGTGTGCTTCGTTGTGAAAGCGAAACTACTTTGTTTGGTCTTCCAAAAGAGGACGATATCTGCTTCGTCATGCCTGGAGCTGATCTGTGCTGGTCGCTGAGGAAATACATCAACTTTGCGCTGTGTATCGCCGGATCGGCTTTCACCGTGGACGAAGTGGAGTCCAGCCCGGGGTCGTCACATGTGATTGCCGCAAGCCCTCCGGACGCTCCTTCATCGAATCCGCTGCCTCTGCTCACTGTAGGCCGCCGTGTGTGACGTAGTTTCGTTGTGAAAGCGAAACTGCCTTTACTTTGTTTGGTTTTCCAAAAAAGGACACGACTAGTAATCAGTGGTTAAGTTGTATTTACAACACTGTTCCAGAACACTTCAACCCAAATATTCAGATGTGTGCAGCACATTTTATGGAGGACTGTTTCCTGATCCTGGGAGAGTACGTTTCAGAAAGGCGGGGCATAGAGGAGAAACAATAATGTACAGTATGTGGAAAATAATGTGTTTTTTTAACCTTAAACCGCATAAACACATTTCATTACACCAAATAATGTTCTTTTTAGCAACATCATATGACCCCTTTAATAACAAAAATACACATATAAAGCATATTCATTCTCATTTACACGCTGAAATTCCTTCAAAGTTCAGATTCTTTCTGTGATATGAATGAAATACTAAGTTTAATTTTTATTATACTACACGTACACATAGAGGTATACACCCCATTACCGCGAGGGGGTGCTGTTGTGTGCCTCTGCAGTAATCGTGTAGGTGGCATCTAAAGCAGAATGCCTAAGTTTAGATGCCCTGTCCAGACCAAAACAAATGATACAGCACCAGCAGATTCACAGATAATAAACACTGAAGCATGATGGGCTTCAAGTAATGCAACTGCATAAATGGTTTAGATGCACCTCTGTGAGGCCTTTCCTTCTCAGCAGCTCCATTGATACACCTTCATGTTGTAGTAAAAACAGAAATCAAACTTAGCAATTCCAGAATAATCAAGGTCTCACCCGGATGTCCTCCTGGTTAATCATAACACTGTCTTTTAGGCAGCATGTGCTGTATCAGACAAGCCAAAATTAGATTTGACCCCATTTTCACACAGCTGTGCCAGAAGCTTACTGCATTTCCTATTGTGCTCCGTCCAAAGATGACGCCTTGCACTTTGATTTTATGTAGGTTGAGCCAAATTAAAGCAACACGAAGATCAAAATTTCCTTTCAAAGATTTCATTGATAATTTTGATTCATATTCACAACTTAAGACAAGATCGACCCACAGCGTTTCCTGCAATCAAGTTTATTCATTCAACATTTCACATTACAAATACTTTTAAGCATTCTGTTATAAATATTCAACTGCAAATAATCAAGACTCAACTACCAAAGCACATGTATGACTAACCCAACTATAAAATGATATTTCTCTTTACATAACTCCCATATGGATTTAAAATATAAAAATTAAAACTTATAAATGACATAGCAAAAAAAGTATTCCTCTTATAAAACTCTATTGATAAATACACCTTCAACTGCAAATAATCAAGACTCAACTACCAAAGCACATGTATGACTGACCCAACTATAAAATGATATTTCTCTTTACATAACTCCCATATGGATTTAAAATATAAAAATTAAAACTTATAAATGACATAGCAAAAAAAGTATTCCTCTTATAAAACTCTATTGATAAATACACCTTCCCTTACACAGTTATAAACTATGTAAATTTAAATAAACAGTTACATAGATCATTTTCTGAGATTTTTTCTAATCCTTCTGTAGACATGAAGCACAATATAGCGATTATTAAAACTAGAAAATCTAATAACTGTACTGATCAAAAACTATAATCAAAATGACAAGTATTACATTCCAATTAAAAATATATCAGTAAATGGTTAAAACATTATTCACTTGATATTTACATTGTAATCACAGTAGCATGAACTCAAGTAGGAAAATATGTGAATACATAAAAGTGAAAACACCTATGATTTCAGTGGTATTTTTTATATAAATCAGAGAATGATAAAGGTTATAATAACTGAAGGAGAGTTTGTGAGGCGAGACAGGTTGAAAGTAATGGATTTGCACATACGTGGTTATGTTAGTAGTACACTGTAAAGGTCTCTGGGAAAAAGTATTGCACAGATCTCACTGTCAATATTTTGAAAGTGTATTCAAGTAAACCCTGATTCAATATTCGACTAATCACCCTCTCGTATGCTTCTTTTTGTCATCTAGTAAACACAGTAAAGTGGGGTATGCACAGTTTATACATATATCAGTACATATAACTGAAAGTGTGGGGAAAGGGTCGAGACAAAACTACTATTAAAGCAAATGACAATAATTAACTTATTAATTTAGCTCATGCATGCCTAATGAATAAATTAACCCGTTGCCTCTCAGAATTATACATAAGAGTAAACATTGATATTTCAATATGGAACATTCATCATTGTGATACAAGGTGCATCCTAATATTACTCTAATTTACAGTGTTAATTATTTTATTTTCTACAGCCAATAATGAGGGCGGTATCATCATTCTCGTAACTGATAGTGGGTACTGGATAGGTATATATCTTCTACATGTACCACACATTTTAAGGAATTTATGTCATGCTAGATTCAATATTTACTTTGTCCATTAAGACAGAACAGAACACTGTTTGCATTTTGCAAATATTAGATATTAGTTTCAACAATACGGTCACCTAAATATATATATATATATATATATATATATATATATATGTGACAATCTAGGGATTTCGGCATGTAAATACATAAAAACCTAAACAAAATTATATTCGCTTTTTTCTTTTCCTTAAGGTATGCTTGCGTTATAACCAGATCTCTCAGTAACAAAAGGTACAAAATCTATATTCAACAAGTGAAAAAAAAAAAAAAAGTTATCATAAAAGGACTTTCCATTTGTGGAAAAAAAACTTGACTTGAAAAACAATATTTAGAAAAGTAGTGCATAATGGTTTTACGTCCATGACAAAATAATTAGCTATAAAACACAGTACAAAAATCAGCAGACCATGTAAAAAATAATATTTGTTTTTCAAATTCTTTGTAATGTGCTCAGCTACTGCAATGCTCGGTTAGAACACCAATGAACCCATGGCAAAACCCATGCAGTAAAACACTATCAATGCAACACACGGTAATTTCTTATTTGCAAATACTACAACATTGAGTTAGCTTTTAGCACAAAATCCCTGACAAATGAGCCAAAGTTACTGCCATAACCATTACAAGAATCATAAATACTTAAGTTAATAGATTTTATTTTTTTAACCCATCAAACCAATTAAATTTAAGTTTTATATCATATATATATAATCTACATTGTATCACAGACAGTAGGACATCTCTAAGGCTCAACTTTGGTTTGCCTGACCTAAAAACTCATCAAGCACGACAAACATTCACATCCTGCATCACTACGGTTTAGTTTTTGTCCGTTAGCCTTGCCTCAGATCTTATGCTTGATTACGTAATCGGTAACTCAGATGCAGTTTAATAGTAATCTTTATAGAATGCTTCAGGTAAAGCCTGAATCTTACAGTGTCTGAGCATTGTTAGGATGAGAACCGCTAAAGGATTTTAATATTATGATCCACTAAATCACAAAGATTTGCCTTAAACGTTAGAACCAGTCCATAAAATCCATTCCAGAATGATTGAATTTTAAGTCATTCATACAATAGCTTGTGGTCTCTTGTTGGTTGTTACTGTGCATTTCGTTAAAGGAGTAACTGTGAATCCACATTTGCCATGCAACCATTTAAGATTAGTCTGTGAAATAGCAAACCTTGACATTGAAGTCATATGAACGAGGCTCAAACCCTTACATTTCCAGCCTCTTTGTGTATAGCCTTCAACAGTTTAAAGTGAAAATGTGACCCATTACAAACAAAAGATGATGCTCCGAGAGAATAAAGATAGAACAGTAATTCAGAGTCAAGTCAGGCTAAACATCTATATTTTTTAAATCTAATGCATTCAAGTCTTCATGCGCACCAATGTAGCTTTTCAACAAAAATCAGGATTACACCATTTTCTTTTAGCATTCTCTTCTGCAAAAAAAAAATAAAAATTTAAAACTTAAGAATAAATACAATTTTAGACTTAAAAAAAAGAACTGGAAATAAAAAGGACTTAGCAAAATGAAAAGTGCATGTATAGGAATAGCACAGCCTTGACCTCCGGATCAGTTCCAGCGGAAGGAGATGTGGCGAGGCCGGTCTCCTCCCTCCTTCACTAGAGGCTTGTGAAACTCCCGTCCGGCACGCGAGTGAATGGCTGCCCAGCAGTATTCACAGTAGTACTGAAGACAAGTGACATTAGCACAGAAGAACGGAGCGAACTTGCCCCCACAACGCGTGCCCTGACACTCATCACACAGCTGGTCATCCAGTACATATGGCTTCACTTCCACCTGGGAAAGGAAGACATTTTTAGCTTAGCACACGTAAAGGCAGGCTGACCATGAAGAACAAGGATCATAAACCATTTAACCTTCTGGCATTTTTGGGTCACACTTGGTACCCTTAGCAGTCAAAAGTGACTAAAGACTTTAAATTAACTTTTTTTACTTTGATTTTCCTGGAGAGACAGAAAAAAATATTTTTGTTTTATGATACTATGCAATATTTATAACATTTTTATGAGCGGTTTTTGTCATTAAATTGAATTCCGAGCCCCTTTCATTCTTCATGAAAATCAATGTAGTTTATTTTGGTTCAATTATATATTTTTATTATTATTTAGAATTTTGAGGGGTTTTTAATGATACTATGCAATATTTATGAGCTATTTTTTTTCTATAGCCATTAATGACTGCGAAGGTACCAAGTGTTACTCGTTTTATTTTTTGACACTTTAATATATCCAAGTCATGTCCATTATTTTTTTTGTGTGCGTGTTCACATATCTAATGTGACAAAAGTCACCAAATGTCATCCCATTCCGATGAAGCAACAAAATTGTAAAAAGTCAAAACGCAAAATCTTTGTCATTCCTAACCAAAGAGGGTTAAACAAATAAGAGCATGACATTATTGCAGTATACAGTAGATCAGAGCTCTCCTTTCTTTTAGAGGAAGATTATCCATACTCGTCCAGCCCCTTTAGGATACTTCAGCTCAGGGTCAGTGTCAATGCCAGCATAGCACACCCCGCCGTACAGTCTGTCCATAATCATTGCGAGCTCCACTGTCATGGGGTAAAACAAATTAATAATATCTTTAAAATGGCTTTCAAAAACATTACATCATGCAACAATCATACTTGCAACAAGCCTGTATTCTGTCAGAGAAAATTTACTAGATGATTGTTACAACTAGGCCTGGGCGATAAAACGGTATCGATATTTATCGACGGTACACCTTCGATAACGATATAAAAAATGTTCGATATAGTGCACGTGCTATGAGTGACGCAGACAGCGCACACAAACACGAACATGAGTGCTGTGTCTGCGATGAGGAGATTGTGAGTAAAGAATGAATATTAAATCGAATTTAAAATAAACATTTGCATTTGAATGCAAAAATAGTACAATCCAATGTTAGATGTGCGTCATCTGTGGCCCACGAGATGCGGTGATGATGATGTAAGTGACGTTGTAGTTTAATGTTTTGTTAGTCTAGCCCTCGAGACGCGCAGTTGCTGCGTCATTAATTCAAAATATTAGAGAAATATAGTAGCTCAATGCCTAGAAGATCTTGATTAGGTTAAAACCGAAACCAAGACATTCACTCAGATGCATATTCAGCGCATTTTCTAGACGGACAAATACGACTGCTACACTCGTGTCACACAAGAGATTTATAGAAAGCCATGCAAAGTTAAAACAGTTTAAACTTTTAGAAAACACGTCACGAATTTGTGAAGGTTTATTCCTTTTCACTGCATCTCATATGTTTTTAAAGGCAATCTGTGTGATGGGGGATTCTGCTCTTTGTATTAAGCAATGCATAAATACGTGATGTTTTGCATAACTGTTTATGCAATTTACAAAATTATATTTGATTTATAGGAGTTAATTTAGACGTAATGCACGTTTTTTTTTATAGACAGTTACTTCCTTGCGTTGACAATTTAATGTGCTGCATTATTTTGCTCATTGCGCCCTCCTGTGGCCTCGGGAGACAAGCCAAAAGTTTAACCCATTTAAACATTAGAAATTAGATAGGTTTAATTTTTATTTAGTTTTTGACTTAAAACAAAATTATTTGCTGTTCGTCTCAATAAATTGAGTTAATTTGAAAATACAGTGGTTAAAATGTAAAAAAAATTTCCTATTGCTCTTTGTTTAAAAAAAAAAAGTCAATAATTATCAATACCAAACTATATGAAATTTTCTATAGATTTTGCAGAGTAGCAATTAACATCCTTCTTCACTTGAATAAAATACGAGAGCACAACACAACAAAAACCTAGCCTGGCAACAAACACAATTTGACACAAAGGCATGTTGTAACTTGAAATAACATGAACCGACAGACACTTCTGAGATCTTTACCTCGCCGCCTCCCGTAATTCCTTGCTGCATGTGAAATAAGACAGAATAAACTTAGAGTTAGAAATTTCTATCAGATGCAATCAAAACGTTTAAAGGGGTCATGGACTGCCTTTGTTTTTTTTATTTTGTACTGTTCTCTGAGGTCCACTTATAATCCTGTTTGGACCCCCTCATCAGAACGCTCTGTTTGAATAGATGTGGTGGACTGTAGACGCGGAAGTAAATGCCACTGCTGTGATTAACTAACAGTTGTGTGTGTTTCACAGCCTACACAGACGGATGCTGCTGTGATTTAGGTTAAAAATGCAGAAATACTCGGTACATATCAAACAACCTGTAAGAACAGACAAAGCAATAGTGACCACATAATAAAACCAGTCACTCACACTTGTGTGGTGCGACATTACTGTCAGATCCAATATATTCAGCACGGCATCGTCTTTTAGTTTCAATCTTTCTGAAAACCCTGCATCGCCTTGTTTGTAAATGAATCCATGCTAAAATGACATGAACAAAGGACCAAGTTCTTACTGACGCGGTCTGGAACTCCATTACAAATAAAGTTCATCCACTCTTTCCTAATGTTGAGACCAGAAGAAAGGCAATAGCTTGGCACTGAACAGCGGAGCATCTTTATCGTTTGGTTTCTACAGGCAGTGATGTAGAAGCAGGCGCTGATCATCTTCACCGGAGGCAGTGTTTAGCCACACTATTACGACATAAAGTGGCTCATTCCACAACCTGCCGTTTTAGCAGATTGGTTTCAAGATAGGCCGATTTTAGACTAACGAGAACGTGGAGTTCTGAAACTTACAAGATGTTTTTATAGTACAATGACCTCTTAGATGTCAAAAGATCAAGGGAATTTTGATTTCTCAGTTCATGACCCCCTTTAAAACACCATTAGTAATATGGATGATATTTGTATTAAATGCACAATAACACATATCCAAGTATTGGAAAGCATAACGTAACACTTCACGCAGAACAAGCAAGCCATGAAAAATATTTTGGTTTATCACATTTGTGCTTTTCAAATATATAATTTCTTAAATCTTATAATATTAAGCATTATTAAATATGCTTTTTTTTTTTTTTTTTTTAATTGACTAGGGTTACTAGTCATGAAAAACAGTTTCAGACCTGGAAAAGCCATAAAAAAACTTTTTTAGTGAAGTTGGATAAAATATTCAATTCCAGTTAATTATGGGACACAAAAACCTGTTTGGAAACAATCAGTATTTATGCAATTTTTAATTACTAGGGTTTTCACAGTCATGAAAAATGATTTTAAAATTGTGATTTCCATCAAAAGCCTTCTCAAAAGTGGGTGCTTGTGAAAAACATCTTGGAAAATCATTAATAATTCAATTAAATTTCAAAAGTTATTGTAATTTCTATTTAAGTTTTACATATTTATGCAAATATGTGTGTATTTTTTTAATTACTAGGGTTTTCACAGTCATGAAAAAGATGGTAATTTTAAAATTGTGATTTCCAGACCTGGAAATGTAATCAAAAACCTTTCTTAAAAGTGAGTGCCTGTGGAAAAAAGGTCCGTGAATTCATTAATAATTCATGAGAATGTCCTGAAAATTAATGACACTTTACAATTCTTTTGAATTTCAAAAGTCAGTATACATTTTTATGAATTTCAGAATAAATATTTATGCATTAAGTATTAATTTGGGGAATGTCATGAAAATTAATAAAACTATTAATTTAAATTTCAAAAGTTAGTTGTTAGTTAAAGTTTGAAATATGTATATATATATATATATATATATATATATATAAAATGTAAATATTAGTGTGTATATATATATATATATATATATATACACACATTAAGTATTTATGCAAATATTTATGTGCTTATATTTTTTTTTAATTCCTAGGGTTTTAACAATCTTAAAATTGTGATTTCCAGACCTGGAAAAGTCATAAAAAACTTTCTCAAAGGTGGTTGCTGATGAAAATTCATTAATAATTCATACAAAGTCATGAAAATAAACAACATTCATTTAAATTTCAAATGTCAGTATACATCTTTTTTTATATATATATATATATATATTTCAGGGCTTAAAATCACTCTTTGTGAGCGTTACTGAGGAGAAAATTTTTCTTGCAAGTTAGAGATGACATAAGTTCAAATTCAAGTTTTAAGACATTTTAGTCTAATTGGAGAGATTTGTCCATTTCAAGGTCTGTTAATTCCAGCAATTAATGCTGTATATCAGAGGTCCCCAACCACCGGGTCGCGACCCACTACCGGGCCGTGGAAGAATTGCTACCGGGTCGCAAGAACGTTCTGGGAAAAATATGAATAGATATGACACTCTGTTATGTATTTATGTTAATGATTGTTCTAATTATGCTGTATTTTCTTTGTATGCGATTGATATGGAGCAGCAATTAGACAACTTCATGTTAAATAATTAAATGAAAGATTGCTCTGATCTGTCACATATTAGGAGTTAAACGGATCGCAGTTGATCCGTAATACATACGGATGAGACCCTACCGTTCGGCACGCACGTGATTCGCAGATTAATTTGCCAATTTACACGTACAAGCAATTTTAAACCACAAGAAGAAGAAACGAAGGAGAGCTCAATTCGTTATTCACACGCTGTGCTCACACACAATCAAAGCGATCACAACAGACAGCGCGGAAATACCAAGTTGTGTATACATAGGCCTACACATAAAGGCCCAATCCCAATTCTACCCCTTAGCCCTTCCCCTTTTCCCTGAAGGGGTAGGGGTGTCTTAATTCTCTTTTGGTTGGAGGGGTAGGGGAAGGGCCAGACAGCCCTTCAAATGAAGATTTTTCGGGACCACACTTCAAACAAAGGGGTATGAATTATCTCAGCGTAAACCAGCTTCAGGGGCAACATAGCTGCCCGAGCGAACAAAAAGACACATAAATGTAAGCACTTTTGGCATTAATAAAGATTTTAACGAAAAGTAATCATTTGTTTTATGTTACATTCAATCGTGAGTTCATATTTATGGTCATGTTACTCAAAACAAATGTTAGTTTGCTAACTAACATCATATCATTATAGACTGCACGATAGTGCCACAACATATTTT
This sequence comes from Sinocyclocheilus grahami, assembly GCF_001515645.1. NCBI lineage: Eukaryota > Metazoa > Chordata > Actinopteri > Cypriniformes > Cyprinidae > Sinocyclocheilus > Sinocyclocheilus grahami. The sequence goes on from NW_015505649.1 coordinate 764,306, forward strand.
CAAGTCTGATCAGGGCGATAACCACCGCAGACATTGAGGGGGGCTATTCCCCCCAATAATTAGAAATCGCTAAACCCTTTTCTCAAATATTGCCAATTCGAGAGAGAGAGAGAGAGA
>NW_015505649.1:764432-787326 GCF_001515645.1 Sinocyclocheilus grahami
GACCCCCCCTTTTTCCAGATGTACCTTTTTAAAGGCTTTTTAAAAACCAAATCTTGTTTTTTTCTCAGTAAAACACATTTTGTCGTCAATTATTTTTATATTGCATATGTTTCTTATTTTAATTTTAGTTTTGAAAGTATGGTAAAAACTGGTAAAATGTACCAACAATCACATAAAAAAAATATATACACTTTTTGATATACCATTAAAAAAAACAGGTAGCTCATCTGAATTAGGACATTTAGGCTATCCATCTAATAGTAGCCTACCAAAATCTTATTAACAGTAGAAGTTAAATCTTACTGTAGTCTTCAAATCTGGGTACTGTCTTACGTTTTAAAATCACAAAGAGAGTTTGGTCCCATCAGGCTAAAGTGACAGTCACGACTCATGCAGCTGTAAGCTTTTCTTTTTCTTTTACTCGCGATCTTTACAACACGCATTACATTACAGATTTCATGGCACACTCGTTTTATGCGTATTATTGACATGTCAAAGTCTAGATCCTGAATATAAGACGACCGCGTTTTTTCAGATGTATTTCCAAGAAAAAAAATATCGTCTTATATTCGGGTCAGTACGGTACTACAAATAATTGCTAGATAAGCAATTATGTTCTAAAAGTAGTCAAATTCAAATCACAAGATTCTGTTTATCAAATCATCTGTTGGTCTTAAACAGTTATTAAATCTATGATAGATACGGAAGTAATAAGAATAGTTCTTTGACTAAATTTGGAAATGTCCCTAGTATTTGTAAATGTTAATATCTGGAATAACTGATTATTGTGTTGACATAAGTGGTTATATCAGAGTATCAGACTTTCCAGTTCCCCTCCTGTTGCCTGTGCTTGTGACATCCCCTGATTTTGACTCACTCATCCAAGTCTTTTTATATTGGCGACATTCACAGCTTGCAAAAGTGGAGCAACAGCACCGCATTACTCAACTGAGCTTTGATCCATCACAATTACCTAACAAACATGCCACATGAGCGCTTTGTCACTATCAGATTAGGTAAGGCCAAAGGGAGAAAATGCAGAAAGAAAAAATGCTAGATTTGTTTTCATCTCATCCCGAATACACACACACACATCTCTGCAACCATATTACCTCTAAACAATATGTCCCTCTATTAAAAACATCAATAGCTGATAATTAGGGGAGATTGAGTTTTAGTTACCTGAAATGGAAAGATGCTATCGTTGCGGTTTATGGTATCCTCCATCCAGGGTTTAGTGTTGAAGCCAGAGTTGTTGCGGGGATACTTCGGAGTTGGAGTCTGGTTATTTGGGAAAGACTTCTTTAAAGGAGAGATCGAGTTAAGGGGATTGACCCCTCCGTTCAGCCCTCGGCGATACTCCCGTCCCTGAGAGCTTCCCCAGCCTCCATACCCTCCACCTGGGCTCCATGAAGTAGAAGATGGGGTGGACGAGGGGCTCTGATAGCTACCCCAAGGGGAAACAGGCTTGCTTAGGTTATTCCCCAAATGGGGCATCTGGTTGAAAGCAGCACTGCGGTGGGAGAAGGGAGGTGGATGTGGGCTGGCTGAGGACCTGCGGTGCTGATTATGAGGATGCTGGAAGTGGGGATGAGGAGATGGATGGTGCTGAGATAGAGGCCCTATCTGGTGGGAGAAGTTCCCCCCAAATCCTGTACTGGTGTGATGAGAGAAACTTTGAAATAGCAGCGGAGGAGGAGCATTGTTAGTAGTAGCAGCCTGATTGAAAAAGCCAACCTCTTCGATCAAGGTGGAAGGGTTGGGGGGTATAGCAGTGGACCAGCTGCTGAAGCCAGTAAGGGACGACGAAGAAGAGCTACTAGACTGTGCTAAAGTACCAATACCAGACGTCTCCTGATAGTCAAACCCTGACAACACTGGAGATTCAAGCCGCAGCGCCTCTTTTCCGTTAGCGTTCTCCATGGTCCCTTTCTCCAGCTGGTTCTCCTCTGGCATGGTGTTGTCCAACTCGGATATGATTCCTGGTGCTTCCTGGTGACCTGGCGGAGAGAGCGTCTGCTTGTCTTGTCCTTCTTGACTCTCTTGTTGAGGCTGCAGAGCCTTGGACGTCTCGGACTCCAAAAGATCATCTTGCATGTTAGAGTGGGTCGTCACAGCTGGGAAAACCCAAGCAGACCCAACACTTCCACCATTGGTAGTGTTGTTGTTGCCGATGAAAGCCGGGGGGCTTGGAGGTGCTGTCTGGTGTTGAACCGGATGCTGCAGGTGTGGATGAATTCTTACCGGAAAAAGGGATTTATTTGCAGCATTGTTTTTAACCAGAAAGCCGTAATCCCCCATTTATGTAGCCTAATCGAGTAGATCTTCACTTGTGTGTAATTCCCTCAGTTTCTCTTAATACCCTTGTGTGAGAAAGATGGAAAATATTCACAATACTAAACAGCTAATGAATCAAATCATCCAACCATTAGGCATTCTCTGTTCATTTTTAGACTCGCACCCATTGCAATCATGCACATTAAACGGTTCGACCATGGATGCACGCACTTTGCTCTCAATCTGAATGAAATCAAGAGGACAATACGGTGCAATGAGAAACGCCGTAGGCAGTGCACCGTTGATTTCATCGAAGCACAAACAGGGTCGTGTTTTAACATATCACAAGTCATCATGACACAGGCCACCTTATCTAATAAGACTTTCACGCACGCATTTCCAAAGCATTGTCATCGCAAATGTTTCAAGAAAATGCAATTGACCTACCGGCGTTCTTCCTTATTTCAGCAATGACCTCCTCTCTCGCTCTCAACCATTTCAATACAGGAAAATGCTGATGGCGTTTCAGTCTATGTGCAATAGGGGAAGTGTCCCCTTCGGTCCGAATTTTACTTTGTAAATCCTCAAATCTACATTGACGCGTCGATTAAATCCTACTGCTGTGATGCCGAACGCTACTCGGTGGATCTCGGATACATTTGCTTCGCATGCAACGCTAGATTATATCAGATCGCACGGTGCAAACGACAGCGCTCGTGTTCTGGTTGCTTAATGATTGGCGTTATAATCAAGACAGCGATTGAAAACGATCACGCATCATCGTCGGACAATAACATACGCTTGACACAGTTTGGATGTTAATTTTCAGAATCTACACTGAGAATGACACAGGTTTTCTTACGTTTCCAAGTCGCAAGGACAGGCTGCAGGATGACCATGGTTTGTGAGCGTTGCAATCGACCGACCAATCCGGTTGAACTTCCGTCTTTAACCCCGCCCTTGTATAGTACAATCTCCGCCCAGGTTCGAGGCTACGCGGCATTTGATTGGACAAGAGAATCGCAGCCACACCTCTTTCTCATCCAGTTACTTTCTGTCACACAGAGAAGGGTGGCTGTACCTGCCCAGAATGTAAATACCTTATACGACCGGTTTTGAAATGTTTAAATATTTGCTGTCTTCGCTCCACTCTTAGACATTTATCAAATTCCTTTAAACAATAAAATATATAACAAAAATGAAATGCTTGTAATGAATCTACATGTGTAGTTTATAAATAAACAAGCAGCTTCTTTGTAATTCTTATCCTATATGTGTTGCCACATTGGTATAGGTCTATATAGAAAAACCAGTTGAGAAAGAATAATGAGATGTTTGTAAGAACATGAAGCTTCGACTGACATTATGAAAAATCTACATTTTCTATCATGTTTTAAAGAGAAATATCTGATGATGGTCCACAGATTTCAGCCTTGTTTTTTAGTCTGCACATTGCTTTTGCTTATGGGCAGACACAGTCTATATCTTTTTAATGATGGGTTTGGAGTCTCGGGGATGCCTTCAGTAGGCCCGCTCTAGTGCTCACTGCAGCCTGCAGTCCCATTAAAGTAAGCTGCTACTATTTTCAGCCTGTAATCGAGTTTTAGCGCTTGACTCTTCATGCCTAGACCAGATCAAAATCAATCCATTTTTCTACTGTTTGACATCCACTGCATTTTATACATAGTATAGTTTGTTGTACGCTGACTAATGATTTATCTGCAGGAGAACTGACACATTTGGTCTGTCTGCTGAAATGGGAATAGATCAAATCAGCATTACATGCTTTGTCCAAATTTAACCACGTCTGTGCAGCCTTAGCGTACTTGCATGTGAAATGTTAATATACAAAACATTTCAGATAGCATACAGTTTTCATAAATTAAACAATAACATTGCAATTAGTCTAAGAATATAATAATTGCTCTTGCATGCAAGGCTTTTATGCCGTGTATTTAAAGATGCAAATCAAAACAGCCACAAATGAATCAGCTGTGTTTAAAATGCATCCATCATTGACATCACTCACTTTCTGTTTCCCAGAAACCAGGCAGAGCTGGGACCTGAATAACCATTTGTGGTCTTTCCTTTCATTAGTCTGTCTGTGGGTCTGTCACAAGATACCGCGCACAAGGTCATCTTGCAGAAGGACATGTGCTGCTCAGAGGATTAAAAGACAGCTATCTTCACAATGTTGTTCCGTCAGACACATCTGCGCTGTAGTTGCGTGCTAGACATCACCGCAGGTGATGCAATCAGTTGTTTTGCGTTATTTCACATGCTGTTCAAGGATTGAAGAAAACGATGTGACCTCAATTTTAGCTTTGACAAAAATTCAAAAGATTTGCAAGCTTAAGATGCCACAAAAACGACCAATTTACACGTCCTTCAGCTGCTATTGTAATGTTGTGTATCTCAATGCTTGCCAGCGTGGATGTTTTTTAAATAAAGCAATTCATATCTCACCATGGCAACAGTATGACTGATGCTGCTGTTTGAAATGTAGGCTGCAGAGAATAGCACGCTGTATTATGCAGTAGCCCTCAAGGTGAAAGATGTGAACGGCATGATTTCACCAATCAAGAATGTTTATCAAATTCTAGCTTTGAGCTGCAAAAATGAGCTGTGCTTGGTAGAAGAAAGTAAGATCCGTCTTTATATTAAAGCATATAAATCAGAAGCCTGACTGCATTCTTCAACCCAATTTCCAAAGTTCTCTTTTGACCCTCAGCAGATCACTGCCACATTTTAGGCCCATGAACGGTGAGCAGTGTTAGAAGAGGGATTGAGCTACGCTTACTGCAGTGTCATAAACCATGTGCAAACGCTGCAACAGCTGGGAAAGGACCCCTCCCTCTTGTTCCTGCAGTGTTACACTAACAAAACATACACATCTATACACACACAATCTTCCCTCTCCCTCCCTCTCTGTTTTTCCTGATGTGTGGCTTAAAGCTAAGCTGATGTCAATGTATGTACAGGGGCAGCTGGGAAGATGACCGTGCAATTCAGCTGCAGCCAGTGTGGCAGTGAGGCTCTGCCTCTCTCTCTCTCTCTCTCTCTCTCTCTCTCTCTCTCTTCCTTTGACCTTCCTCAGTTTCTCACATCGATTCCCCTGCAGTCCTTTTTCAGGTTCTTGGTTTCAATTAAAATCTTCAAGCTCTTGGCCTTAGGTCTCCATCTCTCTCCTGTTCTTTTTTAAACTGTCCTTTATCTGTGTTAAAGGGGAAAAGCTTTAGTGTTGCTGCGCATTGACTGCTAGTGCTATGTGGCACATGCCCAGGCCATGTGACTAAGGGCTTTGGCCATGTGAGAACTTCTGCTTTGGCCTGGCAGCAGAGAGGAGAGTCACAGCACAAGAGGATGAACAATAACACACATAGACACACACACCAAGTGCGATACAACAAGACAGTTTTATTCTCGCACTGAACATCCACTTCACAAGGCATGTTGCTCACAGAGCAACAAAGCTTTTCTAGTAAAAACTTTGAAGGGAATTTTCATTGAATTTATATGCTTTATATGAATCATGTATATATTTTATTTACTTTGAGTTTGGAATGCTCCTTAGTTATGATAAAATGGACCCTTTTCGCAGACTGTGATGATGCATTTCCACAGTTATTAGCATTGCAAATCTAGCAAAGGTTTTTTTTAATCTAATTTTATTGTACATTTATAACTTTATATACTTTGTGTTTTCGTACCTTGGCATTAAATTACATTACAAAACGAGTTAACGCTGCTGTGCAAGTGTTTCTAATACAAAAGCTGAGAGAGTGACGGCAAATTTGACATCTTTTACCCTTTTTTGACCATCATTGGAAAGTCATAGAAACACTATTGTGGATCACAAATATCAAAAATATATGTTTGTTTTAGTTTCCGTTCATCACTATAGAATTTATCACTATAGAATTCACTATAGAATTCCAACTTTGACGACGTCTGCTTCTGAGAAGCCTAGAAATGTGAAAATGTGTCAGTTTGACACAAAATAAAAACGAGGCTGTGAGGATGTGGTTGCAGTGTTGGTTATGTATCTTTCCACTCACGAATCTTTGAAAATACGCATTTCCAAAACATTCTAGTGGACAAAAATGTTTGGTTTCTGAAAATTAGATGTGATTTAATACCTTCAAATCCTCATTTGTGTGTTAAATTAAATATGGCATCTCCTCTGATTAAATTTATTGACAGATCCATTAAACACTAGCATCAGACTCTCTGTAACGTGGCTGAACTCATACAATAAAGAGCTAATCAGATCATTCAATCAGAAAACGATACAGAACAGCATTGATGGGACTCGTGGCCATAAAATATCAATTTGGAACTTGGATGGGTCAGTCAATAACGCTGAAGGAAGGTCAGCATAGTATTTATTGACCACTGATTCACTCCCTGTGCCTTGTTGAAAGCATGCAACCTCTGTTAAACTAAATTAATGCACCTCACTGTGCTGTCAATTTGATATCTAATGTTTGCATGTGATTTTCTGTTTCCCGTTGGTCATTTTATTTTCAAATTAAATTCCTTTACAAAAATAAATGCTTCATTAATTGTTTACTTACATGCAAAACAAATAAATAGCTGCAGTTGCAGAGGCTAATAATACCAATCAACCGTGTCAGACCTGGAGTGCTTCACTGTCCCTGTGGATGTGCTGTTGAATGTGAGCACTCATTTCCTCTAGAAGGTCTAATCAATGGAGACAGGCCATTTTCCTATTCTTTACACCTGAGTGAGTTTCTCAGACTTCAGGTTTGAAGCTAACACAGCAGTATTGTGCATCTAAGTCCACTTTAACCCTGGCCAAAGTATTCAAACCTGCCAAGAGAGCATGTTGAGTCTAAGGTGGATGAGACAGCATACCGAAAAAGCAATAATGCATCTGTCCGTGTGAATGTTTTAAGGAAGTGAAAAGGAAAGTGATAGATATGTTGTACTCTTTCAGCCTGCCTCTGTAAGTGCTGATGTTGTCTAATTTCATTCAAGTGGAACTCAATGATTTCTCAGAGTGTTCTCAGAGCCACACACCTAAGCCTGAGGCTCCAAAACTGGCTCGCGTTCCTACGTTTTTCCAGTATTGCTGCGACTAGTGTGCTTGTGGCCTCCTTTTACTGCTGAGAGAAAAAGATGAAAACTGGGTTTAATGCACACTCAGCAAATGTAACATGGATTGAAATGTAACATGCACATAATATTGCACATTTAAACCAAACTTTCATTTGCAAACTAGATATATACACACTGTTGCATTCCCCAAAGAACCGTAAAGTGAACAGATCTTAAGCCATTTTTTTCTTTGTGTGAAGAACATTTTAATAATCTGAAGAAACTTTTTCCACTAAGAATAAGTTATTTGGATGTTAAAGGATCTTCATGGAACCATCAATGCCAATAAAGCCCTTTACTTTTAAATTATTCTTAAACATACACTCTTACAAATAAAAGTTATTTTCTGGCATTAATGGTTCCATGAAGAACCTTTAACATTCTTTCAAAAGATTCTTTATAGTGGATAAAGGTTACTAAAATTATTAAAATGTTCTTCACACTAAGACAAAAATGGTTCTTTTAAGAACTGTCCCATGAAAAGTTCTTTGGGGAACCCAGAATGGTTCTTCTACAGAATCACTGGAAAAATCCCCCTTTTAAAACCTTCTGCTGATGACATGCAGACTAAAGGAGCTTGAGGCAGACAGTGTGTGCTGTATTATCAGGTTGGGTGTGTGAACAGAACAGAAATAGCTCTGCTCTCTGCTTTGGTCTGCAGATTACACCTGCAGGAGCTCTCACACTGTGAGAGAACTGATTACACACACACACACACACACACACACACACACACACACACACACACACAATGCGTGTGACTGCATATATTGCAGAATTATGGCACATGTATGGCCATGTAGATTTATGGCTGCAAACACTAACAGCGGTAAATCAAGATGCTGTAAACCAGGATAAAGTCTGGACTTAGATTTAAGTCTGCATGAGACTGCATGAGTGTTTGTGCATAATCTACTGTGTTTAAGTGGTTGGCTTGGTCAAAGGTCTTGGACTGATCTTGTCAAGAAGAACTGGTTTTGACTTGTTTATGTCTGGCATGGGATCTTAAATGTAAGTGGTGGTGAGTTCTGGTTAATGCATGCACAAAATTTAAATAAGTAAACATACAACCTCAAATAGCTTGTGTAGTTTTGAACATTTGACCCTCAGATCTGAGAACAGAGGGATTTCAGTGGCTGTCTGCTTTATCTCCAAACCACCTTCATTATTCATCAGACTTTCCTGATCACTTATTCATGGCCCTGCAAGTAGATCCTGGAAGCTTTAGTTTCTCTCTCTGAAAGGCCTTTGATTTATAACATGTGTCCTTTTCTAGTCCTCTGTGTGTTTCACTGAACAAAAGCTGCTTTGCCGTGTCAGGATGATTGTGTTCTTTACAGAAGAGCATGTGGGATCTTTTGTTTTGAAGTTAAAACAGTAAATAGTGGAGTGCAGGTGACAATGTCAATGCTGCTTTTATAAAAAAATATTGTCATAGCACAAATTAGGCATCCAGGAAAAGGTTGATTTGTGTAATAATATATTTTACCATTTTTCTTTCTTTCAGAAACACTAAAACAACACATATATGTATGTGCTATCATAATGCACTATGTCCCATTATATACACATATGTAATTGATTATATATATTCTTATAACTGAAGGACAGAGGCAAAGAACCAAGTAGATACTTGTCTAGAGCTAGATAAAATTATTTCTTTGGAAATTATTTCCATGTTTATTATCATGAACCTGGTCCGCTTCCTTTGACTTTAGAGCCATTAAATAATGGTATAATGCATTATATTGTGCTCAGAATGACATCAATGTTTAATCTGCAGCATAAATGAAGAGATATTTTGAGCAAATCAGGGCAAGTATTACTGTGCTAGCTCTCTTGCAGGGAACATCTGTACTCTAAAATAGTTTACCCTGTGTACTTCTTTTTACAGACGTACACGAGGGAGGAGCGTGCTTTGGAAAGGATGTTTTATCTCACAACTGAAAGCACAGAGAAATTAATTTGACCAGGCTAGAACAGTTTAAGACTGTTTAAGTTTTCACTTCAGATGTTTGGGTGGAAAAGACTCAAATCTAATAATAATACAGCCAGTATCTCTCTAAAAACACATCAGCTAGGTTGAATTCAGATGAATATCTGCCAAAGAGTGAGACGATTTATCATATATTCTCATAAAACCATATCTCAGTTTTCAAACATCCACCCCACCATTAATAAACCACCACATTTTATTTCAAAATGTATACTATCACACACCTTATAATAACCTGTATCGGAACTGTGAATCTGTCATGCCTGATGGAACTGCGGGGTGCCATAGCAACAGTGACTGGAGGCCAAGACTGATAAGCAGCCATGCAGCTGGCAGCGCATGCAGCACACAAACCCTCACTGCAGCCTCAGTGTTTGCATGCAGCATCTGTCACTTTCTCACCTCACGCAGGCACTCACACAAAACTGTTACACCAGAGGAGACTCTCATACAAGTAACACTTATATATCGGCAGTGATCAGAGCACAAGCTATGAGTTATAGGGTACAACGGGGCTAAAGGCCCACCTTAAGAAAAAATGTGCCATTCACTGCGCCTAAAATGTATAATTGCTGAAAAAATATATACGTTGTATTGGACATTAACGGAGTGCTTAGTGCTCAAACTGTCCAGGTTTTATAATCATGACACCATCTTTTTTTTTTTAGCATTAGTTTCTGTGATTACAGTATTAGCAATTGTAGCTCTTTCATGGAAGTTGGTTTTGTAAAGTTCTCTGTGGTTGGTTTTTGTGGAAACAGGGTCAGGTTAATAGTTTGAGGTCACTTTGCTGCAGTAGTTCTGTGCTGTTTGGACACAGTTCTTCTCCATTCTTCTTCACTAATGAATTTTTCCATGCTTTATATTCACAGTCATAATCGTAAAGGCTTGTTATTAAAACGCAAAACAATTATTCCATTCAGAACACTCCATAACACTAACCGGGCTCCATGATTTCCCCTTTTTGAAAGTCTAATAAATCACTCATTTTGACAGGGCGCTTGTTCTAAACACTGCTGAACACAATTTATATGCCACTGATGTACCAACTAGAGAATATAGACAACTGAAAGAAAATTTAAAGATAATCACAACATTGTTTTTTTCACTGTAGCGTGTATAAATCATGTTAAACCCTATGATAACGGGTGTTCATATTATTTCGTCCAACCTCTGTATTAATTTTATTGTTATATATGTATTATGCCATATAAATTTAGATATTAATATAATAATATTATTATAGAATTTTATAGCATACATGAAAAAACTTAACAGTGGCAGAATAAATGTATTTTGTCATTTTTCTTCATTATATTTCTGTTTTTAAAAACGGTTGATACGTGTGTGTGTATGTGTGTGTGTGTGTGTGTGTGTGTGTGTGTGTGTAAATCATGATCAAGTTAAGATATGAAACAATGAGTCATCTTTGAATCACTGTTAAAAAATGCAACACAAAGAGGCTGTTTTACTCTGTATTGTGAGTAATGCCGTTTAATATTAAATTTCTAATGTGCAGTTGCTCTAAAAATTAGATGTTTTTTAATTGTCTCTCTGGCACACTCGTTTAGAGATGTTAACTTCTGTAACTGTCAAAAAGCAACGTCTGAGCAATGCCAAAAACAATGCGTGTTGAAGTTAAATTGCCCCTGTTGGCAATTTTCTCTGAAGAATATCAGCAGGAAAGCATATAATCAATAGACAGTCATGCAGAGGCATGCAGGCTGCAGGCCAGTATCATTAAAACTTCTCTCTATGTATTGTGAGTAATGCCGTTTAATATTACATTTCTAATGTGCAGTTGCTCTAAAAATTAGATGTTTTTTAATTGTCTCTCTGGCACACTCGTTTAGAGATGTTAACTTCTGTAACTGTCAAAAAGCAACGTCTGAGTAATGCCAAAAACAATGCGTGTTGAAGTTAAATTGCCCCTGTTGGCAATTTTCTCTGAAGAATATCAGCAGGAAAGCATATAATCAATAGACAGTCATGCAGAGGCATGCAGGCTGCAGGCCAGTATCATTAAAACTTCTCTCTACTGATTCAGCTGTACAAAATACACTGATGTTTTCTGAGCTTCTGCTTTTTCGCCTGAGATTTTTTTGAGTTATGTAAAAAAAAAAAGAAGAAGAAAAAAAGAACTGGTGCGAAAGACACTGCATCATCTATGAAACACAATTTTGTCCAAAACTTCAGTACAAACACACAATAAGCTGTCATTTTGTTATATATAAATCTGCAGCTCAGGGTTCACATTATTCTACTGAATTTGCAATAGCATACTACTTTTACTGTTTCTGCCACATAAAGAGACACAAATAGTAAGAATAGTATGCTATTTCAAATTCAGCAGAGGAATTAAGGTATATAAAATAAGACAGCATCCTCTAGTGGTACACAATATTATTACAATGGGAGATTGTTGCTAAATTTGTTTCATGCTAAGTTTTTCAGATCAAAAAAGCCCAAAATTAAACTGAATTTAGTCGTTTTAAAACACTGCAGGCGCAACAAGGTCTAAAAATATACTGAAAAATACATAAATATATATATATATATATAATTGTTTTACTAATATAAATGAACAGGTAATGGTGCACCCTTTTTGAAGTGGTTATTTTAGTAGCATTTCTTCAATTTACTCAAATAATTTTGCTCATAAAGAGACTATTGTACCTCAGAGGCCTTTTACTCCGGATAACTGGGGTAAACTGTGATTAAACTGTGATTGCAGATTATTCAGATAATATTAATGAAATGAAAGGTAAACTTTCTGTACACTTGCATCAATATGTTTAACACATTTCAGTACTTTTAAAATGTGTACTTTGTAATAATGTCAAATGAAATGTTTTACATTAAAGTACATTTTAAATCGCAATGTTTTAATCATCTTGTATTATGCTTTAAAGCACACTTATTTTGATGTGGTGGTGACTAACATACTAAAGCACATGCCAAGTATTTGATTATAATTGTAACTGTGTTATTTAAGATTACATTTAAAGTTAATTTATTTTAAATGTACTAAAATTCAACTTTGTAATTATGAATATATTCAAGTACATGACATATCAGTAGAAATTATATGAAAGTATATTTTAGTTTACAGTTAATACTTGTCAGTACACGTTTACCATATTTCAAAGACAATAGAGCAATTGTGAAATTACATTTAAAGATGTGCTTTTACTTAAGTGGGTCAAAAAAGCCCATCAGCTAACTGCAAGTTCAGCTAATTGCATTTAATATAAATTTAAACTATTATACATTTTGATTTAATTGTAAACAACATGCAGTTAAGCTTCCAAAAACATCATATTCAGTTCATGCTTAAGTATATTCTTTAAAAGTATATTCTATAGTTTCAAAAGGAAATGTTGCTCCTTTATCTCAGTAGTGACACTGAAACCACATTATCATCGTTTAAAAGTGTGTTTGTTAAGACAGTTGGAAAAATGAGCTGGCAAAAACCGTGGCACAGCACAAGTTTCATGAATTGCCAGTAAACCATGCAGTAAACCGCTCTTGTGCAGACTGATTGATTGTACGTGTGTCTTTTTATGTGTGTGTGGTTTTGTGCGATCATCTGTACTAGCTGGAGCAATTGTGTGTGAACGTAGAGGATTGTGTTGCTGTTGATGCCATATCCAATAAATGTGGGTTTGCACAATAATGACTTCATCATCTTCTGTTTGCGCTTCCCAGTGCCACACAGGAGGCGTACAATGGCAAAGTCCACCTATCCAACAGTAATTGCCCCCGTCCATAATGTACCGCTGTAGACCTAGTTCAGACTGCTGGCAGGCCATTTACCATGCTGACTTGTTTCCATGCAATTTGAGTTAACCAAGAAATGAGGTAACGGCATTGCTAATGGGGGTAAATGATGAGCATTGTGACTGGGCTTGCCTAGAAGGTCTGATGACTACATTTGACTATAGATTATTCATAAGGAGACAAAAGCAGGCTCGGAGAGAGCACTGGACTTTGAGCACGTCTCTGTTTCGGGTCCCTAACTGCTCTGCAGGGCCACACAGTGCATTGTTAACCACAACCCTCTCTCTGTGTGTGGACGTCAAGTCCTTGGCACTTTTATTTGTGTTCCTGTCCAAAATTCTAGCGCTGCGGGTGATGCCAGCCTTGCCTCGGTCACACGGGTGTCTGGAGTTGCTCATTTACACTCTTTGTGAAAAATTGTACTGGCCTATGTACATAACATCAAGGCTTGACTTTGTTGTGTTGTGTTGGCTACAGGGTAAAATTTTTGGGTAGTTGGACAAAACAGAGGGGAAAATGAAAAAAAATTATATGTATGTATGTTTCATACTAAAAAAGTATAAAGTTTTGTTTAATGTTTATGTATCAAGGAATACTTTTGCTTTAATCTCTTCAGCATATTCAGATGTATATCCATTATGTTTGGGTGCATCTCCTGATTTGCAGCAAAAAATGTTAATAAAATAATAAAATAAAATAAAAATAATTGTTTTCATATCAAGATCTGATTAAAATATATTTGATATTACCCTCAGATACACGAATATGCCAAATATTGAAACAAATCTAGCATCCACAGTAAATGAATGAATTGAGACTACAGGTGTCACAGTTGCCTACTGTGAGGAGCGAGGTATAAGGAGACGTAGGGGAATTCACAAATACAGCAATCTTTAATAATCCATACACGGGAACAAGGAACACAAACATAGCAATGGGGATGATCGATAAACACTGGATGCTAGACATGGGAACACACAGGGCTTAAGTAATTAACTAAATGAGGGGATGACGAGACACACCTGGACTCAATGAAACACAATAGGAACAGGAACAGGAAGGAAACCAAATATGGGCATGTAACACACGAGGGAAAACTAGGTCATGAGGAGCAAAACACAACACAGACAGTCCATCTTCCTGACATATCGCCCCCCTCCCGGATGGTGCGTCCTCGCACTTAAGAAACAACAGAAGGAGGGACGGGTGGGAACTTGGGAGGAGGTTCAGGAGGAGGACAGACACCCAGGAGGGGGCCGGCAGACAGAGTCCAGGGCAGATCAGATGGAGGAAGGAGCCAAGGAGGAAACAGGAGGATCCAGGGTGGATCAGATGGAGGGAGGAGCCAGGGAGATGACAGGAGGGACTTGGAGCATGCGGCAACAGGTGGGACCCAGGCCCCAGTCATACGGTGACCAATGGCGGCGGAGCAGGTGGCGGAGGAGCCCGAGGCGGAGACGGAGAGCCGATGAGCAAGGGTGACAGGGAAGATCCGGAGGGCCAAGGCGGAGCAGATGGCTCAGGCGACCGAGGCAGAGGCGGAGTAAGGCCGTGGTGGAGCCAGAGGGACAGAGGACCGAGGAGGAGCCGAAGGGAAGGAGGAGCCTGACGAAGCCGGAGGGACAAGGTGCAGCTGGAGTAGTGGAGTCCCGAGGCAATGGATGGTCGACGACAGACCAAGGCGGAGCCGGAGGGACACGGGAGCCCTGCCGGGCCACGGCGGAGAGGAGGGAGCTAGGTGATGTGACATGTGGCCAAGTATGGTGACCCATACTCGGAATTAGTGCTCTGCATTTATTCCATCCAAAGTGCACACACACACAGCAGTGAACACACACCCGGAGCAGTGGGCAGCAGTTGGGGGTTCGGTGCCTTGCTCAAGGGCACCTCAGTCATGGTATTGAAGGTGGGAGAGAGCGCTGTACATTCACTCCCCCACCTACAATCCCTGCCGGTACGAGACTCGAACCCGCAACCTTTTGGGTTACGAGTCCGACTCTCTAACTATTAGGCCACGACTTCCCCGGAGCCACGGTGGAGCCACTGGGTCGACAGGCCAAGGCGGAGTCTGGGACTCAGAGGCTGGAGGCGGAGGCAAGGGATTCTCCAGCTATGGGGACGATGGAGGATGGCAGACCCGCGGAGCTCACACCACACTGATGGTGGGCTGAGGGCGAGCAGAGGGGCTGCCAGACGACAGCAGGGGAGGAGGCAGGAGCAGGTGGGTGGGCGGGCATTTGTGAGCCTCTAGGCTCTCTGTGCTGGACTTGGGAACAGGAGCCCTCTCTGGGCTTAGCTTGGGAACAAAGTCTCTCTCAGGGCTTGACTTGGGAACAGGAGCCCTTCTTGGGCTGGACTTGAAAACAAGACTGACAAAGGAGGGAGGAGAGGGGGCAGGTTTGTCCACAAGTCTATAAGGTCTCCCTCCGCTTTCCATTCACCCAGATCCATAAATAGCTCACCCTCAGCCATGGTGAAGTGGGCGGAGCTCCTCTCCGTGATCTCACTGGCCACGGCTTTCTCCCTTGTGGCGGGTGGGGTAGCCGGCTCTTGCACCTGGTCTGACATTACAAACAGCTCTGTCTCCGCGGCGATCCTCAGCTCTGTCACCCCTTGCGGCGATGGCTCATCGGTCGCAACGAGCTCATGCTCTCCGTCAACGGTGGGCTCGGGCTTGCGCTCCGTGCAGCGGGGAGATGGTGGAGTGGGCACTGGGTCTGGCTGTGTTCTGGAACGGAGGTAGACACTCTCCAGACACCGGATGATTGCTTCCCTCCAGTACAGTCTGGTGGTGTCTGGGAGGTCAACGGGGCGGAAGTAGTTGGCCCCGATCCAGAACAGGGAGTTCAGCGCAGCGGCATCAAACGCCGTTAAAATGGTGAGCTGGCTGAACTCCACAGCATACTCAAAG
This sequence comes from Sinocyclocheilus grahami, assembly GCF_001515645.1. NCBI lineage: Eukaryota > Metazoa > Chordata > Actinopteri > Cypriniformes > Cyprinidae > Sinocyclocheilus > Sinocyclocheilus grahami. Next base: position 780,518 of record NW_015505649.1, read on the forward strand.
AGGGAAAGGTCCTTGCGGGCAAGGGAGGTAGACTTAGCTGCTAGGGAATCCATGGGGAACACTGGGAAAAACAGAAAACAAACACTGTAAAAAACACGGAAAACAAACAGAGGGGAAAACGCAAATAAACTATTTAAAAGTCCAGTGTTCTGTCACGGTTGCCTACTGTGAGGAGCGAGGAACGAGGAGACGTAGGGAAATTCACGAATACAGCAATCTTTAATAATCCATACACGGGAACAAGGAACACACACGTAGCAACGGGGATGGACAATAGACACTGGACTTAAGTAATTAACTAAATGAGGGGATGACGAGACACACCTGGACTCAATGAAACACAATAGGAACAGGAAGGAAACCAAATATGGGCATGTAACACACGAGGGAAAACTAGGTCATGGGGAGCAAAACACAACACAGACAGTCCATCTTCCTTACAACAGGATGGTTTCAAAGTGATTTTAAATAAAATAAAATAAATGATTAAAATCATATTGAGAAAATAATCAAAATGTGCATATCACATATGTATTAAATGCAGCAACTGTGAGCACAAATATTTAAAATGCTGAAATATTGTAATTAATATTACAATTGTATAATAAAAAAAATTAATCAGAGCTTGTGTGAACTCAACACAGATGAAATATGGAAAGAGGGCAATCGTGATGAGAGAGATTTTGATATGTCCACTTATATTATTTGAATGGTTATCCCACTTTAAAGGAGTCATATGATGCTTTTTTAAAGATCATTCTTTTGTGTATTTGGTGTAACAGAGTATGTTGACATGCTTTAATGTTCAAAAAATACATTATTTTTCAAAAACTGTACATTATTGTGCGTCTGTGTTCCCAGCAGGTCAGGCATGCTGGAGACGTTCTGTCGAAGACAGATTCATCACTCAGGTGGTGCAGGCCAGGCCTAAGCCACATTCAGCGGCCCCACATAGAGCACAGCATTCATCAGCTCTTGATTTCTGGGGGGAGGAGTATGAGGAGGAGACCCAATGTGATGCCTGGGTCTGGAAGCGAAAGCCAGAAAACACCAAACAGACTTGCAATGAGTTAATGTCATTGCATTGGACTGAAATTTACTGACTTTCTGACACAGGGAACATTTGGAGAATTTGGATTATTTTTGTAATTTTTTAAGGATTTCCCCCCTACCTTGTTACACTTGTGGTATTCCTGGTAAAAAAAAAATTACCTGCTTTTAATTCTCTCATTATGCTATATTATCACCAAATCTGGGATTATATTATCAATTTGGTTTCTTTTAATTAGCACAGGTTTTGTATTTCCTTTTTGAAACTGTGGATACATTTTTGCAGTTCACTCAAAAACCAAGGCACATGAGCTCACATCAATGAGCAGTGGTGTATAAAGTACCTGAAAGCCATACTCAAGTAAAAGTACAGATATCTTGAAAGAAAATTACTTTGATAGAAGTTGAAGTCACTGTTTAGAATATTACTTGAGTAAAAATCTTAAAGTATATGATATTTATTGTACTTAAGCATGAAAAGTATTTTTTAAATAGTAAACTTAAGTATTGAAAGTAAAAGTACAAGTAAATGCAAAATGGAAAAGAAGCAAATAAATATATATAACAAATGTTCATACACAGCTTGAGTAGCAAGACTGTGTTTAGTTTGAACTCTTTCTTCCATTTTGTATCTTTGGGTTAGAATAAGAAACACTTCGTCCAGTGCTTAGTGTATTTCATTCCAACATAAGAAAACATTTCTGGAATCTGCATCTGAGGTGATATTTAGATGTATTTACACAGTTTAATGTAGCTCAGAGGGGACATGGATGCATTTAACCTGCAGTTACAGATGCATCGAAATGTGAAATTAAAACCGCCAGTAGGTGACAGCAAGTGACTGTTAATGAGAGAGTCATTGAGCTTCAACCGATTCATTCAAACGGCTGATTCATTCAGAAACAAAGCATTTGACTGTGTTAATGAGTGAATCACTGAATAATTTATTCAACCGATTCGTTCAAAAAGCTATTTTTTTCATTTTATTCAATGAGTAAACACCGTCCATTGCTCAGAGACATTGCTGTGATCTTTGTTTGGAACTATTTTCGTTGGCAAAATTGAGCAAAAACAGGCAATATTGTGTCTAAAATGTAAGTCACTTAATGCTAACTTTATTAAACTTGTATAAAATGATTATCACATTTGTTATGCTGATATCTGGGGGAAAACGGCACTTTGTGTGATTTAGATTAAGTTAACTATATTAAATTATACAAATATAAAAAGCATACAGAAGCAATTTTGCAGTCTACAATTTAGAATGCCTTGAATTTAGAATTTTAATAGACTAATAAATCACGTGCGTGCACTCTCTGTGTGCTTTCGTGATATCTGTCAGATCGCACATCATTACAACAACACTTACCATTATCGCAGAAGATATACTGTATATCGCACACCCCAGCCTGGACTTTGACTGAAAAAGGGAAATTATCCGCGGTTGTGTGAGCACTTGTTTGCACATGAGCAAAGGTGTTTTTTAGGAGTCTAACTTGCAAGCGCTAGACCACAGATTCGTCAAACCTGCTTTCTTGCAATCTGTGTTCTTCTAGTCTCGTGTAGCCAGACCTGCAGACTGACGGCTGAAGGTCTGGAATCCATGGCAGCTTTCATTGGCCAAGGCTCGCGCATGAGGCTGTTTGACCGTCATGTCAAACAACCAATCACAGTTCATTTAGTTTCAGCGTCACGTTTCAAGGCGTGGAAATGTCGCCACAATAACAGACAAAACTCTCGGACGTATTTTAAAGATTCTATGCCGCAAACTTTAAATATTTCACATACATTTGAGAATCCAGTGTTTAGTTGGTCCTGATAAGCGCTCGTCGTCACAGTTGTAAACACAACGGCTTTCTTCTTCGTGAGGGGGTTTGGCGCCACGGCACCTTTGTTTCCAGGCGGAACGTTAAAGAATGCGACACACACATCTCCCAGAAATCCTGTATAATTCAACCAATCCGATGACGACTTCGAAACTCCTGAAGTGTTTCCAATTTTGTGTGCCGTATGCATCAAACGTTCAGCAAACGGTTCGTGGGCATGACGTCTGAGGCTGAGACTATAGTGTTCTACTGACTTTATATTGTAGTAAGTAGCGAATATGCTTAGGGGAAATGTATCGGAGTAAAAGTATACATTTGAATTAGGAAATGAGTAAAAGTGAAAGTTGGCTGAAATATAAAAACTCAAGTAAAGTACAGATACTCCCAAAAAATACTTAAGTACTGTAAAGAAGTATTTAATGCACAAAATAATGTTCTTTTCAGCAACATTATATGACCCCTTTAAAATAACAATACTCCGATAAAGTACAGATACTTAAAAAATGTACTTAAGTAGAGTAACAAAAATCTGTCCACCACTGATACAGTGTATATTTATTGTATATTTTAGTGTAGTTCAGTGCAACTTCTTAGTGAACAGTTTAGGTTCATTAGCTAAAACAAAATTATATTCAAAATATACTCTGGTAAAAGTTATTTCAAGATATAAGGCATAAACTATTATGATGCACTGGCCATCCATCCAGGGTGTTTCCCTGTCTGTGGCCCGAGACGCTGGAAACCTGAAATGCTTGTTAACTACTATACGTCACTATCCCATCTTATACCTTTGTAAAAAACTAAGTTTTTTTTTCTTTAGATGTCTTACAGTATCTTGCTTAGGGAACTACTACTTGAAAAAAACTAAGTGCATGACACCACTCTGGCAGAAAACGCCATGTGTGTTTTTGTTTCATAGTGGTCTTGATGTTCCAGTGCTGAAGGGAACAGAGCGCTGGGCCCGTGGCAAAAGGTGTCCTCCAAATCCTCCAAGTTATGAAATCCTCAGCTACTGCCAAGGTGTAAAAACTATCCTGTTGACAGACTGACAACGCATTCCTGTGGCCTGAGCTGTGTGCCACCCCAGTGTTTGGAGGAGAAGCTTGCGTTTTTGCACATACATGCCTGATTTCTGTGAGTGGCCACTGAACACGTACACCTACTTTAGGGCCGGTTGCTTCCAGAGGCAGAGCACAGACTTCACTGCAGCGAGCGGAGAATCCGGCTCAGCTATGTGAAATATGCCCAGCAGGGACAAGGATTGATTGCTGCAGGCTGAAGGGTGTTGGATCCTCACCTTTCCGCCATACACAACATTCTCCACAGCCAGGCGAGTGAAATGCCAGCCTGACAGCACCGATCCTGTACTGGCCCCAGCGCGACCAGTTGTTCATACGCTAACTAGGTCATACACATAAACACATATACTCAAAGAATGTAAATTACACTGATAAACTTATGAATTACAGCATTAAGTGTATGCAGGGGAAAGGTACAGTAGAGATGGCAATACGTAGAGCACTTTGAGAAAACTGTCCATCCAATTTTGGGAAAAAAAAAAAAAAACTTGCACGAAAATGTATATTATCTTATATTCACTTACATCTTAAATAAAAGTACTTACATCTAAGTGTAGTTAGTGATGCTTGTTAACACATTAATTGAACAAAGCCCTAACTAATATATGCTTTGGACATGAATGATACATCAAATATAATATTAATAGAATAATATAAATATATAATATAAAATAACACAATTATATAATATCTTATGTATAATATGTTATCCATGTAAAGCGTGACATAATCTATTTTTACAAAAAAAATCTATTTAAAAAACAAAACAAAAACAAAGCTTGCATATATGTTTTGTGTAGTTGAGGAATAAAAAACTCAAAAACCAAAAAAAAAAAAACTAATTTTATTTGGAGGCCCATAATGAGCAATATATATATATATATATATATATATAAAATGTGGTGCAGTTGCTGATATTTATATGGCCAAAAAATAATGTAAATCAATGAGATCTTTATAACAGTACAGCAGACTACTTAAAATGCAAAAATACTACATAAAATGCATATAAATATCTCAGTTGGCACTCTTTATCTCAAAATAATGTCTTAGTAAGACATTTGAATGTTCTGTTTTATGATCAAAGCTCTGTAATTTTATTTTGGAGGCAAAACTGTTTATGCAATGTAATACAATGATGATGAGAGATGAACAAATAAATTTGCTCCAAAACCCTGATGAGCATATTTGATACTCAGATTTTAACATGATTTTTCTCAAAAGTATTCATGGATAATCAGGTAAACCCAAGTTGCTTCAATCCAAAAGTCTTCATCTTGATTACAAATAATATAAAAGTAATTCTTATATTTAAAAATCTGTAAATATTTCACGTTTTTATAATTGTACTAAAGGGACTTTTACTTGCTAAAAGTATCAATCAGACGTTTTTCAGCAATTTTGATTATGTTGATAATTTAGAGGGCCTTAGAAATTTGCATAATAAATATGGTACAGTAGGCTTTATAGGATTAATATTCAGTATATATTTTGACATTTCACTGATCATGTTACAAAGAAAAGTGTCAACATACAAAAGATGATATTATAAACAAAACAGGTAATAAATGGCTAAAAAAGACGGCAAGAAAAAAATCATTACACATTAAAATCACATTTATTAAACAAAATCAGGTTAGCCGACTGGATTCAAGCGCAGTATCGGCTATGCTCTTGGGGGTCTCTGTGGTTTTCTGGCTGATTGAGAACTTTTCCATGATTCTGGGATGCTGCACTTAAGAAGGTCAAAGGTCATGACCAGGCTGACTGAGAGCTCCTTGTGTGTGAGAAGCAGGTGCTAGTTCCTCTCTGCTCTTTTTGTGAGATCATGGCATTTTATGTGAAAACGGAAAATGGGTATAATTAGGAGACAACGGGGCAGAGAGCAGTATACACACAAACTCTCCGCCTACAACAAATCCATCGTATGGAAGAGTCTGAAAAAGACAGCAAGCACAAAGATGACAATAGACAAATGAACAAGCAAAAAAGAAGACCCTAAGTGTCCTCGTTTGATAATGATTTCCCATGTGTAAAAACCTTGGGCTTGAGAATGGGGGTTTTGTGCGATGGCACAAAGCAAGCACATGCACCGGTGGAGGAAGTTGGAAAGGGAGAGAGAGCGAGTTGTGGTAAACCTCACTGTTTGGTGTGAGAGAGCATGGGAAATGCGTGGGACCAAACACGGCCCTGGTAAGTGGTTCTGGCCTGTCACTTTGGGGCTCGTCCAAATCTGACACAGAATGGGAACCAAAGTCCAGCAGAGCGCCTCACTCATCTTCTCCACTAGCCCAAAGCAAAGACGCTCCTTGACATTTATGGTTTTCATCCCATAACTCATATGCATTAACGTTTCCCAAAAATGTTTGAAATGGAGCATGTCTTCCTGTATTCCCGCCCTGCGTAAGGTAACTCACACCACCCACCGCCGAGGACAATAAAAAGTCTTCCCTTAGGCTGAGGAAGCTCTCTGCCATAATGATTGCTTACAGCTCAAGGCAAACCCTGACCAAGGTCATTTTTAAGATGTATTTACTATTTGATGTTGAAGGTGGCAATGGCAACGGCTAAAAAAAAAAAATGCCAGAAGCAATGAGCTTTTTCCTTCAAAAAGGAGCAAGACAGGCACTGGCAGGTTTGACACACCTGGAAAATTGATTAGAATGAAATGCACAAGTCACTAAGAATTTGTTTTATAGAGACGCATCTTTTATAGTTTAAACATCGATCCAGTGTAAGGATAACACTAAATGTGTTGATATATAAATGTGATATATATGTATATATATATATATATATATATATATATATATATACACCACCGCTCAAAAGTTTGGGATCAGTAAGACTTGTA
>NW_015505649.1:787769-795141 GCF_001515645.1 Sinocyclocheilus grahami
GGACTAAGACAAAGAGATGGTTTTAAAGGTGACATATCATGAAAATCTGACTTTTCCAGGTTTTAAGTGCTATAATCAGGTCCCCGGTGCATCTACCAATCAAGGAAATGTGAAAAAGATTAACCCAGTAACTTTGTCTTGGAAAGACTTTTTCTGCAAGCGTCTGAGAAAACGAGCGCGTCTGATTTCGCTCCCTTGGAGGTGTGACAAAGGGATCTCATTATAATATTACCGCCCCTTAATCTGTACGTTTCCACCCACGGCGCCGTCCTTTTGATTTCGCAAGCGACAACGGTGTAGTAGTTGTAATGCCGCGGCGAAGGTTTGAGCAAAACATGCTAACTGTTCTGTGTTCGGCTGCACAGACGAGCACAGAACACTGTTTAGAGTCCCAGCCTCAGACGAGACAGCAGAGCAGTGCATTTATTGATTTATTTAGACTGCTGTATATTGCTGCTGCCACACTGATCTAAAATAAACATGCAATTTATTTCCCAGCTGTTTACCTTCACAGACATACTTAACTGACTGTTTTTGTAACTTGTGTGTTTTTAACTTAGTACTCACATGCTGTGACAGCTGCTTTCTGTCCGTGTGCTTCGCATGTGTGCGCTCAGAAAACCTTATATCTGAAGTTTAAACTCATATGGTTTAAAACGCATGATTTCAGCATGATAAACATGATAATCAGAACCAAAACAGATGTTTTTAGCAGATACAAGCTGTAGAGGCGCAGCTCTATTCTGGAAAAGAGGGCGGGGAGCAGCAGCTCATTTGCATTTAAAGACACAGGCCTGAAAACAGGGTGTTTCTGCTTCCACTCAAAATAGGCATTTTCAAAATTATATAATACATGATCTGTGGAGTATTTTGAGCTGAAACTTCACAGACGCCTTCTGTGGACACCAGAGACTTATATTACATATTGTAAAAAGGGGCATAATATGTCACCTTTAAGGAAGCGTGTGTGATGAGGGAAATGGTTTAAATGTTGCCACCAGGGGGCAAAATTATGTCATTTACAATAAACTACTACATTTTGTGACCTTTTATAGTTGTCAATTGTGTAATGTGAATTTTCCATCATTTGCAGTGTGCTCTGCCTTTTAAAAATACAAGGGTGCAAACGTGATACATTTTAACTGCATTGACCAATGGGCAAAAAGTTCTACCTAACAGCAAGGTTCATCCCCAAACATGTCTGTTTACTTTGAAAAGTAGAGCTGACCACCAAAACCGAGTCAGGAATTTTCCTCAAAAGAGTTTCACTCAACATTAAATCAAAAAGAAACATTTCTTCAGTGTTTCAGTGTTGGGATTTAATGGCACATTCAACAAAAAGTGGACTTATAAAAAATACCATTATAGTCTCACAGCAGCTAGCCTGGCCTAAGAAACTGTGAGTTAACCAGTCACTCACAGACTTGTTTTTATTTCATGAATTCAGCTACTGGACTACTGCTTTTCATTCACTGACTCCGCTGACTGCAGCTATTTTGAATTCCTCTCATCCCTTGAAGTATTTTGTTATCCTATACGTGATAATGACACTGAAGATTACCAACAGTGAAGCCAAACCATTAGAAATCAGAAAAGCTTATTGCAATGAATTATGGCAAGCCATTAACAAAACACGGCGTGCTTTCTGGAGTGGATGAACAAAGTATAAATAGATCTCTCAGAGCACAACAACCGAATGCTTCATCAGAAATGTTTGGCATTACATCACTGCCTGTGTGAGAGAGACTCTGGAGTTACCCGATGCTCTCTGAGCCAGCTATTATGGTTTGTACTAATGTTCTGGTTTTAAAATCCAAACATTCTCAAAGCTGTTATTTGCTCTCCCTTTTTCCTTTTGCTCAGAAATTCTGTCTCTCTTTCAGCAAAGTGCCTCTGTCTATGGTGAGGAGAGACAGATTTCACAAGGCCTGCTACTGTGTTCGAGGCTCATGGGACTGTTTTGTGGCAGAAATCGGTGTAACGTTCCTCGTGTGCATGCGGCTGGACACATACTCACATGTTCACAAGAAGAGTGATATTTATGGAAATATTACATCTTGTCTGGCTTTTGTGTGATAGACTGGTGTTAAAACCTTTAATTCAACATCAGCTCCCTCTATTTATTTCGTACAGCGAAGAGTCACGTCAGGCTTGATTGTTTTCATCTGTGTGATACACTGTAAAAAAAATTCCGTAAAATTTACGATAAAAAAACGTTTATGGAAATATTACATCTTGTCTGGCTTTTGTGTGATAGACTGGTGTTAAAACCTTTAATTCAACATCAGCTCCCTCTATTTATTTCATACAGCGAAGAGTCACATCAGGCTTGATTGTTTTCATCTGTGTGATACACTGTAAAAAAAATTCCGTAAAATTTACGGTAAAAAAATGGCACACATTAATTTAACAACATTAGGTGTAACACACAACCCTAATATACAAAACTGATAAGAAAAAACTAAGAAGAAACATAGTTATTTCAACAAAAAAACATCACATTTGAAATGTAACGCAGGGAATTCTGGGAATGTCAATTTACGGTTAATCACTGTAAATTATACGGTCTTTTGCACTTCCAAAAACGGTATACTACCGTAAAATTAATGTCCAATACATGTAATGTCCAATAGAGTTTTTCACCATATATAGTAGGGGAATTTACCATGAACCATTTAACAGGTTTTTACTGTCTTTTACCGTTAAATTCACGGTCATTTTTTACAGTGTATGGATTGTTTTGCAAAAAAGTTTCAGCATGGTGAAATGATCACCCTAACGTCAAAAAACTGTAATGCCTTAATGCCTTAATTAAGCCTTACAAATATAATAGTTTGAATAATTCTTAAAACAAAGGCAAAAAGAGCCTCATACCACTAACAATTAATATACAGCTGTGATAGTCAACACTAACATCTGACGACTAGCAAAACACAGACCCTCTGTTTAAGCTCTAAATAATGCTTTGATCCCAGTCCTTGCATTCAAGTGCCCAGACTTCAAATAGAATGAGTGTTTCTTGTGCATGGTATTGACATATTAAAGCTGAGATTTTATGTCCTCATTATCACACGCATGCACATGCCCAAACAGACCTGCCCTCACTGCATCACATCTGAACCTATAAACTCACCTGATGATTAACAGTGTCACCATGAACAAACAATATTTAATCTATCATCAGTCATTCTTTGCATGTGGAGGGAATAACCAAAACCAAATGTTAAATATTTGACGAATTATGCGTGCCGAAGTGTGCTATAAGAAGAAATGTCCTTGAGGAAATTCCCGAGCAAAAACAACTGGTTGAAATATCTAAAAAGCATATCACATGACTCAATATTTGTGTTTTTGCTGGTCAAAAGCACTGTAATTTAGGGGGTTGATTCTCAAGGCACCATATGATTTAATGCAGCTCGAGAGGAAATTCTAAGATTTAGCATTTTGTTCTGTTCTAAGAACTAATAACACTCTGTTACCATCATATAATTGCCACCAATGTCCTCATCTCTAACTGCACTTTAACACAAATATTCCAGAATGTAGAATGGAACAGAAAAGAACACTGAATATAATGATCTTGGTATTTCAAGCCATTCAAAGGTAATATAAAGTGAAATATAAAGGACAGTTTCTAAGGGTAGATGCCATATTTAATTTTCACAAATGAAAATGTGGCTGTGAGGGATAAAAATTGTTTGCAATGCCTTCAATAGGTTAGATCTTAAAGGAATAGTTCACCCAAAAATGAATATCTGCTGAACAATTACTCACCCTCAGGCCATCCAAGATGTAGATGAGTTTGTTTCTTCATCAGAATTGGAGAAATGTAGCATTACATCGCTTGCTCAGCAATGGATGCTCTGTAAGTGAATGGGTGCCGTCAGATTGAGAGACAGCTTTTAACAGCTGATAAAAACATCACAAAAATCCACAAGCACCACTCCAGTCCATCAGTTAATGTTAAGCGAAAAGCTGTATATTTGTGAGAAACAAGTCCATCAATGTGTTTTAAATTTAAACCATCACTTCTGATAAAAGTCAATAATCCATAATAATGCTTTCTCCAGTGAAAAAGTCAATTCCCTGTCGTCCTCTCACATTAAAATTCACTGACATATTTATTTAGAGCTGTTTTGGACTGCTTTCACTTGTAAACAGTACTTGATCTGTGCATATTTTGCTCCCGATTCAGACTAGATAACTTTTTCACTGGAGAAAGCAAAATTATGGAGAGAGGATTCAAGTTAAGTTAAAAACGTCTTTATGGATTTGTTTCTTTTGTCTTCTCAAGACATTAACTGATGGCCTGGAGTGGTGTGGATTACTTGTGGATTATTGTGATGTTTTTATCAGCTGTTTGGACTCTGACGGCACCCATTCACTGCAGAGCATCCATTGCTGATCAACCATAAATTCTGTCATCATTTACTCACCCTTTTCGTTCAAAACCTGTGTAACTTTCTTCCTTCTGCAGAACACAAAAGAAGATATTTTAAAGAAACAGTCTCTGATACCACTGACTTCCATTGTATGGACAAAAAACGCTGAGACATTTTTTTAGAAAATCTACTTTTGTGTGAATGTTTTGAAAGAAGGAAGTCATACAGGTTTGGAAAGAAGGTGACTAAAGTTGACAGAATTTTCATTTTCATTTCAAGTTTTATGGTTTATGTTATTATAAAGTCATTCTGTCATTTGAATATAAACAAATGACAGGCCATACTTCCCATTTGCACGTCTATTGACAATTCAGCATGATCTCGAGTGCCAGCATGATATCCGTTTAATAAGTAAACTTGGAACATCCTAAAACATGTTAAATACCCGAAGCAAAAGGTGACAAGTGATTTCATTTCCAAGGTCATCTCAATTCTACTCTGCTATTTTTAGGGCCGGATAAATATATGCTGGAATTTGCCTTCGCATTTCTTATGGCGAGCCAACCGCATCCATGTGGGAAATCAAACGTTATTACAGCAATTCAGAGCTGATGGAGAGAGAGAGAGAGAGAGGGGGGGGAACCGGCAAACGTCCCGGTTAGCTCCATCCAAAACCATCTCGCCTGTGCACATCTGCCTCTGTAGCCGCTGAAAGTTTGAAGCCTGTGTCTAACTCGAAACATCACATCTAATTACGGCCGACGAGTCTTCAGCAGAATAAGTCCCGATGAGAGACAGAGCTTTCCGTGAGCCGAGAGCTCCAGTCCTGCACGACAGGTCCAGACCTCAGTCGGTCCCCCAGCACGAGTGGCTTGCGTGGGACGAGCAGCAGTTGTTTATGGTTTACTCTGTTCTCCTCAAAGCACATGTGTCACGCTCAGTGGAAAAAGAGCAGATTCTATAGCAACACACACACAGATGAATGGACACTTGGCTTTGGCCAAATATAGCTACAAACCTCAAAAAGCAAAGGCATGTAGCTAATGGAACAGAAAATGGGTTTATCTGGCTATTTTGGGTCTTAATTGTGTACTCCATATTAAACTAATCAACTGAGAGGAAATAACCAAAGGCATAAACTTAAGAGCTCATGGAAAAATATAAAGTTATGCAAGATATAATACGGGTTGTGAACTTTGTGGCACATGATTTGTCAGTCAACTAATTTGACCATCAGTTGTTTTCCTGACCATATTCTAAACACCAAAAAGTCATTTGAAAAGCCCTATTCACATAAGCAGTCACTGATAGTGGAATGCAAAATGAGTTATTTTGCATAATGTCCTGGCTGCTCTTTGATGACATACAGCTATTGTATATCTTCAGAAAGATATTTGTTTATGATACCTAAATGGTGCTTTTCTTTATCACTTTTATTTTCCACTGTATGGAAAACAGAAGTAACGATATTCATCTGCTTTTGTTGAATAGAAGAAAGTCACAAGGGTGGAATACAGGAGATGAAATTATGACACATTTTTGCATCAATGTGTTTTAAATTTAAACCATCACTTCTGATAAAAGTCAATAATCCATAATAATGCTTTCTCCAGTGAAAAAGTCAATTCCCTGTCGTCCTCTCACATTAAAATTCACTGACATATTTGTTTAGAGCTGTTTTGGACTGCTTTCACTTGTAAACAGTACTTGATCTGTGCATATTTTGCTCCCGATTCAGACTAGATAACTTTTTCACTGGAGAAAGCAAAATTATGGAGAGAGGATTCAAGTTAAGTTCAAAACGTCTTAATGATGGATTTATTTCTTTTGTCTTCTCAAGACATTAACTGATGGACTGGAGTGGTGTGGATTATTGTGATGTTTTTATCAGCTGTTTGGACTCTGACGACACCCATTCACTGCAGAGCATCCATTGCTGATCAACCATAAATTCTGTCATCATTTACTCACCCTTTTCGTTCAAAACCTGTGTAACTTTCTTCCTTCTGCAGAACACAAAAGAAGATATTTTAAAGAAACAGTCTCTGATACCACTGACTTCCATTGTATGGACAAAAAACGCTGAGACATTTTTTTAGAAAATCTACTTTTGTGTGAATGTTTTGAAAGAAGGAAGTCATACAGGTTTGGAAAGAAGGTGACTAAAGTTGACAGAATTTTCATTTTCATTTCAAGTTTTATGGTTTATGTTATTATAAAGTCATTCTGTCATTTGAATATAAACAAATGACAGGCCATACTTCCCATTTGCACGTCTATTGACAATTCAGCATGATCTCGAGTGCCAGCATGATATCCGTTTAATAAGTAAACTTGGAACATCCTAAAACATGTTAAATACCCGAAGCAAAAGGTGACAAGTGATTTCATTTCCAAGGTCATCTCAATTCTACTCTGCTATTTTTAGGGCCGGATAAATATATGCTGGAATTTGCCTTCGCATTTCTTATGGCGAGCCAACCGCATCCATGTGGGAAATCAAACGTTATTACAGCAATTCAGAGCTGATGGAGAGAGAGAGAGAGAGAGGGGGGGGTGTGCGAGACCAGACATTTGAGCTGTCATTCCACGCGCAGGGGATTCAGCGCAAACATTCCCGTGTGGTGGGAGATAAGGAGCGACTGGCTCCATTGGCACACCGCCGCAATGCCTGTTGAATGCCAGCCATTTCTAAAGCTCCCGGCCGAGCTCGGGTGTTTATGCACGGGTGACTGTGGAACCGGCAAACGTCCCGGTTAGCTCCATCCAAAACCATCTCGCCTGTGCACATCTGCCTCTGTAGCCGCTGAAAGTTTGAAGCCTGTGTCTAACTCGAAACATCACATCTAATTACGGCCGACGAGTCTTCAACAGAAGAAGTCCCGATGAGAGACAGAGCTTTCCGTGAGCCGAGAGCTCCAGTCCTGCATGACAGGTCCAGACCTCAGTCGGTCCCCCAGCACGAGTGGCTTTCGTGGGAGGAGCAGAAC
>NW_015505649.1:796195-803797 GCF_001515645.1 Sinocyclocheilus grahami
TGGCACACCGCCGCAATGCCTGTTGAATGCCAGCCATTTCTAAAGCTCCCGGCCGAGCTCGGGTGTTTATGCACGGGTGACTGTGGAACCGGCAAACGTCCCGGTTAGCTCCATCCAAAACCATCTCGCCTGTGCACATCTGCCTCTGTAGCCGCTGAAAGTTTGAAGCCTGTGTCTAACTCGAAACATCACATCTAATTACGGCCGACGAGTCTTCAGCAGAATAAGTCCCGATGAGAGACAGAGCTTTCCGTGAGCCGAGAGCTCCAGTCCTGCATGACAGGTCCAGACCTCAGTCGGTCCCCCAGCACGAGTGGCTTGCGTGGGACGAGCAGCAGTTGTTTATGGTTTACTCTGTTCTCCTCAAAGCACATGTGTCACGCTCAGTGGAAAAAGAGCAGATTCTATAGCAACACACACACAGATGAATGGACACTTGGCTTTGGCCAAATATAGCTACAAACCTCAAAAAGCAAAGGCATGTAGCTAATGGAACAGAAAATGGGTTTATCTGGCTATTTTGGGTCTTAATTGTGTACTCCATATTAAACTAATCAACTGAGAGGAAATAACCAAAGGCATAAACTTAAGAGCTCATGGAAAAATATAAAGATAAGCAAGATATAATACGGGTTGTGAACTTTGTGGCACATGATTTGTCAGTCAACTAATTTGACCATCAGTTGTTTTCCTGACCATATTCTAAACACCAAAAAGTCCTTTGAAAAGCCCTATTCACATAAGCAGTCACTGATAGTGGAATGCAAAATGAGTTATTTTGCATAATGTCCTGGCTGCTCTTTGATGACATACAGCTATTGTATATCTTCAGAAAGATATTTGTTTATGATACCTAAATGGTGCTTTTCTTTATCACTTTTATTTTCCACTGTATGGAAAACAGAAGTAACGATATTCATCTGCTTTTGTTGAATAGAAGAAAGTCACAAGGGTGGAATACAGGAGATGAAATTATGACACATTTTTCATTTGTGGGTGAACTATTCCTTTAACAATCAAAACCAAAAGTCATAAACGAATTCAACACAAATCTAGTTCATTCGTTTCATATAAGCATATCAGTCAAAAAAACTTGAAATGAGATGTGCTTTGTTAAGCAGATTTGAATCCATTGCAAACTACTGCCTCATAAGCTTTTATCCATATCTGTTTTATGGTTAAACTAAGCTGGAAAGTAAAAAGCTTTTTTGTGGTTTAATGGTGATATCAAAAGTTTCTTCACTTTGCAGCAGTAGGGACCTGTCTGTCATTAAAACGTCTCTCCCTCTGGGTATCTTCAGAAATCATTCTCATTCTGCATACTGAAGCACTTCTCTAAGCGAGACAAAACCCAATGTTCAACAACCAGAGCTGTACTCTTTAAATATTAATATATGCCATATTTAATTACCCAAAATGAACCAAAAAACCCTGATGTGATTTTGAGGAATGTATTTTTGTCCATACAAAAATGTTACCAACACTCATAAAACACTCCTTTTGTGCTCCACAGATGAAGCAAAGCCAGCTTTGGAACGACATGAGGGTGAGTAAATGATGGCAGAATTATTATTTTTTTGAGTGATCCATCACTTTAAAATGACATCATCACTCAAACTGGATGAGCATTTAAAATAATAATAATTCAGAGTCAATTCGCCAGATTCTTGAATGGCAATGGCTTGTCATTCTCAATTTGCTTCTGATTTCCACAAATGCAGTGTACCTTCACTTAAACATCTAAACAGAACTTTGCAATGTCGAAACATTGTAATTTCAATTTGCTCGTCCAAATCATTACACAAAATGCAGGTATTTTAGGTAAATTGTTTTATTATTTTTAACATACTAATTGCAAGGCAAATTCCCTTAATTGTAACCCCAGACTCTGAAATAAACAATGGTGAAAAATGTAACCCACAATTATGGTTTTCAAAGTCCTTATGTGGTATTTGTGAAGCTTTTGCCAAGTCTGTTTTCATGTTCGTCTCAAGTTACTGCCTAACATAGCTTCCCTGAATCGTTCATCAGCACACAACCCTTAATGAATATGAGTCTAAAACACTCAGCCAGTTAAGAAATATATGCATTGAATTTGGCCTCCACAATTCATTCCTGCTTCAATAGAATGTTCCAAATATAATGATGTCCTTAATAAATAAACCACTGATGAATTATCCCTAAAAAGAACTGGCCCTTGCTATCACCATTTATTCACTTCTAAGCAATAAGAGCTTCATTTTGAAGTTATCTCAGGTGGCATGCTGAAATGCCCTCTATACATTCCCCTGGAAAGCAAAGTACACTGAAGAAACCTCAAGACTACATCTCAACGTTTTGCTGACACACAGCACTGATCGCCGTCATCCTGGCAGATCTGCTGGTCTATGTATATGTAGTGCACACTGGGACCAGTAGTGACTTTTCTCAAGAAAGTTTCCTTCGTCCAAGTGTGGTAAAGTGCACTGGGAGAAAGGTGTGCTTTGAATATGCATACAGTATGAATGCAAACACACGCACACACACACCAAGAAAAATGTGTTGGCACTTTGCAAAAAGTATAATACTAGCTGGCTGATAAAAAATATCAACCACAAGAGACTGAAGAAAACAGGCCCCAGTCTAATTGCATGCAAAATAAATATGATTTTTTTCCAAGGCTGTCATGACATTGGAACTAGCTCAGTAGCATACTTGTAGTCTGCTTGATTTAGTGTCAACACTGACATTAGCTTCAAAAAATCGATATCAATACAGCAGCAGTAACAGATGAAAAATGTGAATATTTACAAAACAGGTCCGATCTGAGAAACCTCCTTGAATTAAAGGAATAGTTCACTCAAAAATTCAAAATTTTACGTTGTGACATTATGAAACAAGCACCATTAAGTGTGTATGTTATTGACGTGTTACCATATTTGATTTGGGCTCTTTATCCACCTTATTTTGCAATGTGGAAGTAAACTGTTTTCCATGAATTTGTGCGAAACTTCAGATTCATCAGCCGCTATAGGTAAATAACTAGAAGAAGTGCAGTGATCAGTAAAAGTATTGTGCAACAATCTGTGTGTTTATAATCACAACAATGCATTGCAATATCAAGCAGCATAACAAGTATGTTTTTTGCTCTTTTCTTTTTGTACAGCTAAAAATAACTAACAGCAGAAAAAACAGAAACATTGCACGTTCAAGTTACAAATGAAGGAGAATAAATGCTGATAGAATTTACTTTTTTTTTGGTGAAAATGCATTCACCCTCAGGCCATCCAAGATGTAGATGAGTTTGTTTTGGAGAAATGTAGCATTGCATCACTTGCTCACCAATGGATCCTCTGCAGTGAATGGGTGCTGTCAGAATGAGAGTCTAAACAGCTGATAACAACATCACAATGATCCACACAACACACCACTCCAGTCCACCTGTTAATGTTGTCTCAAAAGCTGTTTGTTTGTAAGAAACACATTCATCATTAAGGTGTTTTCATTTTAAACAGTTCTGGCTAAAATACCATGCAGTCCATAATAAACCTGTTGTCTTCTCAAATCAATCTCCAAAGACATATTAGTTTAGAATTGTTTTGGATTGTTTTGGCTTGAATCAGATAAATAATACCATAACATGTTATGACAATGCCAGAAGGTATTAACACAATCAGTTCAATTATAATCAATTAGTCTTTTTTCAATCTTGTCAAATCAGTTTCACAAATATATCACAAGATGTCTCACTCTCTTGATTCTTGCTACAATGTCAGCAAACGGTTGCATATAATATGTTCTGTGTGATCGGGTTACAGCGCCCGTGGGTTTGAAGTACCTGCAACCTTTCCCAGTGTACCCACAGGGCCAGGTTCCTTCACGATCGCCAAGGCTGCGCTGGATGTGGGCTCGTGCCAGCGCAGCAAACGGGGTGGGCACACCGCCAGTGTTGTGTTTGGCCAGATGCACTGAATGCTCTTGGGTTAGCAGAACACCCACTTTTTTGAAGAGCACTGGCAAGCATCTATCTGCCAGGCTTGTCACACAGAGAGGTAATGATTTAGGGGCTCAAATTAGGCTTTACACTGTAATTCATTTGTTCCTCCATGTTTATAGATCATTCGAACCACCATTCCCACTTCTGCAGGGTCTGTGCACCTCCTTATAAGAGGCCAAGGACCTTCCTAGTCAAAACCATCATGTTCTAAGTTTGTGTAGATTACCGTACACAGGCCATCTAATAAATGAACTGCATTGAGGTTCTTGAACCCAATGTGGTGGTAGATTTATCTGTAGTTGATAGTCTTCAAATATGACTCACTTTTATTATTTTGGACTGACATTTAAAGGGACAGTTCACCCAAAAATTACAATTATGTCATAATTTACGCAACCTCATGTCATTTCCAAACCTGTATAGCTATGAAGATATTTTGAAGAATGTCTCACACTGCAAAACATACTTTTTTTGGTCTCGTTTTCTAGTGCAAATATGTAAACATTATTGACTTAGGACAACTTTCGTTATGTAGAGATCACGAGAAAATTAAGTCTTGATCACAAGAAAACAACTTTCGTTATGTCGAAATTATGAGATAAAGAAAACAAGAGAGAAAAAATATTAATAATCCATGGCCTCTTAGTTAGGACTTTCATAAATATGCAACTTTTAGGGGTAAATAAGGTACAAAGGTATACCTTTTGGCAGCTTTTGTAACTTTTTTATTTTCTTTGTCCAATGTTTAAAATTCCCAGATGTTTGCACCTACTCTCACTCTAATGTAGGTGCAAACATCTGGGAATTTTAAAAGGCTGGTTTCAAAACACGTCCATCCTAATTAATCTAATGCTTTTTATATCTAACATAAAAACTTTTTTTGGATTTACACCCAGTAGTAGTACATTCTGTACTTCTAAAAGAACAGATACTTAATTCCAGACTTCTGTAAAATTCTCACCAAAGTGAGGGATCTGTTTCTTGAGCTGACCCACCTTGTCTGGCGTTACCTCAGGTAGCCCCTCTCCTCTCGCCCTCCCCTATTCAAATGTTAGACTGGAGACTGACATAAAAGTCAGACTCAGATTTCCTCCTCAGCACTGGACAAAGTTCATTTTAGGGGAGATATTTTAATGAGTTCACACTGATCTGCATAAGCCAGCGGGATCTGTCTCTCTGCAGGGTTCCTGAGTTCCAGCAACTGTTTCTCAGTCTCCACTTGAGGCGAATCATTAGATATTAAACGAATCCTCTGTGCTTTCGGCTGTTTTAAATTTCTAATGATACTGAAACTTTGTAGCGCAGTGCACTTGCTGTGTTGGTTGCGTAAAATGAGATAAGGAGATTGTTGTGGCATGGGAATGTACAATGAGAACGCTATTAAACCCTGTGTGCATAACACTCGACAATGAAAAGTTAGCAATAATAACTTCAGCAATAGATGTGTTTGTAGTAATAATAGACATTGTTGGCAGCAGGTGTTGTTGTATTCTCTCTCAGTGCTATGCATTATTTAGTATGTTTGCACATCTTTTTCAATTGTGCATGTAGTTGGGAAGGTTACTTTTAAAATGTATTTCACCCCTGTTGAAAAAACCTGCATATGCTGGTTAGGTATGTTTTGAGGCATGGCAATGGTTTGAGCTGGTCCTTAGTTGGTCATGAGCTGGTTTAAGTTGGTCCTGAGCTGGTTACCAGCTCAGAACCAGCTTATAACCAGCTCAGGACCAGCTTAAACCAGCTCATCACCATTTTATAACCAGCTCAGGACCAGCTTAAACCAGTTGCCATGCTTCAAAACATACCTAACCAGCATATGCTGGTTTTTTTTCAAGAGGGGCTACAGATTACTAAAACCACATTTGTAACGTATTTAATTAGATTACACAAGTTTTGTAACTTAATCTAAATACTTTAGAATACTTTGGAATACTAATAAGGTAAGTAACACAAAAAGGTCTTCTAGAGAAAAATGACATCCACCAAACATAGGACTTGGTTTTCCTCTGCATATAATTTTTTAACAACATCAGTTTTCCCACAATACTTCTTGAAGGAAAAATGCAAAAAAATATATATATATATTTTAAAACAAAATTAGAAAGATGTACACGTCATCCTATTCAAAGGTTTACATCAGTAAATATTTTCACCTTTTGTAATAGTTGCGTATGAGTCCCTCAATTGTCCTCTGTGTGAAAACATGGATCTCAAAATCATACAGTCATTCTTGGAAAGGTGTCAAAAATGCAGAAGATGCTGGAAAACCTGAGAATGTGCAGGACCTGGAGGATTTTTCTGAAGAACAGCGGTAGGTTTAACTGCTCAGGACAAACAAGGGGACTCACAAACAACTATCACAAAACATGAAAATAGCTGTGGATTATCCAGGTGTGGCAGGAGGGGCGGGGTTCAGCCAGGCCTGCATCGGGAGAGAGAGGCAGGAGATGAGCGGTGCGTAAGTGGGTCAAGTGCAAACGATAAACACCTGTGTCTTGTTTCAGTAATTGGTGTGGAGAGACCGGATAAAAGAGGCCACCTGGAACAGGATGGGGAGAGACAGTCTGGGTACGCGAGCGACCCGGGAAGACGGGTGTAGATACACGGAAGCCAGTTGCATTCTGTTTGTTATTGACTGTGAATCTTACCGCGCTGAGTGAGCGCCGTGGTGTGTACAGTGCGGGAAGGAATTTAAATAAAGCTCGCGTCCCAGCAAGCCGACCCTGTCTTCTTCCTTCTACCCTCTTGAACATTTGTTACAGTGGTACCGAAACCCGGGAAGGAAGAAGAACGCCGTCACCGTCATGCAGTCCACCCCAGGATCGCCATTTGCGGAGGTTATCCAATCGCTCGCGGGTCTTCACCAGGAGCAACATCAGGCGCTGCTGGGCCTGAGGGACGATCAGGAGCGGCGGTTCCATGCCCTCCTCCAAGCCCAGCAGGAAGACCGCGAGCTGTTCCGGAGCTGGATTGACCGGGAGGTTCGAGCTGGGGGACCGACATCTGCCCCAGCCCCACCCCCCCATGTGCCTCTCCACAAGATGGGGCCCCAGGACGACCCAGAGGTGTTCCTGGACCTATTCGAGAGGTCGGCAGAGGCCGGGGGGTGGCCGGAGGAGGACTGGCCAGTGCGGCTCATTCCCCTGCTGTCCGGGGAAGCGCAGGTGGCCGCACAACAGCTGCCAGTCCAGAACCTCCTGGTATACCAAGACCTCAAGCGCGCCATCCTCCAGCGGGTCGGCCGGAGCCCCGAGCAACATCGCCAGCGCTTCAGGTCGCTGGACCTCGGAGAGGGGGGTCGACCCTTCGTAATGGTGCAACAGCTCCGGGACGCCTGCCGCAGATGGCTGATGGCCAACACGAGCGACGTCGAGGAAGTCATCGATCGTGTGGTACTGGAGCAGTTCGTGGCCCGGCTGCCAAGGAAGACTGCCCAGTGGGTCCAGTGCCACCGCCCGACGTCGCTGAACCAGGCCATCCAACTGGCGGAGGACCAGATGGTGGCGTGCCCCGGGGTCGGCGAACCCCTGCCATCTGTCTCTCTCTCTCTCCCCCTGTGTCCCCTCCCTCTAAACCTGTCCCTTTCCCCAGGTCCCGAGGAAGCCTTCCCCCCCGGGCCCCACCCC
>NW_015505649.1:805622-810773 GCF_001515645.1 Sinocyclocheilus grahami
GAGACAGTCTGGGTACGCGAGCGACCCGGGAAGACGGGTGTAGATACACGGAAGCCAGTTGCATTCTGTTTGTTATGAGTTATTGACTGTGAATCTTACCGCGCTGAGTGAGCGCCGTGGTGTGTACAGTGCGGGAAGGAATTTAAATAAAGCTCGCGTCCCAGCAAGCCGACCCTGTCTTCTTCCTTCTACCCTCTTGAACATTTGTTACACCAGGTAACAACAGTCAGTTAAGATTTAAGGGTATGTACATTTTAATTGTAAACTAAGTTTTACCTTTTCCGTTACTCCCCAACCCTGCATGTAGTAGTTGTGGCTGTATAAACAGCAGCAGTGGTTGTTGTGGTTCTGGTGTTGTTAGTGGTCACAGGATTAAGGCCAGTGGTACCAGACCAAAGTGGTGATCTGAAACACAGTACAAGAATTTGAGGCTTAAATGTGGGCGAGACGCTGCAAAAAAAAAAAAAAAAAAGGATTTTTAAACTGTTCTTTGCAACCCTATCGACGAGCACCTTTATGGCCGCTGATGAATTATTATGTTTTCCATGACAGCCAGGTTTACCAGACATCAACAGCGCAGTTACATCACATAAAACTGAGTCACTGGATAAGTTTAGTGCTGGAATGATGTCTTTATTTTAACTACGAATTCTCCATAATCTCAGTAATTCCTTCATTTTAGTTTCACGCTCTCCTTACCTCTGATCCTTTGATTTGGGGTAGTTGAGATAATGAATGCTACCCAGAAAATGCCTGCTTTGTCCTCCACTTATCCACTCAGTCGAGTGCTTACATCTTGGCCTGGATATGCAGACAGTATGTGGAGCTGGGCTCCTCTTTGCCACTATCTTCTGGCACGGACTCGCTCGTGACTGAATGTGAGCCATCGGAGCCTCTACTTTGCTGCACATAAGCTGATTTTTGGAGCCTCGGGCTGGTCCTGCGGTTGGCAAAAGAAAGCCATTAATATCAACTTTGGTCTCAACGTAAAGTGAAAAATGTTGTATGTCTATGTATGCAAAAACCTGATGGAATGAAAAGACTCACCACAAAAGGATTACACTTGGCCTAACATCCTTAAATGCCATTCATGCAAAAACATTTTGACAGCAAAAACCAAATTCCACAAGGATTTGGTTTCTACTCCTCTCCATTGTCACTCCCAGGTTTTTAAACACTCTTTCATTACCCTGTAGTTGAGCCTCTGGAGAGCGGTGGAAGAAGCCACAGAGCTCGCAAAAGTTTGTTGAGAGCAAAACTAGAGCAAAACTTAATCCTATCCTGATATGAAACAATGTGTGTAGCCTATCTATGGCTTTTCTAAACCTTGTTGTCAATAGAAATGATCTAATTTCAAAAGTTACTAGTGCTGTTCCGTGAAACGCCTATCTACTGCCTACATAGACAGCTACCTTCTAAGGCAGCATTTTAACCATCATGTAACTTCATAAGTGAGTGACTTTAAACTTTCTATACAGAGTTAGAAATTAGCATGTTGACACAATAAAAAAAAGGCACACGCAAATATTGAGTACTTAAAATATTTGGATCTTTTGGCCAATTTACTGTTAAATAACTATTTTTAATCCATACTTTTCAAAAAATTCTAACATTTCTCTCACTTTTTTGGATTTAATTTTTCACTGAGGTCATCACATTGCATTATGGGATTGCTT
This sequence comes from Sinocyclocheilus grahami, assembly GCF_001515645.1. Taxonomy (NCBI): domain Eukaryota; kingdom Metazoa; phylum Chordata; class Actinopteri; order Cypriniformes; family Cyprinidae; genus Sinocyclocheilus; species Sinocyclocheilus grahami. The sequence continues at coordinate 807,299 of NW_015505649.1, forward strand.
TGAAGTGAACATTGTTTAGATGAAAAGAGTCTCATATGTACTCTCTCTGTCATGAAAACAAGACACATTTCCGATTGAAGAAAGAAAGAAAAAAACTGCACAACACTGTAAATGCTCAAAATATCTAATTGGTTTGGGTAGGGTAAACTGAAACAAATTTGTTTAAAAAAATGCACTCTTATAAATATTTAGAACTTTCTTTTTCTTTTGGGTTCATGAAACTGGCACATTTTAAGTAATCTGAACTGTTTCATTGTTTTGAGTTTAATGAACTTGTTTCTCTTCATTTAGAGGCACTTAAATTGAACTGAAACTGGGCTGGGGATATCTGTTTCCCAGCATGCTTTGCCATGCATTGTAGAGTAAGTATGGCTTAATGAAAAGGAATCCTTCAAAGTAATACATTTTTAAGAATCAATTAAACTTGTCCTGAATGAAGCATTAAAAACTAACTTGCGAATAGAATTGAGAATTGACTTGTGACAAAGAAGACTCAGATCATTGCTGCCTTGTGCCTTAAAATACTGCCTCTATAGGTGACTCACTAAGTTTTGGAACAGAACTAGTGTGTTTATGGAGATAAATGTGATTCCTCAAAGGTTTGACAGGTTATGGCAGAGCAACACCCAGAATTTATGTGATCGGTTAGTGTCTCCTCAATCACCTGAACTCACATCATTAGAAAGCTATAAATACCTGCTCCAGACCAATGTGCAAAAACACACGTCTTTGGTGATGAGACGGTTAAATCAGGATTTATTGACCATTCAGCTGGGAGTTTATGCATAGAGTTTATTTTTACTTGTTTTCATTTTGCCAATCTCAATAAAATCCAGTTCTCTCCTCGAAATGAAATTAAATCCTAACTCAACACTTAAAAGGTGGCCTAAAGTCAGGCGTTCTTCTTTTAATGCAGTTATGGCTTTGTGGTGAAGGCGCTTAGAACAGCAGGAGTTCCTCAAACAACAGATGGAGGAAGACATGGCATGGAGAAGATGATGCAGGGTGTCACGGTCTGGCACCAGAGACTGGAGACCAACAATCAGCAGCTGTGACACGCACAAAACTTCAATGACCCAGAGATGTAAGCGTGACTAAAAATACCGTGAGGAAAAAATAACTATTAATAACTCAGCTGTGAGAGGAAGGAGTGAATTACTGCAACAATGAGCCACGAGACACACGCATGCACTTGGACCTTGAAGCGACTGGGGTACAAAAATTGGTACCAGCTGTCAAGCCTGCAAAGATGTTGCTGTGGAAAGGCAAAAGTGTCCAAATGTGAGGAATTAATCATTTACTCATCAAATCTGGCCACTTAAGAAACCTCAGGCACTCCATGTATTTGCTTCCATGGTTCTGGCTCTTCTCTTTCTGCATCAACTTTGCAGTCCAGATTTGCATGGGAACGCCGAGTACAGCGGGAGACGTGAGAGCCGTACCACCTACATTCCAGGTGGTTTCGCAGCAAGTGGCACAAGCCGCTTAACACCGTTTAACCCACATCTGCACCTAGAGGATGACACCTGTTGTTCCTACAATAGGGTTCAGTGAACAAAATGTTGAATTTTAGGGTGTTCTGAACAATCATTTAAAAATGGGGCTACCACATACCTGATTTTTTTTTAATTAAAGTATGTTTATTCAGCAAGGTCATTAAATTGATCAAACATGTTAGTAAAGGCATGCATAATGTTACAACAGATTTCTATTTAAAATAAATGCTGCTCTTTTCTTCTGCAAAGAATCCTGAAAAAAGTCAGTTTCCACAAAAACATTAAGGTGCATAACAGTTTTCAATATTGATAATAATAATAATAATAATAAATGTTTCTTGAGCAGTAAATCAGCATATTAGAATGATTTCTGAAGGATCATGTGACACTGAAGACTGCTGAAAATCACAGGAATAAATTACATTTTAAAATTGATTCAAAACAGAACATATATAATAATAATAGAAAATATTTTTGAGCAAATAAATGCAGCCCCTGTGAGCATAACAGACTTTACAATAATGTTAACATTAGATAACTGCATTAGTTAACATGAACTAACAATGAAAAATACGTCTAAAGCATTTTATTATTAATGTTCATTTCAGTATTTACTAATGCATTATTCAAATCAAAAGTTGTATCTGTTAATATTATTTAATAGACCTGAGTTAACATGAACAATGAACAGTTGTATTTTTATTAACTAACAGTAACAAAGATTAATAAATACAGCAACAAATGTCTTGCTCATTGTTAGTTAATGCATTAACTAATGTTAACTAATGGGATCTTATTGCAAAGTGTTACCCAGACATGTTTCAAAAACATCACAAAATAAAAAATGAATAAATGTTACCGACCACATTTTTTTGAACAGTTATGTAAATGAATAATAATAATAATATTAATAAAATACCTCAGTAACTATATATTCCACCAAAATCTATGGTTTAAGCTATATGGTTTACCAAACTAGATTTCAGTGAAACTATACTTAACATAGATTTTTGTAAAGGCCCAGATTTCTGGAGGATAGGCTGACCTAAAAAAACATACATTGTGCACATTTTCCAGACTCATTATACCCAGTGAAAATAATTAAACCTAAAATTGCATACAAAGAAAAAAGTTGGAAGTGTCACTACGTGCATTGCTAGACTGAATGTTTTTCTTTATATTTCGAAATATAATGACTCACTGTGACTCAATGGATTCCTGTCCCAAGTGTCAAGCTCTACGAATGACTCTCCTGAGAATTCTCCTGTGTCATTTGCAGCGTTGACCAATGCCTTTCTTTTCACTGCCTTTGGCTTGGCTGACTTTTCATATCAAAATACCTTACTCACTGGGATGGCATGAATAAGTGCTAAAGGCTAATTTTACATTAATGACTATGCAGTATATCATACATAAGTCATTCTGAGTTGGCCTATTTGGACCAGAGAGGAGTAGCTACGTTTGGCGAACTCCTGTATGCATAAGAACCTGGCAGCCAGTGCACGTATATCTAGTGACTTACTCCCAAGCATTCCTGGAAAAGCAGGCCTGGTTTCGAAGAAGGTGTCACACGTCTTTATTTAACACAGTGAAAGGTGTCATGATCTCAACGCTAACTTTGGTGAATCAGTGCTTTCGCTGAGAAAAAAATAAAATAAAAACTCTTGCACGCATACAAACAAACTCACCGTAGAATCTGTTAGCCTTTGGTTTATGGGTCTAGAGCCTCTCTGCAGCCTGAGAGGACTCTGTTGACACGATTTTTATAAGTCAATAAAATATCATTCAGAATCACTGGGCTCTTGTATAACTTGAAAAGCCACATCTGTGGAGCGTTGATCTCTTGTATGAGACTGTGGGGAATAGGTTCAAATACGGGCTGCATAGACCCCTGTAACTTACATCTGAGAAGTCTGCCCTTTCTAATTAAACCCTCCGTTCAAACACAGCTGAGGTCTGAGAGTAGCCATGCTTATCCT